>NC_059378.1:35693756-36002025 GCF_019703515.2 Myxocyprinus asiaticus
CTTTGTCCTAAGAACACATTTAAACCTTTCAGTAAAAATCTGCCTTCATAATATAGTTGACCCTTCCTTTAATGTGTGCCATTGTGGTTTGATTATGTTTGCTTGTTTACCCAAGAGCTATAACAAAAATATAATAATGGTTAAAATTTTCTTTTGAGGGTAGAATTCTTGAATTATTTTGATATCAGAGGGTTTTGAACTAGGTGTTTGAGACTAACATACACAACCTCTGCTAAAGAAAACATATATTTGAGCAATCAGACTTTTGACTCCAGATCTTATCATTGCTGGCCCTTGTGACAACTTCCCCGTGTGACAACTAGCCCCAGTCTCCCCTATTTGTCTACCTATTTTGCATTCAAGCAAATAGGTCTTCAAATCAACAGATGAAGATCACAAGAAACATAATGCAGTCAAATGTGTCCAAATTTTTGACTGGTTGTGTAGTTCATCCACACTATTCTGACATTTAAATAATTGATGCACAGATAATACATCTAATATGATAATTGATTAATGTTCAAATTCACTCAGATCTCTACGGTCTAAGTAAACCCTTATCGAGCACTGAGAAACATTCACAGATTAGACACACGTCCTATTGTTGATCTCTCTTTAGCAGGAAGAGGGGGAGGATCGCTACAAGGAAACGTTGGACCGCAGTGATAGCGAACATACTGCCACTAACTACTTCAAGCTAAAATGGACAAGTCAGCTGCTGCCTGGTGATTTCATTAAGAAAATTATTGCAGATTTATATACTTTTGTTTCTCTAATGGAACATCTACAGTTCTGCTCATAAATGTGCATACCCCTTGAAGAATCTGCAAGATGTCCTGTTTTTAATAAGAGGGATCATAAAAATGGCTTTTGGATTTATTAAGTACTGCCCCGATGTAGCTATTATTTACATATTTTCCTCAGGACAAAATAATAAAGGAAATTGCCCAAGTTATCCATTTCAAATGTTTACATACCCTTGATTCTTAATATTGTTGCCTCCTCGAGTATTAATGACCTTTGTTGTCTTGTGGAATATACTTAAAGCTGAAGTATGTAATTTCTGCATCACTAGCACCAATGAACAGAATTGCAAACATGAACAATGTTTTCAAAACAGCTTTCTGAATACGCTATCTATTACGACTGAATACATTCAGACAGTCCCGCCCCCAACTCACGCCATTAATCGAGTAACGTTGTTGGGGTGGGTCTAAGCGGGTCGCTCAAAACAAACAGGTATATTTATAGTGCCACAGAGACACAGTGTTTACAGTTTTCGAGAAAATTCACCTATGAATGGCTTACTTATAGTTTTCTCTGCATATTAAGCTGGGATGAAAGAAAGTATTTTAACACTGAAAAAGTTACATACTTCAGCTTTAAATATATGATATGCAGTCTAAGGGCAGTACTAAAAAAAAAAAAAACAATAAAAGAACCTTGCATTAAAAAAATGCTACACTTCTTACAGATTCTGAAAAACATTGCTAATGCTACTAATTCCCATACAGTGATTCACTCTGGTCCAATCGGTTATGGTCCGGCATACCAGACCTCCAGTGGATCCAGTTTGTCTCCTTTATCTGCGGAATCTCTTCTTCCACGTTCCGTCCGTTTGGAATATCTTGGAGTTCTGCCTGCAAACGGCGAAGTAAAACGAAAGAAGAGCAAGATGCTCATCTCAACAGAGAGCAATGGACTCTGACTCATGTCCTACTCTCTTTATACATAAGGAATGAGAAATAACATATAAAGAGAGCTTTAAAATGCAGCATTTATCTGTTTTTATTTAATTTGTAGATGTATAAAGACAGATTTTTGTTGTATTGGTGACTTTATGTCATAAAGGGTAATGATGATTGTCAATATCTCATAATGTGGCTAATAAGCACGGAGTAAAACAAAGTGAACTAGTACTACCTAATGTAAATCTAATGCTACCTAATGTCTAATTAGTACTGGTATATTGCACTGTTTCAGCATGTATCTTAAAGTTTCTTTCTGATTTCTGTATCAAGAAATCAACATTTTTGTCCTGAAAAATTCATTGCCAAATTGAAGTGGGTTTTCCTTTCTTGTTAAAGTGGAAATGTGTAATTTCTGCACCACTAGTGCCACTGAATGAAACTGCAAAAATAAACATTTTCACTGCTGTTGATCAAGCAAATAGATGGTCCCGCCCCCTTCTCATGCCATTTGTTGAGTCAGTGTTGTTTTGTTGAGCTGGATGGGTCCCTCAAAAGAAACTTTTATAGCACCATAGAGACACAGTGTCTACAGTTTTTTTTTTTTTTAAGAAATGTAACTTATGAATGGCTTACTTATAGTTGTCTCTGCATATTAAACTGGGACGGGAGAAAGTATCAGCGAAAAATTTATGCATTTCAGCTTTAACATATTTCCTACTGAAACAGGAAGTTGGGGTGGGAAGGGCTATCGAAGGGCGTCCTTTTTGTAAAGTGTTATTAGCCTTTAGTTTACACCACAGCCCAGCAAATACATAATTTACTGCTTTGAGGAGAAATTTTAAATGCATATATCTGCAGAAAAAAAAAAAAAAAAAACATTTGGTCTGCTACGAGTACACTACTTGCCATATTAAAAATACTTAGGTGTAATAAGTTTAAGCCCTACCATCATTGCTTTACATACTGTATATACAGTACATAGATATGTTAAATATGAAGTGTGCAATGTTTGTCTGTGTTAAAATACGGTACTTTCTCTTTTCCCAGCTTAATATTCAGAGACAACTGTAAGTTATTTTCTCAAAAACTGTGAACACTGTGTCTCTGTGGCACCATAACAACTCTTCTGTTTGTTTTTAGCGACCCGTTCATAACGACACAGTAACATTGACTCAACCAGTGGCATGCGTTGGGGACGGGACTATTTGTTTGTTTGATCAACAGAAAGCTGTTTTGAAAACAAACATTTATTTTTGCAATTCCATTCAGTGGCAGAAATTACACACTTCAGCTTTAAATACACATTCACTGTCTGGCATCAATATATCAAGGCATTAATTAGATGTAACCTTTTATTTGCAATTCCCAATGCGCTCCAAGTCCTCATGGTGGTGTAGTGACTCGCCTCAACCCAGGTGGCAGAGGATGAATCTCAGTTGCCTCCATGTCTGAGACTGTCAATCCATGCATTTTATCACGTGGCTTGTTGAGCGCGTTACTGCACCTAGTGCATGTGGAGGCTTCACACTATTGTGGCATCCACGCACAACTCGCCACGCGCCCCACCGAGAGCGAGAACCACATTATGGCGACCACGAGGAGGTTAACCCAACGTGACTCTACCCACAGTAGCAACCGGGCCAATTGGTTGCTTAGGAAGCCTGACTGGAGTCACTCAGCACGCCCTGGATTCGAACTTGCGAAATTAGATGTAACTTTGATTAAAAACCCATTAGTGATAGTGACTTGTGGTCAGCAGACAATCAATGTAAGTAAAACTACAATCAGACTGACTGAGACCAGGCAGAGTATCACTTTGAGGGTATCAAGTTCACAATACATGAAACAATATATTTAAAGCTGAAGTGTGTGATTTCTGCACCACTAGCGCAAACAAAACAGAATTGCAAAAATAAAAATTGTTTTAAAACTGCTTTTCCGAAACATGACTTAGTCTTCCATTGGTTGTATAAACAGACAGTCCCACCCCAAACTCACGCCATTGGTTGAGTTGAATAAACAGAGCAATTTTAATATCGCCTCAGTCACAGTGTTTACACTTTTTGGGGAAATCAACCTACATTTGGTTTACTTTGGATATTAACCTGGGATACAAGAAAGCATTTTAACATTTTAAAAATTGCATGACCTTGAACAGCAATTCATCACCTGTTTCACTTTTTACAAGTATTTTTATTTATCTAATTGTATTGGCAATGATTCAGGCACTATATTTTCACAATGATACATTCAGATGTGGTGTGACTATCAACCACAAGCACCCCAAATGGAAACATTTAAACTATTGGTTATCCAAATCACTGCCCTCAGACATGATTATGATTTAGGCATTATATTCTGCTGATTACATTACATTCTCATATGATTAAAGGGAGCATAGTAACCAGGCAATGACAAAAATAAACAAAAACCAGGTAAGACATTTTATGCTTAAATTATGGATGATTTCCCTGTGTTGATTTCCATCTGTGGTTAAAAATTGCTAACGTTTATTGCTAGCTCTTAAGATTAAGGCAGTAAAGTTAGTATTTCTATTGTTTATATTTGGATTCAATTAGACAAGCTAGTCTTGGATCTTTGTGAAAGGGCAACTGGTAACTGGGCCAATCACAACAGAAGGAGCCATTCTCAGTGCAAGTCATGAACTAGGTCACTTTCCGAGATAAAGAACTTTAATGACAGATGAATCTGAGAGGCCAGGTAATATGAACTCTCATCTGTTGGCGCAAGCTAAGACAATGTGCTAATCCACTAAAGTGCTGTGTCAGATCTCACTGAACAGTGGGTAAAATGAGGAGATTGACTGATAGATGATCTATGAGGGGAATGGCAGGGGTAAAGACAACCTGGGTTCATCGGGTTCTACAGTCTCTGTTTAAGCAAATGTAGTAATCACGCAGTAAAAATACAGTCAGTATTTGAGTTTTTAATCAATATTTTTCACTTGTTTTTTAATAAAAATACTGTATCTAAAAATGCTTGAAACATCACACATTTACTTGCGAAGCAACACTGCATAAGATATTTAGCCTTATTTTCAGAGAATGTATCTTTAATATTTTATGCAGTGTTGCTTCTCAATTAAATTTATCTTGTTTTAAGGATTATTAGATATTTATACTAGAAAACAAGTGCAAAATTACTAATTCAAAACACATTACGAACTAGATTTTGCAGTGTGTAAAAAGCATACATTTATTTTCTGAAACAATCTGTAAAATTGGTTCGCAAAACAGGCCCTTAACAACAACACCAAAAGGTCATTTAAGGCTAATTGCTAATCTACTTACACAGCCAGTTCAAAATTCAAGGAATTTTAGCACCTGGAAAAGTAAACATATCATGTAAATCTTCAGAGCTGCATTAGGCAAAGGCATCCAGGTGATAGTCATTATTTAGAGTCAGTAAATAATCATCTAAAATTAAAGTGCCCCACTGTATTTCTTAAAATTTTTAAAGTAACACCCTGTCTGCACCGGACATGACCGATGTTACATCACAGCTATAAGTTGTAGTGCCAAATGCGTGCCACAGGTCAGAAATAGAATGGGATATTCATAAGGCCAGAAACATATGCAAGTACATGGCAACACATTGCCAGCGCGCTGTCTGGTTGAACATACATTACGTACGTCCTTGAGTTTCTGTGGTGGTATCAAAGTACTCAAGGGGGCGATAGTTACCTTCAAAAGTCTGTGCCATTAAAGCGTATTTCTTATTATTCAGGTAAGTTGCTATAAATAACTGAATTTACCTTACTTGCTCAGCAATATTCTCTTCAAACTATTGCTCCGTTGTGAAAGTAATTGAAGTAATTGAAAAACTCACCGTAGAAGCGGACAGTTCACACTAATATCTGCTATAGTGCCCCTGGTGGCAATGTTGAGAATGCAACGCATACTTGTAAATTGCGGTCTGACATATTTTGGAATGCAACTATGCACAAATTTTAGCTTATGTACCTAGAAGCGTCTGCGTTCACGTACTTGCGTAGAGTATGTTTTGGTCTTAAACTGTCGACGCAATGTGATGCGACCTTGATTACAATAGGAGCAATTTGCTTTTAACAAGATACATCGCGCCACTCGCGTCAGGTGTAAACAGGGTGTAAAATACAGTCAACAACACTCAGTTTTTCAACAACCCTAGTTTTCGTAGCGCCTCTCTCCGATCCTTTCCAATGCTGTGCACCAGCACATTCAATCCCTGAACATGTGTAGATTTGGAATGGGATGAGGATACTTGCTGCGACTCTTGGGCTTTACCGAGTGTCGACTCATTAGCATCCATCTGAGTGTCTCTGAGGTTGTTTTTGATTCCATGTGTAGAAGAACAAGACTGGTGATTCTGAGAAACTGTATTTAAGTCTGTCATGCTAGAACTTGAGGACCCATGATTGGATGTACAAATTTGTCCTTCCATCCCATTGCATTCCAGTGTCGCAGCTTTCCCTGCTGAAGTCATACTGGCATGTTGTGGACGTGAAGGGGCTGTGCAAAGATCACTCATGGACCTCTGGCGGAGAGGGTTGCAACTCTGCACTGGTTGGTTTATCAGTTTTCCAGGTCTTGCTGCGACACATGGAGGAAGAGGTTCACCTATAGTCTGGTTTTGCACCGATTTTGCAGGGAATTGTGAATGCTTCAATTGTTGAGATGTTGGGTTCTGTCCTGTTGTCATGTGCTGCCTCGAATTAGATGCTTCCTCTTTGAGGAGACCCAACTTATAAAGAGCCTCCATTCTCACTTTCTCTGGGTTCATTAATTTATCCACTGGTAACACACCAGAGGAAGACATGTTTGAGGGGAATGTCACTCCTTCCTGGTCCATTGGTGCTTTTTGTGGGGATTTCATTTTAGGTTTTGGGGCCACAGGAGGGGGAGTGGGTTTGGAGCTTCTACTTTCCATTGCCTCTGAGTTCTGATTAAGGGTTTTGGATCTAGAAGTTCTTCCCTCATTAGAACGATGAAGATTTGTAGAAAAATCCTCTCCAGTTTTGGGCTCATCTGCATTGGTTTTCTGCATGGATGCACTCTTGCATAGCTGCACCAGATTCTCATAAGGCAGGGGCCCTCTATGGGGCAATATCTCTGAACACTGGTCATTTGGTTTTTCAATAACTGAACCTTTATTCCCTTTGATTTTATGTGGAGGTGGTAACACAACTACATTGATTTCTGAAGGAACCCGTGGAACTTCCTGAAACAGCTGGGTACTATCAGTGCTTACATTGCGTAGCTCCTTTTTACATGATGCAGCCAGTCCAGTTCTGTCTGGGATTTGTGAGTTACGGTTCGCAAGGACAAATGGTGTAGGAACCATATAGTTCAGAATTTCACTTTGAATTGGGCTGCCAGATGATAACGGACCCTCAGAGTGGAGTTTGGGAATGTCTACAAGACAAAATAAATAAATAATATAGGGATATCTTTTTTGTAATGTATGACATGACAAGTAAAGCTCTATCGACAGCCACTATGCCATACTGTCGATTACCACAGAAAACAAATTGAAATTGTTCGTCAGTTTGTAAAAATAAACTAAATTGCATGTAAATTAATGCATGCACAATAGAAGTCTATGGGGCAAATCATTCTGGAGAGTTTAAAGCAGAAATGTGAAGCTTGTATTTTTATTAAAGTGCTTATATTAATTATTTCGTACAAAGTTATGTATTACTTGAGCTAAAAAATCACCAGTGTTGATTTCAACATTTATTAACAATTCTGTCATTATTTACATTTAAGTCGCTCTAAACCCACGTGACTTTCTTTTTTTTAAGTCACACAAAAGGGAAACAAATTTTTAATCTTCACAAATATTCGACATATAATGTTTTTTTGTTTTTGTTCTTTTGGAGCTTCAAAGCCAGGAGTCACTATTTACTTCTATTATATGCCGAAAATATTTCCTTTTGTATAAGTTAAGAGCGACATGAGCGTGAATAAACATGACATAATTTTTATTTTTGGATGAATTATTCTTCTAACTTCTATTGAATCTTGAACATTACTTTTTGTTTGTCTTTTTGGCAAGTCACAAATACTACAGAAATACAACACCTTGAGCAGAGAGCTTTTTCAATCCTATTGACGCTGAGAGGTGGGCTGCTTTAGTAGCCACATTTCCTCGTACTGGCAATTTATCGGACTCATCATTGGACAGTCCACTGTCATCCTCTGTATCCAATGACTGAATGGTCTCCTCTAGAAACATGAGACAAGCCTTTTCTTCAGCAGAGAGGTACTCCAGGCTATCATCATCACTCTGAAACACATCAGTCACGTGAAACTGGAGGGATTTACAAGTGTGCTAATTGATATTTTTTTAATAGTTCAGCTACTTTTAATGGATAGTGGCTCCTCAAAGAATTTGCACACTTGAGCAGTAAATTGAAATAAAAAATGTCTATGTCATTGCATTAGATAACAAAATATCAAACCAAGTGGCATTTGCATACAAATGCGCTAGAGCTTTTCTCAGAACTAAATTCACTTTTCTGAGCCATTTTTGCAATTACTTTTAACCAACTGGTCCCAAGGTGATTTTTAGTCGATGTATGAAGTCACTTCCCCTCAAGTTCACACAGGGGTAGTTCATAACATTATCTATGGACGTGTTCCACTAACATTTAACAACCAGAAAGTGTCCAAACTGTGTCCACTTTTTGGGATCACTGTACATGAAAATAATCAAAGGTTAATTTAAATGTAACATCACATATAGAATGTCTTCATAAAATAAAGTATGTCTCACAAAGCACAAGTTGAAGCTGACCACACTGTCGCAGCTGCCAGTACTGTCCATTTCTCCCATCGTGTCAAGGGCATTGCCATCCTGCCATGTGTCACTTTTTGGCATTGCAAATGATGAAAATGTTAAACTGACAGCTCTCTAACAGCGTAGATCAAGTCACATATCCCCTAAAAATACAAGCAGGAAAATATCAATGCAAATTGAATCACTTGCCAGCAGTTATAGTGTAAACAGTCCATTTTCTAGCAATCAATGACCATCTGATACTAAACAAGCACAGGAGGGCCAAGAATGATGGGCTAAGCACCGAAGGCGCGTAGGTACCTATTGTATCCGTTAGTATTGTTATTATTATTATTCCGCTCTCGAAGTCTATGGCCGGCCATAGAACCGTACGTAGGAAAGTTATGAAATTTGGCACACTTATAGAGGACACTCAGATTTAAATGACCTAATTTGGGGTTTCTAACTCAAACCCTCTAGTGCCACCAACTGTACAAATCTCCACGCATGTTTCGGCCTATAACTTTGAACCTTAAAGGTGCACTCAGTAACTTTTGTCTTTGTGTCATCTTGGACTTACACTGACACCTATTGGCTTGGATGCAGCAGCATCATTGCATCCACGGGGGTTGGGGGGGGGCGGGGTGATGTTGGAGTGGTCGAGGAGGCCGTTTGCACCACCTTTAGTGAGCCGCCGGCACTCCCCTTTACATGGCACCCCTATGCATTGCATACCTTGCATATATGGTTTTTGCACCTCTGGCTACTGAGATTAAGTGAGTAGTATTCAGCTGGTCATGTGATTCTAACATGGCAGCCCCCATGTGCGGACCCTCTCCATGTAGAGTAAAACAGCTTTTTCAAGGTTACTGATATGACTGGAGTCTCCATTTTAATGTGGGTGTTCATGATTTCCTACATATATTGCAAAATTACAATTCATGTCTTTAGGAGTTGAACTTTTAATGAGGAAATAATTACTGAGTGCACCTTTAAGGCCTAGAAATACATTTTTGAATTTCTTTCTTTCTTTATTTCTTTCTTATTCCATGGGTTATGACAAGTCCCAATAGAGCGCAACAGTCTGGTTCCGGAAGTAAAAATCCCATTCGTTTCTTCCACATGAATTGATTTTCAACTCTAACTTATAAACCTTTAAGACAGACCTACCATGAGCTCTGAGGTTGTTCATCGATGGTATACTGTATGCTTTCGTCTTTCCGTATTTCAATTTTTTATAAATCGTCTTTAATAGCAGAAATGTGTGAGGTGTGGTGCGAGCTGCAAGACGATAGTCTGTGTTCTGCAACTGCTATCAGTTTGTTGAATAACGTATAATGTGCGAGGAAAGGTAGCCGGTAGAGTTTTTGGTGATCCCCTAGGGTAAGATGGTGACCCCCTATGGAGTTGGTGCCCTACGCAGACTGCGTAATATGCAGATAGATACCGGGGGTACTGCTTGAACCTTTGTCTTTTTGTCAGATTTTCAAATATGTTTTTGCCTTAAAACATAGTCTGTAATGTTTTGATTCACCTTGGATCTGGTTGGTTTGGTTTATGCTTTGGTTCAACTATTTTATGGAGTATTTTGTGAAAAGTCTATTGAAGAAATGTATAGGAAAAATACTTACGGAACCCGGATGGCAGAAAAAGTTGCTGGGCACTGTTGCGCTCTATAGATTGTTTCTAATCTCCACCCTCTAGATTTTCCACCATTTTTAATTTTCCAGAGCACCTACTTTTACGAACTCCTTGGGTCATGCAAAGTACGATAATAACACATATGTCATGGTCAGCAATTCTTCCTCTCCACCATTTTGAATTTAATTGAAATTTACTTCTTCTAACAACTCTTTGGCCATTTGTCTGATTTGCATGAAATTTGGCGTGTATCATCTAGGGACATTCATGATACAAATATATCAAAAGCTTTTCGATAGTCCAAACGGTTCTTGAGAAGTGCATTAATGAATTAGATGGCAAGACTCCTAAAAGGATCTGAGGCTGTATCCTGGCAAGGCTTTGGCCTATTAACATAAAAAAAATGTATGAGTCATTGTCACCACACCCTGACTGCACCACATAAATTTGGTGACATCACCACCAATTGGTAAAAAGTTATAATGAATTGTACTGTACTATAAGCAATTCTACTTATATATTTTATACCACTTTCTTGAATTCATAATCAGTGATGTCCAATCATACTTCCTTACATGCCATAGGTGTGCTTGGCCCAATAATTGCTTCTTGCAGCTATATTTATAGCTGTATTTGTGTGTGTGTACAGCATTTTAATTGATCAGATCATGTGATGGAGATTGGTGCACACTTACACTAAGCTTCTCTAATTGGACCAGGTCCAGCATGAATGGCAGAAACTGTGAACCACCTTTTTTTTAAAGCAAAAGTAAGCTTTGACCTATAATTTAGAGTGCACAGCTCCTCAGATGCATAACAAAGTTCAGTTTATATCAATTTTTGTTTTTTAACTTTTGAATATTTAGTACTTAGCCTATAACCAGTTTGAAAATAAGTTCAACCAATAGAGAACATTTAGGAGAAATTTTTTGAGTCATCTCAGTTTCAATAGGGCCAAATCTACCTGAATTCTCCCTTTTTCTGTTTCTAATTTTTGATTGGCATGAACAAGTTAAATCAGTCACATTTGTAATATGGTCCCCATGTAAGCTGTCAACACACATTGTGTTATTAGTTGTCATGTAAAATACTCTCATTGTTTTAAATTTGAATATGGCTTGGATAATGATAACATTTTTGTCTTTCAGCGGTTGGATATATTGTCTGATTGCATGCAAATGTAAAGGGGGGGGGTGGGGGGGTATGCAGTAGTATGGTTTATAAATTATATAATAATCAAAAGACACAGATCTATTAAGGAAATATGGTGGGTTTGGGCTATTAAAGATTTTATATGTTTAAATTATTTTATAAAAAAAAGTTTTAAGTGCCCTACTAAGTCATAGAGCAAGGTCCATTTTTCAGACATAATAAATCAATTGACCTTTTTGTTTTATAATGTAATAAAGTGATTCAGATGATCTGTCATTTTGTTATTACTCTGATATGCGCTTTGGATGGCCATAATGCGACCAGTATTGCATAAGAAAGAAAACTGATCTGTGTTATCTGCTCTTAAGATTTCAGTGTCAAATTACACAGTGAATTAACATTTTTCAGCAACTGGGTAAGATGCAGCACTAAAGAAAATTACAGATCCAACAAAGGATTTCTTTGTTGTCTATTTCTAAATAAATGCTCAACAGGTTAAAAGAATAAAGTCATATTACATTAAGATAATTTAATTTCAGATTACATGATTCAGCACATTTCACCAAAAAGGTTAATTGCATTCTTTGCTTAAAAATCTTGTATAATTATTTGCCCCCTCTCTCATTTATAATTTAAACATAATGAGTAAGGGTTGAGAAAACCTAAAAAGATTTCATAGTAAAAGCTTACCTCCAGTGCAGAGTAGGTTTGGATGACAACTCAGCAATTCAAACACGTCCAGGTGCCTCCAGACTCTGGTAGGTGTGTACTGGTGAAGCAGATTACCCTGGAAGCGAATCTGTACATTGGAAAATGCTTGACCAATCATTTATGTCTATTTCCGGAAACAACCAATCAGAGAAGAGACCGGTTACGGCGCTGAATAAAACGAACCTTTAGTGTTACAAAGTTAAATTATAATGTAATGACATAGGTGAATATCCCTATGTTTGCTCATTAAACGACTTTATTTTTCTGCACACGTTTCTAATGCTAGGCTATATGATGACAGAACTGTCAAAGAGGATCACAGCCAAATCCTGGTTAATCAGGTTGTTAAAGGTGTCTTAAAATAGCATTAGTTTAAACCCGTCAACGGGAACTGCATTTACTGGGATTCATTATGTTTCTTACACCACACATATGTAGTTAAGCTGTATTTTTGTAGCTTGTTAACAGGTTTATCGCATTTCGGTGTAACTGCAGCAAATGTATATGGGTCATTCCTGAGATTTGGTAATATTTCAACTTGGAAAAAAATATTCAGCTACATTTAATTATATTGTCTGAATACACCACAATGTTAAGCACATAATAAACCTCCAGCAAATCATATTTTCCCACCTCAGGCATCAAAGACCTTTTATTATTACCAATGTTATGCAACACACTCTCACGGCGAATTCGTCAGGATTCCTACGACTTTTCTAAATTTGGCTAATTCGTGTGATATGGTGCAACTGCACTTGTTTGAATCGCTACGACTTTAACTACAGCCAATGACGTCACTGGACATCTTTCCATCTAATACGCGACATTTACATGCTTCACACACAACAGCTTTGTATCATGTTTACACACTCTACTGATTGATTAAGTTTAAATAAGGGGTTTGAGTTATGACATAATATTAATAAGTATGTCCTTAATGCCTCATGCGTGGAACTCACTACTTCCACATTAGACATCCAGGAATTTGCACGTGATTAAGTCGTACGAGTTTATGCACAACATTGTGCAAGACCATATCATATGAAATAGCCAACTCGTAAATTATGTATGCATTTTCATCGCAATTTAATGACTACAAACATAACATTTATTACATTTTTCATATTCTTTTTGAAGCTACAAAGTCAAATTTTGTGTGATGTCTCATAATATTTGTTAAAAATGTATTAAATTCAGATGTTTAATTAAAACCCCTACTTTTTTTGTGTTGGCCCTTAACATGACAGGCTGTGCTCAACAAACAATACATTGATTTTCAATTGTGTTCCCATTTTAATTATCCAATATTATCACTCTTGTCTCAACCCCATCACAGCTCTCCCACCGTAGGCTACTTGCACTTTAATATCTTAATTTCATGTGATGGGGTTGAGTTGTTGAGGTTGACGAGACCCATCTTCCTATAATACACTTTATTTGTAATTTCATAACAAATTATGAAATGTCTTGCCTGTTTTTGCACCACACTGTTGAAGAAAGCTGAATGATGTCACTCCTGGTTAATAATGTCACATGGGTGGAACAAAACATTTTATGGGCTGAAAATGGTTGATGTGACGGGGTTGAGTTTAGACTGAGGGACAAAACTTTATAGTCTTTTTTTTTTTTTATCATGCATTTTTGGTAAAATATCTTTCTCAGCAAAGGAACACAAATGTCCACATTAATGAGAAAAACTACAGACAGTGTGCACCATTAAAAAATAAAAAATACATTCTAGGTACAAAATCAGTGAAGTGCCTCAGAGACATGACAAAATGCTTGGTTTAATATCAAAAGAAGACATTCTTTAATGATAACGATTATTTTAATGCAATAAATATTTTAAAGCTTTCAACATTTCAATTTACTGAACCACCACTTAAAAAATGTCTAGGGTTCTGAAATATTACCGAATCCCAGAAATGACCAGACATACAGTTGTGCTCAAAAGTTTGCATATCCTGGCAGAAATTGTGAAATGTTTGCATTGATTTAGAAAATATGACTGATCACGCAAAAAAAAAAAAAAAAAAACTGTCTTTTATTTAAGGATAGGGATCATAGGAAGCCATTTATTATCACATTGTTGTTTGGCTCCTTTTTAAATCATAATGATAACAGAAATCACCCAAATGGCCCTGATCAAAAGTTTACATACCCTTGAATGTTTGGCCTTGTTACAGACACACAAGGTGACACACACAGGTTTAAATGGCAATTAAAGGTTAATTTCTCACACCTGTGGCTTTTTAAATTGCAATTAGTGTCTGTGTATAAACAGTCAATGAGTTTGTTAGCTCTCACGTGGATGCACTGAGCAGGCTAGATACTGAGCCATGGGGAGCAGAAAAGAACTGTCAAAAGACCTGCGTAACAAGGTAATGGAACTTTATAAAGATGGAAAAGGATATAAAAAGATATCCAAAGCCTTGAAAATGCCAGTCAGTACTGTTCAATCACTTATTAAGAAGTGGAAAATTCAGGGATCTCTTGATACCAAGCCAAGGTCAGGTAGACCAAGAAAGATTTCAGCCAGGAGAAATACAGGCTGCTCTGGAAAAAGACAGTGTGGTTGTTTCAAGGAGCGCAATATGACGATACTTGAACAAAAATGAGCTGCATGATCGAGTTGCCAGAAAGAAGCCAATGCCACAAAAAAGCCCAGTTACAATATGCCCGACAACACCTTGACACGCCTCACAGCATCTGGCACACTGTAATTTGGAGTGATGAGACCAAAATAGAGCTTTATGGTCACAACTATAAGCGCTATGTTTGGAGAGGGGACAACAAGTATTGTGCTCATTGAAACAACCACACCGTCTTTTTCCAGAGCATCTTTTTTTTTTTTTTTTTTTTTTTTTCTGTATTTCTCCTGAGGTTACCTGTGGGTTTTTCTTTGTATCATGAACAATTCTTCTGGCAGTTCTTCTGAAATCGTTCTTGGTCTACCTGACCTTTTGCATGATCAGTCATATTTTCAAAATCAATGCCAAAATTTCACAATTTCTGCCAGGGTATGCAAACTTTTGAGCACAACTGTACCAATTAGAAAATACTTCTGCCAGGCAAAAATTGTCTGATTTAAAGGTGCAGTCAGTAATGATTCTCACATTAAAAAATGTTGAACTCCAAAAGAAATGAATAACAATTCTTAAACATATGTATAAAATAATTTACACTCACATGAGATGAAGACTAGTCATATCAGTAATGGCACTGGTAACTGAAAACTATTGCATTTAAATGATGCTGCATCCATTCCCATAGATGTCAGCGTACTAGTGCATTCACGTCATGTTGGAATTACCATAATTACAAGATTACAACTTGTAAATTGTAAACTCAGCATTCTATGAAATCTCTGACTTGACCGTTGTGACGTCATGTAAAAAGAACAAAAATGGCAGTAGCTTTGACAGTTAAAGGTTTACTTGTATTTTTGTTAGATTTGCGAAATGTATCAGTTTTGGCAATGCCACAGTAACAAATAATTTCACAGTCAGAGGACGTGAAGAGTTCAGAGTAGAATCTTGTAATTACAGTAATTCCAACACAACGTGAACTTAAAATAATCTAAAATGTAAAATTAGTGAGTGCAACTTTAAGCCTGAGCACTTAGTAAAGTAATAACACACCTCTCAACTAGAGGTAGACCGATATATCGGTTCCTCCGATTAATTGGTCCCGATAGTTGCTATTTGGAACTATCAGTTATCGGCAAAAATATATTCCGATAGTTTCCTTTTTTTATTATTCCTCCATGTTCCTCAATCTTTCATCATTGACAATATTCATCCATATTTTTATCCTCACTTCAATGCATATTGTGTTATTTTGATTAGATAATCAATCTAAATTGAAGCAAGGACATGGAATGAAAAATGTGACTATATGGAAATGTGCCACATCAGTACACCTTGTCTTGAACTTCATATCTTGTGAATAATAATAAACCTTATTCCTCATTAAACTTCATCTGGTGAAGTATATACACAAAATATACACCTTCATCTGGTGAATATATAACCTTTAAAATGCATAATTTAGTTAACACTTAAATATAGAGCATTGCAAGAGAGCCAAGCCTCTGCCATTTCAAAATATAAATCCCGGGTGTTTTCCACATTATGCAACAAATCTAAATTATTTTAGATTATTATTGGGATTTTGGTTGAATAATAAACTACATCTGGGATTTTATTTATTTAGGACTCGTTTCTGTGCCCCGTCATAGTAAGAGAAATCTTAGCATTTTTTGGTATAAATCATTCTATAAATCGATTTAAAAAAAACTATTGGCCGATTAATTGGTTACAGGTATTTTTCAACACCTTAGTTATCGGTATTGGCAAAATACACTATCGGTCCACCTCTACTCTCAACAAGCCACATCATTTGAGGTATTATTCATGTACATAACAAAAAATTCTAGAGTTATGCACCAACATGGTTAGGGGTTTGTTCAAATCCATAACCGTAAGTTTGAGCAATTATACTTAGTGATGCTTGCCTAAGCAGCACCACTAATGAGTTATGAATTGGGCCAAACACTTCTATGTACACTTGGCAACCACACAAGTATATACTGTATATCAATTCAAGTTTATTTATTATTAACCCAGTATAACCAGTGATTTTGTAACAGTGAGTGCTGTGCATGCAGTTTCTCACTCAAAGATACCTTAGTGTGATAAAAACACTTATTACAGTGATTTAAAAAATAATAATAAATCACTGCAAAAATTAAAACAAAGTCCTTTGGCCTTACCATGACACCATTTCTAAAAAATAAAAATAAAAATTCTGGAAACTAGTAAACAACCATGAGGACAGTACCTGACTGAAAATACACAAGTCACATGTATATCCTCAGACATTGCAAGGTCTCTCTAAAGTTCATCCACACACTAATACACTATAATACCTTGCCACACTAAATGTGTTCCTAAAACTCAGATATCGCCCCTCTAATTGTGCCTTTGCACACAGAGCAGGAAAAAGTCAAATATGACACATTTCTCCATTTAAAATGCACTACAATCACTCTTCCTTACAGTATTCCATAGCCACTTGAGAGAGAATGAACACTTTTGCATTAAGTGCCCTTCAAAGAAAAAATTCACTAAGCAGTTAATTGAGATTATTCTGTCAGCACCATTGTTATCCACATCAATGTAAAATCCATGCTTTTGGAAACCTAACTAGCACAGTGAATGTGTGTAAAACCGCATCAAGAATTCAGAAACAGACACATCTCATCTTAGCTTAAATTTGATCTATGTGATTTTCAAGTAACAGGTACAATGAAGCCAGTGAAAATAAGACTTTACGTAGTGCCATCACATTATTCATAAGCTGTGCGATATGACCTTAATAACATACAACAATGCCATGATTAACTTAGAGATAATGGAGCATTCTTGCCACATTCTGAAACATTTTTAAGTTCATTTGTGAAAAGATTAATGACTATGATTTGTTTGTTGAAAATGAACAATTATTATGCCACAGCATTTTCATTTTTCTGAGAACAATTCCTTTAACATGAAATAATACATTTATTTATATAACAAACAGGATTTTTTAAATCAGTGGAGAATCCCTTTAAAATTTGGTTTGAACCAAGGCTTCGTTGTCATGTCAGGCAACAGATTCAAAAACACTACTTCAAATAATACTGAATTCTTGGGGAACTCTCCACGATAAGTCTCCTGAAGTTGCTATACAATGTGAGGTAGAGGACTGTACCGAGCCGGAACAGGCAGCAGAGCGGGTACCATGTCAAGTGGCGTGGCAGTGGCGCAGTAAATTTGGGGGTGATTTCAACAACAAAGCGAACAGTTTTACACCTCCCCAAAATTGGTGTGTCCAGTCTCCTTGGCGTGCTCCCTTGCTTCCTTCTGCCCCACGAGGCCAGTCTGGCACACCATGCAGCGCAGCGCAAAACGGTTTACATCCGTGTACTGCCGTTTCCTCCGTGCCTCATCCGCTAATTCTAGCGCCTGGGCCAGAATGATGTCATCCGTGGTGGAGAACACAGTCTGAGGTGGAACGTCTGAATTAGGCACCACCTTTTGGAGTGGGTCGTAATGGATGCCGTCGTAAATAAGCAGCACCCGTTTGGTATAACCCGCATCCTCGCCGAATCGGTCAACGCGTACAGTTTGAGTGTCAACGACACAAATCTCGCACTGGTAGAACTTTGAGAGTATAGAGACCTCGATGGCACCCCCCCAGGTGTCATCGCGACGGATCCAGCCACAGTAGTCCTCGTTGGTCTTGCCCAGTACCGCCTCTGAATAGGCAGTGGGGTCACTGGCTACAATTTGCGCAATAAGCCCTCGCATTTCAGGGGCGGAGGCTGGGTCATATAAACCCCCTTCCATCACATAGTTCACACTTGTAAACAGACAAGAGTTGTCGGCGGGGACAACGCGGCGTTCTACGACAGGGCCCAGGTCGAGACTGGGCCCTTTGGTCACAGCAGATTGTGTTTGGGGTTTGGGTTTGTTCTTTTCCTCTTCTACAATCAGTGTATCACCTATCAAGAAGGA
The DNA here is from genome assembly GCF_019703515.2 of Myxocyprinus asiaticus. Lineage (NCBI taxonomy): Eukaryota > Metazoa > Chordata > Actinopteri > Cypriniformes > Catostomidae > Myxocyprinus > Myxocyprinus asiaticus. The sequence goes on from NC_059378.1 coordinate 35,712,292, forward strand.
AGCCAACAGTATACACAAAAAAAAATATCAATGACCATTAGAATACATTGTCCATAATTAAATGCATTTGAATGGCTTTATAAACAAAGAATTTTTCCATTTCAAATAGTGGTCAACTGAGATGTTTTTTTTTTAAATGGCTGATGCCAATACCCATGTCTAGAGAGCAGGGTGGCCAATGACCAATATAATGCCAAAACAGTGCCTATGAAAAGTCATCATAACTTGTAAAAACCCTTTTCATTTGTCACATTATACCATGGAAATTTAAATAAATTCAATATAACCTTTTCCAGCTGTATTTACACATTATAACCTTCAACATCAAAGTGAAAATAATATGTAAAAAAATCTGATCAATTAATAAAAATTAATTAGTGAAATACCTGGTTTATATAAGTGATCAGCCCCCTAAGAGTAACCATTACAAACTTGCTCAGGTGCAACCAATCACCTTTCAGAACACATATCTGGCTAATTGGCCCCCACCTGACATCAATCGTAGTGGTTGTGAATACTTCAGAATAAAAACGGCTGTTCCATGAGGATTCCATTATTAGTAGTGCATGGTAAAGAATTCAAGAATTCACGTTTGGAAAGGGGCTTTCAAAAGGGCTCCGGGATAAAATTGTGGAAAGGCACAGGTTAGGAGAAGGGTACAAAAATATTACAAAGGCTTTAACTATGCCTCGGAGTACCGTTCAGAGCATTATTAAGAAGTGGAAAGCGCATGGCACCAACAAAACCTTGCCTAGATCGAGCAGTCCTCCAAACTGGATGAGCGTGCCAGGATATTGATCAGGGAAGCTATTAAGAGGCCAAAGGCAACTTTTAAGGATTTACAAGCCCTTATGGCTGAGATTGATCGGTCTGTGCATGTGACAACAATCTCCCAAGCTTTACATGAAGCATGGCAGGGTAGCAAGAAAGAAGCCTCTTCTAAAAAAAAAAAAAAAAAAAGGTCCAACACCAAGTCTCGTTTGCACTTTGTGGAAAAACAAAAAACACTTGGATTCTTATGCCATGTGGCTAAAGGTTTTATGGTCAGATGAGAACAAATTCTACCTTTTGGACTGAACAACAAATGCTATATTTGGAGAAAACCAAACACAGCACACCACCCAGAACATACCATACCTACTATGAAGCATGATAATGGCAACATTATATTGTGGGGGAGTTTCACTTCAGTGGAGACTAGGCAATTAGTCAGGATTGAAGGGAAAATGGATGCTGCCATGTACACCCAATTTCTTTTTTTTCTTTTTTTTATCCCCTTTTCTCCCCAATTTTGGAATGCCCAATTCCCACTACTTACTAGGTCCTCGTGGTGGTGCGGTTACTCACTTCAATCCGGGTGGCGGAGGACAAGTCTCCATTGCCTCCACTTCTCAGACAGTCAATCTGTGCATTTTATCACGAGGCTCGCTGAGCATGACACCGCAGAGGCTCACAACATGTGGAGACTCATGCTACACTCTGCGATCCACGCACAATTTACCACACACCCCATTGAGAGCAAGAACCAATTAATCGTGACCACAAGGAGGTTACGCCATGTGACTCTACCCTCCCTAGCAACCGGGCCAGTTTGGTTGCTTAGGAGACCTGGCTGGAGTCACTTGGCACACCCTGGATTGGAACTCATGACTCCAGGGGTGGTAGTCAGCGTCAATACTCGCTGAGCTATCCAGGCCCCGTACACCCAATTTCTAAGGAAAATCTGTGGCCCCTCTACTTGACAAATGAAGATGGGCAGGTGGTTCAATTCTCAACATGAAAATGACCCTAAACACACAGTCAAAAAAAACAATGCAGTGGCTTAAGGATAGGAAGGTCAAAGTCCTTGAGTGGCCAAGTTAGAGCCCCTACCTAAATCCAATAGAAAACCTGTGGATGGACTTGAAGAGAGCAGTCTATCGCCGCTCACCCTGCAATTTGACTGAATTCAAACAAATCTGCAAGGAAGAATGGGCAAATATTCCCCAATCTAGGTGCGCAAAGCCAGTACAGACATATCCAAACAGACTAAAGGCTGTCATTAAAGCAAAAGGTAGCTCTATGAAGTATTAAATCCAAGGGTATGATCACTTTTCAAACACTGTTATTCTAGTTTTTCATCTTTTATACATTTTTGGAACTGTTGCCTTTTTTTTGGTACTTGAATGTTGTAAGGCACAATTTGTAAGTAAAGCTGCAAAAAAGGGTTTTGATGTCAGGCTGTAAGACAAAGAAAAGGACTATTCCAAAGGGGTATGATGATTTTCTATAGGCACTGTATATATAACGTAATTTAATGATAGCAAATAATACATATGGTCATTCAGTGTCAACTCAACGAGAAATCCCCAGCTCAAATGTTATGCCTGATTTTGGTTAAAGAAATGATTAAAGAAATTTTCGCAAACCAGACCATTGAAAATTTGTAACATTTTACAATTTACACATGGAGCCACATTTCTCTGGGATTTAACCATAAAGGGTCTTAAAAATGAAGGTACCAAAGGAAAGTTTATTTTGAACCACAATCAGAAAGGATATTAAGATATATTTAATACTTCTGGAGTTATAGGCACTGCAAATTTGAAAAAACAACACAAAAAGGTGCTTTTTCACATATATGGACTGACACCATTGGCATATAATGCAACAAGGGGTGCTGAAGTCAACTGATTTTAGTAACAGACCAACCTATCTCTGTGTCAAAATAAAATAATGACGCTATTGACAAGGCTGTCTGTAGATTTTGGAAATGACATTAGCTGGAATGACCACCTCTTTTTTAATCTGCCTATCAGGCACTGATCAAACCTGAAAATCAAACCTGATTTGATGGGATAGTCTTTAAGGTGGGCTTCGCCATCACATAGATCCAGGCTGGATGGGGGATAGCCCACCATGATCTTCTGTACATCACATGGTATTCCTGTCAACTCCTCGATCTTGTCTTTTAGCTCCTGAACACAAGACTGGTGTGTAAGGCCCTGCATTAGATGGGTCCCATTCTTGGCCTTGCAACGTAGACGCAGCATCCTCTACCTGTTCAGTTCTGAACACAGTTACAGACAAGAAATTAATTTGACCATACAGACAATGATAACATGAAACTGAAAATATCTATTTAGATTGGCTTGGCCTACGTATTAAATGTAATCTAAGGGCGTTTTCACACTTGATCCGTTTCAGGGGTCTGAGTGCGGTTCGCGGGATTTTTGGCCCATATGTGAACAATCCAAGCGATCTCAGACCCCTTTAAAGTGAACCAAACCGAGACCATCTCGGGAGGTGGTCTGAGTATGGTTCACTTGCAGCCTGCAGTTCGGTGCATGGTGAACACAAAGTGCTCCGGGCTAACTTGATTTTCTCTTTAGCGTAATGCCAAACATGTTTGACCCTGAGAGGTAACCCTACACCAGTAATGATGATGCGCAGAGAAGTTGCTGATGAAAACTATTTAGACTGTTTAACCGGACTGCATTAGAATGGTGCGTTACAGTTAGAGATCACGATACTAATATATTACTATTGTATTCAATGAATGGATGTTGCCCGATGCTGTCAATAGATAAAACCATGATCAATCATTATTTTTTTGTTGGTAATACAACTAATCTACCATAATCCATGATTGAATTTCTTGAATTTTGCCTCTAAATACAGTATTATTACAAAAAATACAATTCATTCAGTTTAATGCATTGCTTTTCCCTCTTAATTTATAAAAAACAAGATGTTATATATTTACACTATGTAATACAGTTCTTTTTTGATGCAGAATATCAATAAAATATATTTTATTGAACAAAGACACCTGTACTAAAATGAATTATTCATTTTAAGGGTATAAAATGAATTTTTCCTCCCCAATTTGGAATGCCCAATTCCCGATGCGTTCTAAATCCTCGTGGTGGCGTAGTGACTCTTCTCAATCCGGGTGGCGGAGGACGAATCTCAGTTGCGTCCATGTCTGAGAACTTCAATCCGCGAATCTTATCACGTGGCTTGTTGAGTGCGTAACCGCGGAGACGTAGCGCGCATGGAGGCTTCACGCTATTCTCCGCGGCATCCACGCACAACTCACCACGCACCCCACCGTGAGCGAGAACCACATTATAACAACCACGAGGAGATTACCCCATGTGACTCTACCCTCCCTAGCAACCGGGCCAATTTCGTTGCTTAGGAAACCTGGTTGGATTCACTCAGATTCGAACTTGCGACTCCAGGGGTGGTAGTCAGCGTCAATACTCGTTGAGCTACCCAGGCCCCCATTTTAAGGGTATTAAACATGTTTAATAATATCATAAGTTGATATGTAGAGCTAATTGCACTCTTAACCTTTAATATAGCCATAATAATAATTATTATTATCATAAATTTTACAAAAACAACACAGTGTGAATGCAAAATGGACTGAGACCCTGTAACGGGTCAAGTGGACAAAAAAGAGATCTGAGCCCACTTTCAAGGTCACACATAGTATGAATGCAAAGAGAACTGGGTACTTTTTTTCACTCGGTTTACTTTTTGGTTGAGTTTGGTTCTTTTAAAGAGGACCCAAGTGTGAAAACACCCTAAGAAAGCATGAATATTATTAAATGCAAGCTAGGGAATAATAGTGAGTCAAACTGACAAAATGCACTTTTTTTAACCCAATTTATTGGTTCATTCCTATTCACTGGGAAAAGTTAAGCTTTGTAAAGCAAAGGCAGCTTTTGTCAGAACAAATTCAATGCCCAAATACAATGGTCTAGGATGATTTTCCACATACAACAAAGCTGAAGGTTTTACAGTCTATAAATATATACAGAAATTGTATGAAAAAATATTAAGCCATTAGAAATATAAGCCAATATCAGTAAATATACAGGACTGATATTACAGTTGAACTATGTTGTATTGATGGGCAAAATAAAAGCTCTAAATCAACCAACAAAAACAATATTTTCCTTTTATCATTCATAAAGCTTTGTAACGCTGTTTTTGCTCCCTCAAGCAATAGTTGATAGAATTTAAGAAGTTAAATGTCAATGATGTTGACTACAATCTAAGCTTGGCTAACTAATAGCAGCAGCTAACGTTATCAAACCCAACTGGTAGATATTTAAATCCCATAAATCCTTACAAACTTTATTTCACTATAAAAACATCTTCTAATATATATATATATATATATATATATATATATATAAACAAAAGTGAAATACGGTCTAACTGAATGAAAAACCGCGGGTAATCTGCAGTTTCGCCAAAGCTAAGTCACTCACCAGTGATCGCCTCTGAAACAACAACTGACCGAATAGAAACATGCGCATTACGTCACACATATTGTGCACTACGTCATGAACATTATACAGAATGGAAGGAAAGTGTGAATTACGGTTGTTTTTCTTCTTCTAATGATGTTTAATGGCGGTTGGCAAACCAACTTCCGGTGCATTACCGCCACCAACTGGACTGGAGTGTGGAGCACTATTAAGCAGCTTCAAAAAAAAAAAAAAAAAAAAAACACAATTCTTCCATCTAATCCTATTTCTTTAATATATTTTAAAATAGCACTATATATTTTACATTGTTCTGCATGTTCTTTCAAAAGGCTTTGCATGTTAAATGATTCAGTGCCCATGTTTCTTACTTCCTTAATGAGTTTTAACCTTTCTTTTCCATATTTGTTACATTTGATTAAAGCATGCTCTATTGTTTCTGCCTGATCACAATAATTACATTGACCTGTTTCATGTTTTCCTATTTTAAACATAGAATGGTTTAGTCTAGTATGCCCTATTCGGATGCGAGTAATAATTGTATCTTCTTTCCTATTCCTAAAAACACTTCTTCCATTTCCTACTTGCTGCTGAATATTATACATATGTCTGCCCTTGCTATCACAGTTCCATACTTCTTGCCATTCGTTGTTTATGAATTCTTTAATTTTCCCTTTAACCACTCTTTTGCTAAGAGTCACTTCTCTGTGTGCTTTAGAGCTTGCTTAGCTAGCTTATCAACCACTTCATTAGCCTCCACTCCCACATGAGCAGGAACCCACAAAAACGTTATTAAGCTTACACTACTTATTCTTAACAAGTCTACAAGCTTGCAAGAATCTCATAAATAATGTCTTGCCTTGATGATTTTACTCCACTAGCAAGGCTTGAGATTGCTGCATGAGAGTCAGAACATATTACTACTAGTCTTGGTTTTACATCCTCTACCCACTGGAGTGCTACCATCATGGCAATGAATTCTGCTGCATACACAGATACATGATCAATTATTATTTTCTTAATACTGGTTTGAAACTTAGGAATAAATACTGCAGCAGCTGTTCTTCCAGAGACAGGATCTTTAGAACCATCAGTATATATATGTAACCACAATGAATAAGTCTGATCTAAATATTGCTGTACAATAATGTTCTTAGGGGTATCTTTCTCATTCCTAATTTTTGTATTTGAAAGTCTATTATTGGCATTGGAAATATCCACGGTGGAATACTGGATAATATCACAGTTGAGCTAACATCACAGTCTGCAATACCAACTGCTTGTGCTTCTCTGTTAGCAATCCATCCAAAGCTTTTAATGTTTCTGTTTCCATTTTCCCAGCATTCCTCTATCACTCCCTTTACTGGATGACTCTCTTTATGACCTTTTATATTAACCCAATAATTCATTCTTAGTTTATACCTACAAAGGTATAAAGGAGATTCCCCAACTTCTACCTGCATGGCTGCAATGGGAGATGTTCTGAACGCACCACAGCATATTCTTAAAGCTTGCTTCTGTATTGCTTCAATCTTTTTGAGTAAGGTTTCAGATGCAAATCCGAAAATTATACTTACATAATCCAAACTTGATCTGATTAATGTACAATATTATCTTTTCAATGATAATCTACAAGCTCCCCATTCATCCCCAGATAAACATTGTAAAATATTTATTCCTGTTTTACATTTATTGATTAGTTTTTTAGCATGCATTGCGAATGTCAGTCTAGGTTCCATCTATGCACCGAGATATTTAACTACTGAGACTTGCTCCAGCTCTTGTTTGTATAACTTCAACTTAACCTCTGGTACATTTTTCCTTTTTGTAAAACATATAACTTGAGTTTTAGCCATGATAATCTGAAGCTCCAATTATTTGCCCATACCTCCACTTCATCTACTGCTTTTTGTAATCTTTGTGATACACATGTAATATTATGTCCTCTTTTCCATATTGCCCCGTCATCTGCAAATAATACCCTTCCTATGTCACCTTTAAAATTACTAAAAATATCATTTATCATAATATTAAAAAATACTGGGCTGCATACTCTTCCTTGAGGAGTTCCATTATCTATCTTGTATGTCTTAGAATACTCAACTCCTACCCTAACTTGTATTGTTCTTTCAAGAAGGAAATTCATAATCCAGTTGTACAAATTTCCTCCAATTCCCATACATTTAAGTTTTATAAGAAGTCCCTAATTGCAAAGCATATCATATGCTTTCTCAATATCGAATAAAACTGCTACCAATACTCCTTTATTTGCTTGAGCTTGCCTGATATCAGCTTCTAGGCTTAAAACAGCATCCATTGTATTCCGACCCGCCCTAAATCCACTCTGGCATGGTGATATAAGTCCTTTTATTTCCAATATATAGTTTAGTCTATGTATAATCATTTTTTCCATCAGTTTACATAAATTAGAATTTAATGCAATTGGCCTATAATTAATTGGAATGGATTTGTCCTTTCCAGGTTTGCCTACTGGTACTATTGTTCCATGCTTCCATGAAGAAGGGAGCTTTCCTGCATTCCATATCTTGTTGAAGAGATTTAAAAATATTTTTAAAGATCTATCTGATAAATGTTTCTTATTGAACCCCATACTTCACTTATGTCAATATCTTCTCCTATTGTATTACACCAATCTCTCCAGTACTTCTTTTTAGCTGCTGGAACTACTCTTCTTACTTCAGCTTGTGCTTTCTTATATTTAATAAAATCTTCAAATAAATATGTCTTTTTGATTTTTCTAAATGCTTTATTCCTATTTTGTACAGCATTACTACATTGTTCTGTCCACCAAGGAACTGCTTTCCTCTTTTTACATTGTCCTTTTTTTCCTATAACAGTATCTGTTACATCATACAATACTTTACATATTTTACCATTACATTCATCTATGTCCTCCATCGTATTTAGCTCCACTGCTGTTAGTTCTACCTCACTTAGATATTTGTATGCTTCCCAGTTTGCTTTATTAAATCTCCATCTTGGAGATAAAATCACATTATGCTCCAATACACTCATCCCTACCTTACATATGATTATATAGTGATCACTACCCATATTATTATCTTCTCAAACGTCCCATATACATATACTTGCTAGCACTTCAAAAACCAGTGTTAAATCTATAGCTGACCCGATTCCACGTACCAAATCAATTCTTGTGTTTCTACCATCATTTAAACATACTAACCCATTACTGTCTATTATTTCTTCTACAACATCCCCATTATGATCATCATTACTGCTTCCCCATAAAGTGCTATGTGCATTAAAATCTCCACACCAAATTATTTTATAATTTCCTGACCCAATAACCTTTTCTAATTCTTTACTTAGTCTACTACAAGGATTATAATAATTTATTACTCTGATATTTTGTTTTTCTGCATATATATATATATATATACCCACCAATTCGTATTCTTCAATCTCATTAATGACTCTGTATTCTAATTAATTCTGTATAAAAGTGGCCACCCCACCTCCATTTCCTGTCCTTCTATCTTTCCTTACAATGTTATATCCTTGCAGAACAAAATTTAATTGAGGTTTTAACCATGTTTCTTGTATACAAATTATATTTGGTTTCTTATCCTGTTGATCTATAAACTTTTTGAATTATGGTCCATTTGACCAAGACTTCTGGCATTCCATTGCAGAATCGTTAAAACTATTATTATTATGTACTTCCACATGTTGTTTGAGTACTTGTTTTAGCATGTCATTTATTTTTTCCAAAGTTACTCCGGCTACATTCAAGTATCTCTCTGCTGCCCTTATTATGATTTTAATTCTCACCGTTCTGCTTTCTGTTTGTGCAGAACAATTTATCACTTCAGCCATAAATGAAACAAATTCAATTTTTCCAATCACCAATCTGTCCTCATTTATCTTTCTTTGAACCAACCTATTCCTAGTCCATTCCTGTGTTTTTATCTCTCTCAATGTCTGTTCATTTTGTTTTGCTTTTTTGGGCTGCTTCAGCATATGTCAACCCCTCAAATATTCTTACATTTTGAACTTTCACGGGATGTTTGTGAGCAATGCATCCCCCAAATCCAGCACTATGCTCACCACCGCAATTGCAGCATTTTGCCTTCGCCCCTTCATCACATTTACCATATTCATGGTCACCCCCACATCTCGCACATTGTTGTTTTCCTCTGCAAACCACACTAACAAGTCCATACTTCTGACACTTGAAGCATCTTAGTGGAGGAGGTATGTATGGTCTTACTGGGTAACTTACATAGCCTATTCTTACTCTCTCTGGCATTTTTTCTTCATCAAACTGAAGCATAACAGATAGACTATCCAACCTTTCTATATTTTTTAACATACTGAAGCCGTTTTGCTCCAATTACCTTCCCCCCTTCAATGCAGCTTTTAATTTTGTCAGCAGGTACATCTGAATTCCAGTTATTACACCTCTTACCCAAGGCTTCCTATTCATCAATGTGCATGAAACCGAGAATCCAAACATCGAATTTATACTCAGTGCCTTCTTTTGTTGTTTTTCGTCTTTACACATGATGATCAAATTTCCATCTCTCAGAGTCTTAGCACTATTTATTTCTCCTAACGCTTTTTTCAGAGCTTTGGTCAGTTTAATTGGGTTAGTTGTCATGCCCGGTTCTGCAAATTTCAACATTACTTTAAATTCTTCTGTATTTTTCCATCCTCCTTTCCACTATCAGTATATGATCCTTGAATACTGGTTTTCTTTATTTTCCGATTAACTATTTTCCACTATTCATTCCCTCCAGCACTCCCGCTACACGATTCATCCTCCATTTCCGGATTGCTGCCAGAGCAACCTCATTTCCTGCCATCAGTGCTCCAGTCACAGTACAGTGCTGCCAACCGCAACCTCGCGCAACACCTCCAGCTGAATAGCTGACCTCCACACAGGCTGCTTCCTCAATTCAAGTATTTTTTTTTTTAAAGGTGCAGTATGTAATATTCAGAAACCCTTGTTATTAATGACACCTGTGGGCGTTAAGTGAACTGCAGCCAGCTACCTGTTGCTCATGCTGGTGAATACACTCCATAGGGATGCGAGCCAGCGAGCATCGGCCAAAACAATGACGTAATGTACAAAGAGACTGAACGTTATCCACCGGCATTATGCTGACAGATGAGGTAGCATAATTATATAAATACATTGACTGCATTTATACGATAGCCTGTGCCTGCTGTTAGCTAAATTTGGTGGATGATGACAGATGTTTATTAAAATAGACTGTACATTATAAATGTTGACACAATTCAATACTGATGTGATTCCATCACAACTGTCATTTTGATATATCGATGCGCTATTGTTTTATAATAATAGAATGTATATATTTTCTGTATAACCCAGTTACGTTACACTAATGAATGGAGCTTTTTGCATTATCTTGAACATTGTCTAGATTTATTACTTTAGCATTGCTGAATAATTACAGATTAACATTGTTTATGTCAGTTACTGTGAATCATCATACCTGACTTTTAGTATAAAGAGAAGATCGTTGAAATTATTTGAAAGTTGAAATTCGTCAGCGTTAGCAGGCAAGATCAAGTTAACAAAAATTACACAGATCAATCCTTATGGCACTATATTTCACATGCATTGCAGTTACGTAAGCTTACCTGTCCAATAAGAAGAACGCCAATTCACCGAACGAAGGTCCCTCCAGGAATCAAATGCCCTGCCGGTGTTCACTCTAGTTTTCTCTCGACCACGATCACGTTCCCGCTTAGCCAAATGGGATTCAGTAGATACATTTAAATTCTTTTTTTTTTTTTTTGGCTTGCTTTGGTTTGTGTAGGAGTCGGTGTTGTGCTGTGAGTCGACCGTTTGCTGGATTCCATCTCTAAGATAACATTACCTAGTGTTGCAGTTTGTTGACGCTGTTGAATAGCAGAAGAGATGCACTGAGGTAAGGCTCTCGGGAGCACGCATAAATGTCACATCCTTTGGATTTTCCCGGCAAAACCGACCCGCTCCCTTCTCATGAAAATCAGTCTACAGGCTTTAATAGGCAACTTAGGAAGTCCGGGAAGGGCTCATTTTTTAAGTTATGTTACAAGCTGTTCACATATAGGCAAAAAAAAGGTGAATATTACTTGAAAATTGTTAAATATTGCACCTTTAAATAAACATCAACATTATACACTTTGTATAATTACACATATTAAACCTACAAGGAGTGTACAAAACCACTTATACAACATGACAAAAGAGAAAGAGAAAAATAAATAAATAAATAAATAACAAAACAAAAACAAAAAAGTGCCAGGGGGAGGTAGGAACATACTGTATTAAATAACATTAAAAAATAACATTTAAAAATGTAAAAAAATACATATAAAATTCAAATAAATATTTTATAAAATTTACGAATATCTTTATAGAGTCTCTAATATTGTCAAGATATAGCTTTACTTCACTTAATAAAACAATAACGTTTGATTTTTTTATGAGTAAATTTTCATTTATGAATGTAAAATTTAATCAGCATTATAATTAAATTAAGGAGATAAAAGTAGTCTTCTTTTGGATAACTGGTGAAGCCAAAAAGTACATTGTCCCACAATAGTGAAAAAAAGAACTTGGATACTGAATAATGTCAATAATATTTTTATTTTTTTTGCATTTTGCCACAGAGTAATCGAATGAAATCAACGCCAGAATGAATGTAAAACAGTTTCTTCTCGGTCACTGCAAAACACAAATTTTATGAATTTCAGTAAATAATGATTTGTTGGATAGAATCTGTGTAAAAGTTTAAATGAAATGTCTTTCACCTTGTTCCTAATATGATACTTCTGAGGCAGTAACCATACTTTTCCCCAGCATATTACTTTTTCATTTAACAAAGAGTTCCAATATGACACAACATAAGATATTTACACATTTTCTCTATGAAAAAGAGTGTGATTTGCCCTTTTATTATTTTTAGCAGTCACTGATAAACACATTTTTACCAACTAAGGTTTCAAAAACATCAGACGAGATCAATTCTATGAACTGATATTTGCAAACACTTAAACAACATGTGAGTACCAGAGGGGATTGAACCAATAACAATTGAGTACTCCCTCTGAGTAACTGGTATTTGAAAATGTAAAATAAATTCTTCATAAGACAATAGTAAACCCTCCGCATTATTTAATTGACTAACCAGTTTAACATTGCTATCAAACCATGTCTTATAAAAGAGAGATTTGTGTTTATATAAAATATATTTATTGTTCCAAATAAAGTAAAGGTGAGGACTACAATTATGCTTGTAAATTAAAGACCAAGACAAAAGTGCTTGTTTGTGAAAACTGTATTGTAGTTACATAATAGAACAAAATTAAGACCACCGATGTTTGAAAAAACATAATGAGGAATGAAGTTCCAGATAGAGGTGGGTTTTTATAAATGGTGCTTAATCCAGTTGATTTTAAATGTGTGACTCATAGTGGTAAAGTCTAAAAAGTTAAGGCCACCGTTTTCATATGTATTCATAACTACAGATTTTCTGGTATAATGTGTTCGGTTTTTCCATAAAAAACTCTACCTTTTAACGAAAGATCTCTTTGGAGCCAGAGATTCAGTTTCCTTTTTGTTTTATCAATTATGGGGTTACAAAAAAGAGAGCATCTTTTCAACTGATCTTTATCAATAATAATTCCTAAATATGTGACATTGTCTTTTTACTGCGATATTATAAATACTAGGTAAATCACAGTCTTTGACAGCCATGAGCTCACATTTATTAATATTAAGATATAGACCAGAAACACTAGAATAATTGTTAAGAATATTATTTGCAACTGGCATTTGATTACTATCATTTAAGAAAAGAGATGTATCATAAGCTAGCTGGCTAATAATGATTTCATTGTCCACAATTGAAATACCTTTAAGATTACTCATTTTGATATGAACAGATAATAATTTAGATGCAAATAGAAAAAGATAGGGGGAGATAGGACAGCCCTGTCTAATTCATCTTTTTAAATCAAACCTAGAAGTGGTTCCGTGTTTAAGTTTGATTGAGCAGTTTGCATTATTATATAAAGTTTGAATTGCTGTACAAAAGAAATCACCAAAACCAAAAACTTTTAGAGAGGACAAATGAAACCAATGTTCAATAGTGTCGAAAGCTTTGTGGAAATCTAAAAATAAAATACAACTATTTGCGTTAATTAAATGAGAGTAATCTAATATATAAGACTAATCTTATATTGTTGGAAATATGTCTATTTTTCATAAAGCCTGGTTGGGTTTCATCAGTAATAGAATCTAGAACAATTTAAATTGTTTTAGCAAAAATAGAAGCAATCAATTTATAATCATTATTCAAAAGACTTATAGGACACCAATTTTTTAGGCTTAGGAATCAAGGAAATTAATCCTTGAGTCATAGATGATGGGAGGCTAGTATCTGATATACTCTCATAAAAAAAACTTGAAGGAGGAAAGGGGCTAGTTGATCAGCAAATAACTTATAGAATTCAGATGTTAGGCCATCAGTTCCAGGTGACTTATTATTTTTTACATTGTGAATTTAATCAATTATTTCTTCTATATTAATGGGTTGATCACATATGACTTTTTCTAAGTTACTTATCTTCCTAACCTCTCTTAATGAATTAAAAAAATCAATACATGCATTTTTATTTATATTAGATGTATATAAGTTACTGTACAAAGTGGAGCAATATTTTGAAATCTCTTTTGGGTCATTTGTGAGGTTCCCATTAATATTTAATTGTTGGATGGTATTTAACGTAGCTTGAACATTTTCTAACCTAAAAAAAGGGAAGAATTCTGTTGTCCTTCCTCCAGCCATCTTTTCCTTGATTTCACAAAGGCACCTTCAGCCTTTCTTTTATAGATGTCATCTAACTTATTTTGTAAATCAACCATTTTTAATTTATCTTCATCTGTAAAGGTATTTGACCCTTTATTAAGATGTGAAGTACTTCCAAGTGTAATTTTGTTTTCTTGTTCATTCTGACTGCTAGCAGAGCGACTGCCAACATTTCTAAAATACTTTGAAACTTCAAATTTTAAAAGTTCCCAATTAGCACAATATAATTTTTCTCTGGGGGCCTGGGTAGCTCAGCAAGTATTGACGTTGACTACCACCCTTGGAGTTGCGAGTTCGAATCCAGGGCATTCTGAGTGACTCCAGCCAGATCTCTTAAGCAACCAAATTGGCCCGGTTGCTAGGGAGGGTAGAGTCACATGGGGTAACCTCCTCGTGGTCGCGATTAGTGGTTCTCGCTCTCAATGGGTGCATGGTAAGTTGTGTGTTGATCGCGGAGAGTAGCATGAGCCTCCACATGCTGTGAGTCTCCACGGTGTCATGCACAATGAGCCACGTGATAAGATGCGCAGATTGACTGTCTCAGAAGCGGAGGCAACTGAGACTTGTCCTCCGCCACCCAGACTGAGGTAAGTAACCGCACCACCATGAGGACCTATTAAGTAGTGGGAATTGGGCATGCCAAATTGGGGAGAAAAGGGGAGGAAAATAATAATAATAATATATATATATATATATATATATATATATATATATATATATATATATATATATAATTTTTCTCTGTTAGCCTTCTTAAAATATATATTATTCAAATAAGTAATCTCTGTCTGAACAGCCTCAAATTTCAATAGAGAGTTGTTAAGTTTCCAATAGGATGGTTTTGGGATGATATAGTAAGTAGAAATGTGTAAACAAAGATAAATAGCTCTATGGTCAGAAAGAGGGGTTGGAAAAATATTAACAGAATTATTCTCGACATTTACATTTTTAGATATAAGCCAATGGTCAATTCTTGACTGTCTGGAAAAATCATTATTACTCCAAAAACAATTATACTGTTTGGATATTTTTGTCTCCATATGTCTATTATGTCAAATTTCTCCATAAATGTTTTCAATAGAGAGTTAATAGGTGTGGCATTTATAGGTGGTATACGATCAAGCATATTGTCTGGAGCAATATTAAAATCCCTTCCCATACAAAGGATAGCAGAGGGGTAGTAAATTCAAGTTATTATTGCATATATTTTACCAAGCCAATGTATATTTCAAAAAGTTTCAAATAGATATAGAGACAGATTGCTTTTTTTTTTTTTTTGCTTTTTTTTTTTTTTTGCAATGCCCGACATGAATCTAACTTCACATTTTTTTGGGATTGTCCTTTTATACAATTATTTGTATTTGTAAAAAAAAAAAATAATAATAATAAAAACAAATAAAAAAAAAAATAAAAAAAAAATATATATATAGATAGATAGATAGATAGATAGATATAGATATAGATATTTATTATTATTATTATTAATATCAACCTTTTATTGCTGTTTGCCCAATTTTACATTAACCAAAGCAAATTCAGTAATATTTATTGTTTTTGAAAAAGAACTTAAGAAATACATCCAAACCATTTAATCTTCAAAGAACACCAAGCTCTTAATGGTGTTAACATGTGCTTCATATTTAATATTCATAAAATAAAATGTTATGCTTTATACTTGTATTTGTTCTTTTGTATATATATATATATATATATATATATATATATATATATATATATATATATATATATATATAATACCAAGAAAAAGAATGAAAAAATAAAATAAAATAAAATAAATCACTACACAAGTTCTTTGTGTAAATTGTACAGTTAAAAAAAAATATATTTTTATAACTATATTCATATTTTGGAAGCACCACTGTAAAGTCTTGAATATAGATAATTTGGTGATTAATCCAGTAGTTTCAATTTCTAAAAAAAAATGTTTTTTTGTCAGATGTAACATTTGGACCTACTTCAAAAGAATGTGACTATTATTGATATAATACAGTGGAAGCACCGCTGTAAAGCCTTAAATCTAGATTTGACTTCTGTCATTATTCACTCACCCTCATGTCATTCCAAACCTGTAAGACTTTCTTCTGCAGACAAAACCCATAAGGTACATTTGAGGAAAATAAACCTGCCACTCTTTAAAAAAAAAAAAAAAAAAAAAAAAACTAGGGCTGACAGATTCCAAAAATGACAAAGTAAAACCCATAAAAGCACAATGAAAGTGGTCCAAACGACTAGTGAGCTATAAATTCAAGTTGTTATTCACTGAAAATATTTCAACACTGTTGAAATATATCAGTCCATTTCATGTATATCAGTCCATTTCATGAAATAATAATTTATCACTTATTTATTGTGATCAACCAATTCATTGAAAAGATCCAAAGAACGATTCCTTTTCAAATTGAGAGGTCTTCTACCTCCATTAACTCTCATGAACGTGCCAAGGAGAGCAAGGACAGAAGTCAAGATTTTTTTAATGGAGATATTTCAGTCTTTTCCTCACACAATCATCTTTTGTATGGCTTTAGAATACTTTATTGTGATTTCTTGTCATTTTGGAGCTTGACAGACCCAGTCCTCATTCATTTTCAAAATATGGTAAAGAGTGACCAGAACATTCTTCAGAAATTCACTTTTTGTGTTCCACGGAAGAGAGAACCGATGAGTAATGTACTGTACTCGTCTTGCATGTTATCTGTGGGAATCCACATGATTGTAATGTGTCTCCCAACCACAAGCGGCGCTACAAACAACCAGCGGTTTAGTATTTTTGCGTCATTCAACTTCCGGAACTGCGCGGCCATTGAAATAAGAATCCAACGTGAGAATTTCGTTTTCGCGCTAATAGTTATTTCATTCAATTTTACGTTTATCACTTTCATTTAAAAATATCTGTGAATATTAGTGAGAAGAATGGCGTACAGAGGACAAGGGCAGAAGGTGCAGAAGGTCATGGTGCAGCCCATTGTATCTTTTCATAGTTCAGAATTTAGGTTTTATACAATTATTATCCTGTTGTATAAGATATTGTAAGACACGTCTTTAATTAAATCTTTTTACCTACATATGAGATGTTTGCATCAGTTCAGTGTTTATATTCTATGTTGATTGAGTTGAACAGTGCAAGTGAACGTAACACATGCATTTATAATTGAATGGAGTAAGTGTTTGTGATGTCAGTAGGTTGTTATTGTGTTTATTTGTGTTTGCTTCCTCAACTTTATGATCAGAACCTTATTTTTAGGTATCTACAGAATGTAAGTTCATATTTTATTTACTTGTGTGATTATTTGCTATTTACATTTGCAATATACACTGGCGGCCAAACGTTTGGAATAATGCATATATTTGGCTGTTTCTGAAGGATATTGGTACTTCACCAAAGTGGCATTCAACTAATCACAAAGTATAGTCAGGACATTACTGATGTTAAAATTTTGTATATATATATTATCAAATCTAGACTGGCCCCATTTCCAGCAGCCATCACTCCAACACCTTATCCTTGAGTAATCATGATAAATTGCTAATTTGGTCCTAGAAAATCTCTTGCCATTATATCAAACACAGCTGAAAGCTATTTGGTTCATTAAATGAAGGTTAACATTGTGTTTGTTTTTGAGTTGCCACAGTATGCAATAGACTGGCATGTCTTAAGGTCATTATTAGGTCAAAAATGGCAAGAAAAAAAAAAAGAAACAGCTTTCTCTAGAAACATGTCAGTCAATAATTGTTTTGAGGAATGAAGGCTATACAATGCTTGAAATTGCCAAAAAAACTGAAGATTTCATATAAAGGTGTACACTACAGTCTTCAAAGACAAAGGACAACTGGCTCTAACAAGGACAGAAAGAGATGTGGAGGGCCAGATGTACAACTAAACAAGAGGATAAGTACATCAGAGTCTCTAGTTTGAGAAATAGATGCCTCACATGTCCTCATCTGACAGCTTCATTGAATTCTACCCGCTCAACACCAGTTTCATGTACAACAGTAAAGAGAAGATTCAGGGGTGCAGGCCTTATGGGAAGAATTGCAAAGAAAAAGCCACTTTTGAAACAAAATCTAAAAGAAAAGGTTAGAGTGGGCAAAGAAACACAGACATTGGACAACAGATAATTGGAAAAGAGTGTTATGGATCTTAACCCCATTGAGCTTTTGTGGGATCAGCTAGATTGTAAGGTGCGTGAGAAGTGTCTGAAAAGACAGCCACATCTATGGCAAGTGCTACAGGAAGCATGGGGTGAAATATCACCCGAGTATCTGCACAAACTGACAGCTAGAATGCCAAGGATCTGCAAAGCTGTCATTGCTGCACGTGGAGTTATGTTTGATGAGAACACTTTGAAGTAGTTTAAGAAGTTCTGATTTTTTTTTTTCTTTTTCAAATTGTAATAAAAATTTGACTATATATGTAATGTCCTGACTATAGATTGTGATCAGTTGAATGCCACTTTGGTGAATAAAAGTACCAATTTCTCTCCATAAGAGAAAAATCTGTACATTATTCCAAACTTTTGGCCACCAGTGTACATAATTACTAATATTATTTTCTCTCTCTCTGCAGCGTTCTCGGATCCAGGTGTGGCTTTATGAACAGGTCAACATGCGGATAGAGGGCTGCATCATTGTGAGTAAATGCTACATCTGTAAAATTTGCAAAGCACTCCAAAGCTTTCTTTTGGCACAGATCATTTTTATTAGCATTTCATTTTACATCAATACAAGCTTTATTGTCATTGAAGTGTGTAGTACACTGGAAAGTGAAATGGCCCTGGTGCCAGTTTTACATTTAAATTTAAAGTGCAGATAAATATAAGAAAAGTGTATGCACAAAACATTGAGTACATGTACATGTGTATGCACACAAACAGGCACTGTCTACATTAGTTATTTTCTTTGAAAATTTACACTTATGAATCTTAAATTTTGCGAGGAATAGTAATAAAATAATTATAAAATTAATAAGGGTCTAGTTTCAAGGAATCACGGAAAAAAAAAAAGGTCTGGGGATAAATTCCTTTTTACCAAATTTGAAAAGTCAGTCCAAAACACTTTGCAATAAACACAATTCCAAAATAAGTGGAAAATTGTTTCTTGAAAGTGATGGCAAAAGTAGCAGTTGGGAGAGATACTATTATTAAACTTTGCAAGTTTATAATTTCTGGGTAACAATTAAGAATAATCTTAAAAGAGACTTCATCAACTTGGTGTGGCATAAGATTTATTTTTCTGAAGAAGCCAGAATTCTTTCCATTCTATGTCATTAAATGTATTATTTGAAAAGCTACTACACACAAAAAAAATTCATCAATAAATAGAGTTGTCAGAATTGGGAGGGGAGCATTAAGGACCTTTGGTGCCAGACTTGAGTAATAATTTGACACAATCAGGAATTGTGCCAAAAATTATAGCATACTCTCTTGGGGGGATTGGAAAAGAGAATTCTTTCATTAAGTATTCATAAGATAAGAAGACACCATTCTCATCTAAAAGTTGACTTACTAAGATAATATTCTTATCAAACCTACAATGTTGTAGGTAAAAGTTCACATTTGTGAATATTGAGAAAAAATGTATAATGTTTAAGGCTACAGGAATTTGCTGTTCATTTTTTTAAAATAGTGTTGTATCATCTACCAATTGGCTTATTAAAACTGATCGATCTGCCACAGAAATACCTTTCAGATTACTATTTTGAATGTGGATGGCTAGGAGGCAGGAGAAAAAGATATGGTGAGATTGGGCAGCCTTGACAGATCCCCCTGTCTATACTAAACCTACGGGTAGTACCATGTTGTAATTTGATTGAAGCATTACCGTTATTATATGAAGTTTGACTTGCATTAATAAAACTGAAGCCAAAACTAAATATAAATATTTTAGAATAAAAGGAAACTCAATGGAATCAAAAGCTTTGTAGAAATCAAGAAAAAGCAAGAAACTTGTCAACTAAGATCATATCTGAGTAATCTAGACTATCAAGAACTAGTCTAATATTATTTCATATAAGCTTGCCTCTCATGAATCCTGACTGACACTCATAAATTATATCATCCAGAACATTTTTAATCCTTTTTGCAAAAATCATGGCTAAGATTTTATAATTTTATTTAGAAGGCTTATAGGCCACCAGTTTTCTAATTGAGAATGGTCCTATAGAGGTTTAGGAATCAGATTTATAATACCCTGAATCATAGAGGTTGGGAGAGTTCCCTTGTTAAGGCTTTCTGAATAAACCTTGAGGAGAAATGGAGAAAGTTCATTAGAGCATCTTTTTATAAAACATCTGTGGTCAGTCCATCATTTCCAGGAGATTTATTTAGTTTCAATTTGTCAATTGCCTCATATATATCTTTAATTTGAATGGGAAATTCGCACAGAAGCCTACTATTATTATCTATTTTAGGAATACGGTCTATGTCAAGGGAGTTAAAAAAATAAATTCAAATTTTGTTGAATGCCTTAAACAATAAAGGTCTTTATAAAACTCTTCACAGTAGCTAGAAATGTCTTTATGGTTCTGTAAAACCACTCCTTTTGCAATAAGTCTATGTCTAGAATTAAGATGACTTCACTGTTTCTCTAACTTAAAAAAAAAAATAGCTAGAATTACGTTCACCCTCTTCCAGCCATCTCCTCCTTTAATGAACAAAAGCGCCCTTTGCCTTACGTATACAGCACACAAACTGTCCGTGTGGCCCTGATTTTCTGGAGAGAAACACAGTCCTCGTTTGTGCGCATAGTCGGCGCATGTGCCAGCCAATGACTGTCCTGTAAATGTATCAAAAAGCAGTCGTAGTGTGCATGTGTCGAACGCATTTGTATTTGCACATGGTCAAAAGAGTATGCTTTGAAAGACAACGCGGTCGACTGGGTCCAATCTGATCCGGAACACAAAAAAACTAAGTATACCAGGACCTTAAGTACAATCAATGACAGGCACACTCACCAAGAATAGAGCTGTTCAGGATGTAGTCCACAAACCCAGAAGAGAATTCGCCATGGATTCCCTGGGCATTTTCCTATGGAGGTTTATAATGGGTTTTTTTAACTTTTGAGTAAAATAAGGTCTGTGATAAACATTACTTGAAGATCCGCTGAAGCAAAGCTTGTGTGTCGAGTGTCTTTAAAGGAAACACCCTGGCGTTACATCTTAAATGCAGTTATATTTAATGCATTATAGCTTTATTAATCTAAGGGGGAGAGATTGAAATTGCACCCGGCTGATGAACACTCTGTCGCGGGGACACATCTCTCGAGTGCGTGCGCTTGCTGCAGCTAGATTATAACGTGATGGCTCGTGACTTATTGAATCTATAATATATGTCATCTTTATTTTTAGTAAGCACAATAAAGTAATAACATAACCTTTTAAGTCGGGGCACAAGCTAAATAATCGGTTAAGAGCTAATGATTAATTGTTGCAATAATCGTCGAATAATCGTTCTAATTATTCAAAATAATCATTAGTTGAAGCCCTAATTCTTGGTGAGCAGACTGTGCTGATGACGAAATTGGGTCACACATGGTTCGCGTTCCGATCAGCAATGCGGAAAACCGAAGTATACATTGGCCTTTAGTAGTCCAGTTGTGCTTTCGGTAATCCATTTCACAATATTCACACATGATTTCAAACTGACCTGGGTTTTTCCACACCCACTAAATTGATCTTACACATTCCTTTCTGTCAAACGCTCCATCAGAGCTTTCACTAAAGTGTATGTGCCAATTTCTATCTACTTAGCTAGCAATTTCTTTTCTTTTTTTGATTAAAGGGATTCGATGAGTACATGAACTTGGTTTTGGATGACGCAGAAGAAGTTCATATGAAGACCAAAAACAGGAAACCTCTGGGTAAGTGTGAACTTTGTTATAGCATTGAGTTATCGGCTTTTGAGAAATAAAATTTGCTTGAATACGATACAACCTTTAACATATTTTGCTCTCCAATAGGACGGATTATGTTGAAAGGAGACAACATCACGTTGCTGCAGAGTGTGTCCAACTGATCATCTGTTAGGAGTTCTTCAGAATTTAGATTTTTTTTTTTTTGTTGTTAGATTGTTGGTTTTGCTTTTTATTTTCATCAATATTTGTTTATTGACCAATGGTTGTAATAAATGATGTGGAAACTCTTTTTTTTTCTGTCTTTTTCTAAATCTCCAAAATTGAAATATTTTTCCCGCTATTTCAGACTACTGTTCTTGCTGTTATAGAGCTAACCTGGGCTAAATGTTGAAAGTTCAACATTAAGAAGTTATCTTGATGCTTGGCCATGTTCAGTTACATTTTTCTCTGAATACTTTTCAAAGCAACTTAAAAGTTGTAGCCTATATGTGCTTGTGGCAACTAGCTAATCTTCATCAGGTCATAATATTTAAAAGTTTAGTCCAGTAAAACATGTATGCGCATAGACTAGTAATGTATTTTTCTTTGTGGCTAATAATATTTAGATCTACAGCCATTTTCACCTTTTTTTAAGCTAATTTGCCCAAATTGTTTGGTAAAATGTTCTACATTTTTCTTTTTAAAACAACTTGAAAGGGTTACTTTAAGCTTAAACACTTCAAGTTTGAAATACAAAAAAAAAAAAAACTTTAAATACAACAAACAAATCAACTAAAAAATATATCTAGAACACCTGCTCTTTTTTTTTTTTTTTTTTTCACCTTTTTCACGTCTCATAAGTTTGCATCTCTGCATTTTAATAGTTTTGCATTTGTTAAAGGTATCGTTTGTTGTATTTGGTAACGCAAAAAAGTCCAATTTGACACGTCTGCAGCAAATTGTGTAACCACACGAGGGCAGTGCATTCTTGTAACTGTTCGTACTTATTTCTTTGGGTGATGATATGTGGTTTATCTGTCTTAACCTCATTTTATGCATCTTTTCATCAAAAATAAACTTGTTTTTTAGATGAGGAAAAGACTAAAATCATAACATTACAATTGATTTTAATTGTTATTTTAAATTATCAATACTGTTCAATGTCCACGACTACTTAATATATATATACTGTATGTATACATTATACCAAAATAATTATTTTATAAATTTATGCAAATGTATTTGACCAAAACGAATAGCATTTAAAGGAATAGTTCACCCAAAAAAACTAAAATTTTCATTTACTCAACCAATCCATCCCAGATGTGTATGACTTTCTTTCTTGTGCTGAATACAATCAAAGATTTTAGAAGAGTATTTCAGCTCTCTAGGTCCTCACAATGCAAGTGAATGGTGCCCAGAACTTTGAAACTAAAAAAGGCACACAAAGGAAGCTTAAAAGTAATCCATAAGACTCCCGTGGTTAAATAAATATCTTCAGAAGCGATATGATAGGTTTGAGTGAGAAACAGATCAGTATTTAAGTTATTTTTTACTATAAATTCTCCTTGCCCAGTAAGTGGCGATATGCATGAAGAATAAAAGTAGAGATTTATAGTAAAAAAAAAAAGGGCTTAAATATTAATCTGTTTCTCATCCACACCTATTGTATTGCTTCTGAAGATATGGATTTAACCACTGGAGTCGTATGGATTACTTTTATGCTGCCTTCATATTTTTTTTTTTTTTGAGCTTCAAAGTTTTGGACCCTGTTGACTTGCATTGTATTGGGCTATAGAACTGAAATATTCTTCTAAAAAAAAAAAGAAAGTCATGAAAGACAGAATCTGGAATGGCATGAAGGTGAGTAAATGATAAGAGAATTTTCAGTTTTGGGTGAACTATTCCTTTAATTTATATGGCATGTTTGATAAAGAAATGTTACATACAATAAATAAACTAAGGTGTACAGGTCAAAGAACTTAAATTATTATGTTATAAAATAGTATTTTAAATTTAATATCCATTTAGTTTGTGCCAAGAAGTAGAAAGATAGGTAAATGCATTATCTTTTTGCATACTATAATTATACAACAATTTAACAATAATTCTGTTACATAATAATATGTAGTACAATTACAAGACTTAATTGTCCAGTTTTGCAACTGTGAAGTAGTTTGATAAGAACAAAGCCTCTTTTTTTTTTTTTTTTTTATCCATATATGATGCTTTTTCAAGGGATGAATGCACCACACCAGCATAATTCTTTACCTAAAAACCAGAGAAAGCGAGTTCTTGCGTGCTGCAGTAGTCTATTCATTTTAAATTCACATTCACAAACCCCCCTTTTTGTGTTTACTTAAAAATACAACTTATTTGAAGCTTAACCATTAGATTTCAATAACGGTTGTCTTCCTCAAGGGGAAGTAAGATAAAAATCTGGAAATATGAAAACAGCATCAAGTCAGCAGAGCTCACATGGGTTTGCCAGAGAGCAGGAGTGCTTTCCCTTTGAAGTCAGAGGTAGTGGTTGGTGAATTCTCTAGATAGGAACTCAATGCAACCTGTGGAGGAAGCGGTATCTAAATCACTAGTAAGAGCTTTGCATGTCTGCACACAGAGCTGGAGAACCAGATGCAGTTGTGAAGCTCATCGGGAGGAAGTCAGTTGCTGACTCCAGTCTCTTTAGTGCTCACTTCATAACTGTGACCACACGCTTTTACTTGTTCAATGTGGGTTTCAACCGCAGTAATGTTGCATAAAGTCGATTCCCTTGTGAATATTTTAGTACATTTTTTCCTTTTCTTTTGGTGTGCATCTTTAGTCTTTGCTGGGGACCTTTAAAGGTGGCATATCCAAAATCAGATTGATTAAATTGGGGCAATTTGCTGTCTTTTTAATACATTAAT
The DNA here is from genome assembly GCF_019703515.2 of Myxocyprinus asiaticus. Taxonomy (NCBI): domain Eukaryota; kingdom Metazoa; phylum Chordata; class Actinopteri; order Cypriniformes; family Catostomidae; genus Myxocyprinus; species Myxocyprinus asiaticus. The sequence continues at coordinate 35,737,186 of NC_059378.1, forward strand.
TATTAATGTAAATAACAGTATTCAAACTGATCTGCTCAAAGTTTTGAGTGCAACGTTTCTATGTTTTGATTTGATTTGAAAGTAGGATGTATTTTTTAGGACATCATAGTAGAGCATTTGAGTACACGGCGACAAACAGGCTTCAGAACTGTGAAAATAAAAGTGTTTATATATATATATATATATATATATATATATATATATATATATATATATATATATATAAAAGATTGATTATGGATAAATCTGTTAAATATGTTCAGAGGTATTCGATTATGTTCTGGCACAACCTCCTGCTTTCTGCTTCCATTTTCTTTCAAAAGAAATATAATTTTTTTTTGTCAGTTTCTTATGGGTCAACACCATTAGATACAAAATAATGTGTACTATCAGGTCAAATATTTATTATTAATAAACTGACATAATAAATATCTAGCATTCATCTTTAAGACGTTGACAGCTGATGAAATTGACAATGAAAACATCTTGCATATCACACATCTATTAAACTTTAAATGAGGGAAAATATCTAAAAAATACTGTGTTTTGTGTAATAATACCCAAATTCTTTACAATATGGATGATGGAGTTGACAAATCATGGTTTTGACCAAGAAAGATAAGCATTATTACCAATATATAGCAAAAAACAGATTTTCGATAACTTTGCAAATTTATTAAAAAGAAAAAACTGAAATTTCACATTGACATAAGTATTCAAACCCTTAACTCAGTACTTAGTTAAGGCACCTTTGGCAGTGAATACAACCTCAAGTCTTTTTGGGTATAATGCGACAAGCTTTGCGCACCTGGGTTTGGGGATTTTCTGCAGATCCTCTCTGTCAAGCTGGATGGGGACCGTTGGTGGACAGCAATTTTCAGGTCTCTCCAGAGATGTTCGACTGGGTTCAAGTCCGGGCTCTGGCTGGGCCACTCAAGGACATTCACAGAACTGTCCCAAAGCCACTCTTGCATTGTCTTGTCTGTGTGCTCTGGACCAGGTTTTCATTAAGGATATCTCTGTATTTTGCTGTGTTCAGCTTTCCTTCAACCTTGACCAGTCCCTCCCGCTGAAAAACACCCCCACAGCATGATGCTACCACCACCATGCTTCACCTTTGGGATGGTATTGCGCAGGTGTTGAGCGGAGCCTGGTTTCCTCCAGACATGATGCTTGGAATTGAGGCCAAACAGTTCAATCTTCGTTTCATCAGACCAGAGTCTGAGAGTCCTTTAGGTGTTTTTTTGCAAATTCCAAGCAGGCTTTCAGGTGTCTTGCACTGAGGAGAGGCTTCCGTCTGGCCACTCTGCCATAAAGAGATTGCTGGAGTGTTGCAGTGATGATTGTCCTTCTGCAAGTTTCTCCCATCTCCACACATGAGCTCTGGAGCTCAACCAGAGTGACCATCAGGTTCTTGGTCACCTCTCTTACTAAGGTCCTTCTCCTCCGATTGCTTAGTTTGGCCGGGCGGCCAGATCTAGGAAGAGTCCTGGTTGTGAATTATGGAGGTCACTGTGCTCTTGGGAAACTTCAATGCAGCTGAAATTTTTTTGTAGCCTTCCCCAGATCTGTGCCTTGACACAATCCTATCTCTGAGCTCTGCAGGCAGTTCCTTTGACCTCATGGCTTGGTTTTTGATCTGATATGCATTTTCAGTTGTGAGACCTTTTATAGACAGGTGTGTGCCTTTCCAAATCATGTCCAATCAATTGAATTTGCCACAGTTGGACTCCAGTCAAAGTATAAAAACATCTCAAAGATCCAGAGAAATGTGATGCACCTGAGCTCAATTTCAAGTGTCATAGCAAAGGGTCTGAATTTGTTATGTCAGTGTGTTATTTCAGTTTTTTATTTTTAATACATTTGCAAAGATATCAAAAATCTGGTTTTTGCTTTGTCATTATGGGGTATGGAGTGTAGATTGATGTGAAAATAATAATAATTTAAAGCATTTTAGCATAAGGCTGCAACAACAAAATGTGAACAAAATGAAGGGGTCTGAATATTTTCTGAATGCACCAGTGTTGGGTGTAATGCATTACTAAGAAATTAATTACTTTTTCATTGAAAAAAATAAAGGATTACTGTAAATTTTTCAGTAATTTAATTCCAGTTACTTCTGATGTAATTGTGTTAAATACTGTATAGACTATAGAACAATTCTATATAAAACAATAGTGAATTTAATATAGAAATTGAACATCTATTGTTAAAATATATGTTTTCTAATTTAACGCTGCCCACTTAAATTCTTTGGCCAGTTCATGAATAATTTATACATTTTATATGATTTATTTGAAAGAATTAAAAGAACATTTTCATGCCTATCCTTGTATTTTTCATCTGGTCGAGGTTGATAAGTGTTTTAGAAAGTAATTAGTAATAAATAATGCAATTACTTTTCAGACAGAGTAATTAGTACAGTAATCTAATTATTTTTTTTGTTGTTATTTTAATAATGTCAAAATGTGATAAAATAAAGAGTAAATCAAATGAAATGGGACTTTTGTGTTCCCAAAAATGAAAATTCTAGTCTTCATTTACCATTATTTTGTTCCAAACCCTTATGATTTTCTTTCCTCCATGGAACCTCCAGTCCTCCTTTTCCTCCAATCTCCTCTGTCCCTGATAAAAATGCACTTTTATTGACCACATTTACATACACGTAAGAAAACTGTTAATTTTAGGGATTTTGCAGAAAGTGGCGTTTTGAAACATCAAGTAAACGAGAATGCCGTTGTTCTTATGCCGTTCAAGGGATTAAGAGAAAGTGGTTCAACACACATGGGTTTCTCCCGGAGAACGTGGCTAATGTGGTCATGTAAACATATAAGATCCATTCAAACAGGTTTTTGAGGAGTGCGCATGCGTGAGAACAAACCGGATAACTAACGTTATAGGATGGAGCCATACATCATATCAACAAGTCCACACAGCGGAAAGAATTCAACATTTCTGGGAGTACAGAGGGAAATGGGAAAAACACATAGATTATAAAATATACTCATTTATACACAACAATTTAAAATGTCGACTATTTTCCCTCATGACTGCATATATGTGCTCAAGTACACTGGTGGAATCCATGAGTTTGACATAAGAGGGGAAACCCCACTATTGCAGTGCAATTCTTCTGAAGGTCTTGATGTAAAGATAAGGAAAAAAAACAGCACACTGAAAAAAATGTATGTAATTTTAACAGTAAAAGACTATAAAAATGCTACAGAAATAAAACGTTAATTGATTAACGAATATTAACTCAAATATACAGTAAATGTTTTTTTATATATTTTTAAAGACAATACAGTAGTTTTTACAATAAAATGTTGTAAAAATTAATTTTTTTAGATTGAAAAAGTATGATTTTCCTGTATAATTAATGGTAAAAAAAAAAATTACATTATGTTTAACAAGAGAGTACTTTTACTTTTTATAGTAAATTATTGTTAATATTACAGTAAAAAGCAGTAATCGGGCGTTCCCACAATTCCCTGCGTGACCCATTACTTTTCTTCTTATTTTTAATATCAGTTACATACACTGGGGTGTTCTGTTTTATATTTAATGTAGTTTAGTTAATGTTTATTACATTATTTTAATTTCACACGTTACCCTGATGGTATTAAGTGAGTGACATTGAGCACTGTCTCTACATGTTTATTGGTCAATGCTCCTGTAAGAGCCACTATTGGTGAACTTCACGTCATCATGTGCTGTTCTGTAGTTACTACAGTGATTAACAATATATTATAAAGTAAAAAGCAGATTTTTACAGTTCAAGAAGGCTAATATCAAGTTTATGATGTTTTTTTACTGTAAATTGTACTGTAAATTTAACAGAACAGGTTGTTCTGTAAAGTTGTTTACATTTTTACTGTATTTTTTACATAATTATTCTGGCAACCACAGCTGCCAAATTTGTTTTGTAAAAACAACAGGATTTTTTTTACAGTGCAACAACTCTGGAATACCTGGAAATAAAGCGAAGCAACAGAGATAAAAATAACGAAGTCTTCCTTGAATCCCATGTTTGTTATTTATACAAGCATCAAAAGGAAATCACGTTGCTGTGGAGAAAGCTGCTTACCGACCGAGCCACATGTATATGGGAGTAAAGAGAAAGTCACGAACACGGTGCATGTAAATGGGAATGCAACTTACCAGCCTTAAGCAGCTTTCTCGCAATAAAAGCCTTTCTAGTTTCCATGTAAATGAGCTTACTGTCAATTTTTTCAATTTAAATGAAAGTGAATGTTGACCAGGGACAGTGGAGATTGGACATTTTGCTAAATAGCTCCTTTTGTGTTCCACATAAGAAAGAAAGTCATACGGGCTCGGAACAACATGAGAGGTTATTAAATGGTTATTAAATAGGTGAACTATCCCTTTAACAACATTTCAGTGAGAATCTCTGATTAATTTCAGAGTGTCAAGTAAAATTGTTGGACACGTTTCGTCCCATATCACATGAATCAGTGAGAGATGATGTGGCCACTGTGGTCTTTTTCTTATAAACTTTCACTGTCACTTCCATGTTTAATACCACCCAGTTTCCTTTTTTACGCAAATCCCATCCGTCAGTAAGAAGAAGCACTTCCAAGGAGCCCTTCCCTTCACTCCAGGCATAAACCACAGAGACAGACCCTTTCTGCCATGACCAGGCTGTGGGAAACCAACCAAACCTTTTGCAGCTAGGTCATCCCTTGCTGGGTTTAGTGGCCGGAAACGCTGCCCAGGTCAGATTGCTGTCCGGGTGCTCACAAGGGGCCTTCCTGTTCCTGCGGGTGTGATTGTTGTGAGTATGTCCTTTGTTCTCCCTCCCCCGCCACCAGACCCGACCTGCCTGCTACCTCAGCTCCAACAGGCCAGGTTCACCCTGTATCCTTGCATTGCCCTCAACATCCACACCATCAACTCGATCTGTATTTATAACCCCTGAAATTCTGGTTCAAACACACTTGCTTGAACTCGGATGTTGTTTTAGTACACCCTAAGGCTGGTGTCTGCATATCCAAACAGGAGATTCTTTTACATATAATAGCAGGGATTTAAAAAGATTTTGTGCAGTTTGTCTGGCTGTCATCCTTTCTGCATGGAAAGATTGATGAGGACGAAAAACATAATATAGAAACTGTAGTATCTAGCTCTAATACAAACTTTTAACCTTTCAAAATGATAAGTGAATTCTTTGTAAATGAATTGAGCTTCACTTTTGTAATTCCTTAATAAAAGGATGTCACTTAGCTTTTCTTTTCACAGATAATACTGCATGCACTCCTTTATGAGAAATAACACTGTTAGGGTCAAAACATACTCCATGCAAGTACGTTAACGCAGATGCATCTTGCAACGCAAGCTTGATTTCACGCATTATTGCATTCTGAAATGTGTCAGACCGCAATACAGAAGGGGCACTAAAGCAAGTTTAATGTGCACTGTCAGTTTCTACAGTGAGTTTTCTCTTTCAACTCAACTACTGTCATGGAGGGGCAACAGTTGAAGAGAATATTGCTGAGCAAGTAAGTTAAAGTCATTATATTTACTGTATAGCAACTCACCTGAATAATAACACATCCAGTTTGAAGGCACAGACGTCTGAAGGTAACTCAATAACCCCTTTGAATACTGAGGTTTGTTCCCGCCATGCTAATGCAAGAATGCAGAATTTACTGACCCTCATGACATCCCAGATGTGTATGACTTTCTTTCTTCTGCTAAACACAAACAAAGATTTTTAGAAAAATATCTCAGCTCTGTAGGTACATACAATGCAAGTGAATGGTGGCCAGAACTTTGAAGGTCTAAAAATCACACAAAGGCAGCGTAAAAGTAATCCATATAACTCCAGTGGTTAAATCCACATCTTCAGAAGCGATATGATTGGTTTGGGTGAGAAATAGATCAATATATAAGTCCATTTTTATATAAATATAAATCTCCACTTTCACTTTCACATTTGTTTTTTAATTTTTAATTTTTATTTTGGCAATTCACATTCTTTGTGCATATCACTACCTACTGGGCAGGGAGGATAATTTATAGTAAAAAAGGACTTAAATATTGATTTGTTTCTCACTCACACCTATCATATAGCTTCTAAAGCCATGCATTTAACCACTGGAGACTTGCTGCCTTTATCAAAGTTCTGGTCACCATTGACTTGCATGGTATGGACCTACAGAGGTGAGATATTCATCTAAAAATCTTTGTTTGTGTTCAGCAGAAGAAAGAAAAAACGGAACACAGAAAAACTTAGTATGCCCGGGCCTTTACCAATTTATCCAGTGTGCACAAGGGTTGTGTGCATGCCTGTTTACGGTTTGAAGTTAAACATTCTGAGCCGTGTTGATAAGATTGTGGCTAGTTGTCACACTTTTTATTCATTTGAATTTTCTCAGGCAGGGTTTATTTTTGAATGTCATTTTCTGTACAGACCTTACAGTTTTGGCTACCAAAAATCTATGAACAGTTCCATTATGAACATTTACACCATTATTGCCTAGGAAAAAATACACAGATGAGCGAATAACATTGATCATTATCTAACAAGGCCATATGTCAAGGTCTGGGTAAATTAGATGGTAAGCGAACAATCAGTTCTTGTAGTCAACGTGTTGAATACAAGAAAAATGGGCAGGAGTAAAGACATGAGCGACTTTGACAAGGGTCGAATTGTTATGGCCAGACGACTGGGTCAGAGCATCTTGGAAAAGGCAAGGCTTTTGGAGTGCTCCCGGTCAGCAGTGGTGAGTACCTACCGACAGTGGTCCGAGGAGGGATAAACCACAAACCGGCGACAGGGTGTTGGATGCCCAAGGCTCATTGATGCACGAAGGCAACGAAGGCTATCCCATCTGGTCCAAACTGACAGAATGTCTACTGTGGAATGAGTCACAGAAAATTTTAATGATGGTTACAGGAGAAATGTTTCACAATACACAGTGCATCGCACCCCTGTCTATGGGGCTGCGTATGCTGGGCCAAGTAAACCCCTTCATGGCAGTAGCCTCTTTCAGCAGGATAATGTGCCCTGTCACACTGCACACATTGTTCGGGAATGGTTTGAGGAACATGATGAAGAGTTCAAGGTGTTGCCCTGGCCTCCAAATTTCCCATATTTCAATCCAATTGAGCATCTCTGGGATGTGCTGGACCAACAAGTCCAATCCACGGTTGCTTCACCTCGCAACTTAAAGGATCTGCTGCTAATGTCTTGGTGCCAGATTCCACAGGACACCTTAAGGGGTCTTGTAGAGTCCATGCCTCGGCAGGTCGGCGCTGTTTTGGCAGCACACGAAGGACCAACAGCATATTAGGTAGGTGGTCATAATGTTTTGGCTCATCAGTGTATACAGTTAATTTAAATGTTTACCTTTTGTGACAATGTGCCCCAATAGCAGGCACTATGTGGGGTAAGTTGTCACAAGGGAAACTTGCAATTAAATTGCCTTCATTAGCTATTTTATGACTTTTCAGCAACACATTTAAACAGTAACACAATTATGAAGTACAAAATATTTCATTAAAAAGCAAAAAGGTAAAACTGCCTCTAGCTACAATCTGCCCTGACCTGAAATGTATAAAAAAATCTCTTGTCCTGAGAACCCAGTTGAACCTTTCACTTAAAATTTACCTTAATTATATAGGTGAACCTTGCCCAGTGTTGTAGTACTCGAGACCGGACTCAGACTTAACCCCGAGTCCTGTCGAGTCCCTTTTAAAAAAATATACAGTGAAAGCTTCGACTTATCTAACACATATTTTTGACTGACAATATCAGAGATCTTGATGTTTGACCCAGTGGTGTAGTAGTGTCTGAAGAGGTGTGCATACTTTAAAATGCTTACTTGACTTACAATGAAATATAGTAGTGCGATTGAAGAAATTATTAACAAATTGAATGTAAATGTTTATATTCACATTCTACGTAAACATTGTCAAATATAATACATTATTTTGTTTGGTTATTAGGCCCATTTTAGTTATAGGACAGTAATACTGTATTTAGTAAAGCAGAAATGTTTACTTGACTTGAGTGGAATATAATAGTATACAGAAGCTAGTAGTTTGTATTGCCATACTAAGCCACATAGGCACTTTGAACCTTTAATTTAAGTTTTTCACTGATATTTTGTTAACATTGACATGTCATAATTGTAATACAAATTTTTCCCTTAACCTGTCATTTATTTAATTTGTATTCTCAACTGGTAATATTGTTTAACCAACATAAGCTTAAGAAAATAATAAATGAGGGTTATTTGGTATATGCGCCTAGAGTCAATAGTCCTTTAAACTATACATTTAATACATTCATGAAAAACTCTTGTCTTAGACTCAAACTCAACCTATTCTGGTTTCGTACTGGACTTGGACTTGGATGAGCTGGTCTCGACTACAACACTGCCCTTGCCTTTATGAATGCATGCTAGTGTGGTTTGTTTTTTGTGTTCACTAATTAACACAACAGCTATTAGAAAAATAAGACAATATTGTAATTAAAACTAACCCGTGGTCACACTATGGCTTTGAGCATACAAAATTATTTTGGACTGCAATGGACAGGATAATGTCACACTCAATGGTTTCTGATTTTAATAAATTCTAAAACAAAAACAACAACTGTAATGTTCAAAATATCAAAATATACCATCTACTCACTTTCCTGCAACAATCAAAACATGCAGCTTTGAAATATGTATTCTTTGTATTGAGCCAAGAGGTCAGTGTGTGATATTCTATTCGTCATGCGGCCAAGCTTGAACTTTGGTTTTGTGAAATTTCTTCACATGAGCTTGCGTTTCCGGACTCCCATGTTCAGATGCGTTTGAATGGAAGTGAATGGACTGCAAAGTTTATTGAGACTGCAGCTTAAGTTGAAGAAAAGTGACCTAAAAATTATCTTTGAAATTGGACTTTTGATGCAAAAGCTTATAGTTAGCCCTTGTGACAACTTACCCCATTTTACAAATGGCCGGGTTTCCTCTATGGTAGACTCCAGCACTAGGATGGCAAATACCTTCCCCACTGTAGATGGCAAAATGAAAGCACAAACTCTGGTGACACTCCACCAAAGCATGCTCTGAGCGTGAACCTGTGAACATGTTGCTTATCTTGTTTTAACAGTCTGGTCGTTATACATAATGCCTCAAATTTTCTCCTATAAACACGTACAATAATATGCAAGCCCGATAAGGGCTTTTGTTTCTCTTTTTCACCCAAGGAAACATTTGCAGCATTTTTCATTGTGACTCACTTTGGCAGAAATGGACGTGGCAATGTTAGGCAAAGATCCAGACCCTGAAAGTAAAAAGGACCCAAATCAGATCGGACTCTGTGCAAAGGAAGAACGAACAAGCTCCGGATGTTTCCGTGATTCAGCATCATCAGATGATCGGTGTTGATAGAGGGTATAGTTTGCAATGCACTTTTTTGTGTATTCTTTTCAACAGCTATAGGAATGCATAGCCGATAACATGAAGGCAATCACACGTTGTTGGCACTAAACAAGCCAGACAACAAAGTGATGCTTATGTTATTTTGCAAGCACTCAATATGCAGACAGCATACTTAGTGTGATATTGGATAAAACAATTGTACATTTAGCTATAAAACGGCGGCAACTGCAACATGATAAAAGTCACTTTTAATAGACTATTTCTTACTTTTAATATTTTTATAGTATAGAAATACTCCCCCCTGTCTGCCACTGATCATCAAAATACCTTCATTTCTAAAATGACATTTTGTAAATTAACAAAGGCAATGTCATTTGTGTATTCAAAAGTATTTATTAAATTATTGAGTTCATCAAATTTAGGTACATATTAATATACATGTTGCCTGCATGCAGAGAGAAAATGTATTAGACATATACTGTATGCTTGCTCTTGATTCGTTTAAATAAAAATAAATAAATATTTTGGCATACTTAAAAAATAAAGAAAAAATCATTTATCTGAGTTACAGTGAGGCACTTATAATGGAAGTGAATGGGGCCAATCTCTAAATGCAGGAAAACTCACTGTTTCAAAAACAAAGCCACAAGACATAAACAATATGTGTGTTACCATGATTTTAGTGTGATAAAATCACTTATAAACCTTTTCTGTGTATTTATAGCAAATTTTACTACTGCATTGCGGTGACGATGTGATGTCAACTAACCTAACTGTAAAAATGATGATTTAAACAACTTTACAGCTCAAATAATACATGCGTTTTAACAGAAGAATTAATGTAAGTGCTTTTTATAAAATTATAAGCTTCACATTGCTGCCTTTAAACTCTCCAAAAAATGGGTCCCATTCACTTCCATTGTAAGAGCCTCAATGTAACCTTGATTTTTTGCTTTTTTTTTTAAGAAAAGGAGGGACGAGTCGAAAGTATTTTTTGTGGTTATCAATATTATGCCACAGATGCTGTCTACTGACCTTAACATGTATTGAACCTGGCATATTTCTTTGAAGGTGCACTCAGACATTTTTTCCTCAAAAAAAAAATTTAACTCCTAAAGCCATGAATTGTAATTTTGCAATATATGTAGTATATCATGACCACTCACATTAAAATGAAGACTCCAGTCATATCAGTAACCTTATAAAAGCTGTTTTTATGTAATCATGGCTGACTGTGAATACAACATTTCTACAATGGGATCTGAAACTGAAAGCTATTGACTTTAAATGATGCTGCATCCTAGGTGTCAGTGTAAGTCCAAGATGAACACAAATACAAAAGTTACCGAGTGCACCTTTAAGGTTAGGTTTAGGGATAGGGTTAGAGTTGGGTTATAATTTCTCCGATCAATTACATAGAGCTTTACTAATGAATATTTCGTTAATATAACTTTCGTCTTGAATATAAATGACTCTTCCCTTGCCATCCTACATTTTGAAAATATACAATATATATATATATATATATATATATATATATATATATATATATATATGTATATATATATTTGTATTTTTTTTCTCCCCTTTTCTCCCCAATTTGGAATGCCCAATTCCCAATGCGCTCTAAGTCCTCGTGGTGGCGTAGTGACTCGCTTTAATCCGGGTGACGGAGGACGAATGTCAGTTACCTCTGCGTCTGAGACCATCAATCCGTGCATCTTATCACGTGGCTTGTTGAGCGCATTACCGTGGAGATGTAGCGTGTGTGGAGGCTTTACGTAATTCTCCACGGCATCCACACACAACACACCATGCACTCCACCAAGAGCGAGAAGCAGATTATAGCGACCACAAGGAGGTTAACCCAACGTGACTCTACCCACCCTGGCAACCGGGCCAATTGGTTGCTTAAGAAGCCTGACTGGAGTCACTCAGCATGCCCTGGATTTGAACTTGCGAATCCAGGTGTGGTAGTCAGCGTCTTTACTTGCTGAGCTACCCAGGCCCCTGAAAATATTTTTATAGCACGACAGAGACACAGTGTTTACAGTTTTCGAGGAATCATCCTATGAATTGTTTACTTATAGTTGTCTCTGAATATTTTAGTAACGAAAAAGATTACACTTCAGCTTTAATACATTAATTAATAATAATTATTAGAATATACAATTCTTCTGCAGAGTAATATCATTAGCCTAAATGTAGCGCACTATAACATCTTTTGTTGCTTATTGCTTTGGTGTACCATTCAAAATGTATTATCTTTTGTGTTCACTATTTACATTACATTTGTTTCTGCTCTTTCTGTTACTGTACAAATAACTCAAACTTTACATTAACTTAAATTGGACACTTTCCACCTATAATGGTAGATTTTGTCCGTGAGGTAGACTTTTGCATGCACAAACACACGCGCACACACACACCCTGTGTTGGCAATTCAATATAAGTGCCTAAATGTATTGAACAAAAGACCTGCAGGGGAGCAAAAGGAGATGTGGAACAAAAAACAAACGAGTAATGAAATTATAACAATACAGAGAGAGAGTGAGGGGTGCGGGTGCCACAATGGCAGGGAACAATCACACCGCGTCAATGGAAAAAAAAAGTGTGTGCGGAGGGAGGGAGGAGGCTTTGGACAATAGGCCGGTGACAGCGGCACAATGGCTGCACTGTTTTCAATTAGACATTATCTCATAGACAGAGTGGCAGGTTTCATTGTACTAGGGGGCTATTTTCAGGGCCACCTTTGTGTGCGGAACTGCCAATATTCCCTCTAGCCCCTGCCGTGAGCGGGCCCTTTATTCTTGCTACTGTTTTTTTTTTTCTCAATCGCTAAAGTAGAAATGTGGGTGGTTTTGGACCAGACAGCCATGTGAAAGGAGAAAGAGGGGGAGTGGGTTATGACTTGTGCCTTGTCACCTGAGTTTACTATGGCAAATTGGAAACATCCAGAGCTACAATCTCTTGGCAGACCTGAATGCAATGCCAATTTGACATGCATTACGTGTGTGTGTGTGTGTTTTGCAATTTGGTGAGCTTGGCGGCCATCGTGGTCTTGCTCCATTCATTATTGACTTATCCTCATGTTGTTCCAAACCTGTATGCCAGTATATTTGTTCATGGAACACAAAAGGAGAATTTTTGAAGAATTTTCACAAGGCTCTTTTCCATACAACGACAGTTCAGTTTCCACGTCTATCAAGCTCCGAAAAGGGCATGATAAAACATAATAAAAGTACCATCAGTGACTTGCAATGTCCAATATTCCAGGTCTTCTGAAGCCACATGATAGCTTTGAGTAAAATACCAAAATTTAAAGGAGTGTTCCGTGTTCAAAACAAGTTAAGCTCAATCCACAGAATTTGTGGCATAATGTTGATTGCCATAATAAATAATTTCGACTGCTCCCTCGTGTATTTAAAAAAAAGAGCAAAATCCACATTTACATTAAGGCACTTACAATGGGAGTTAATGGGGCCAGTCCAAAAACATTAAAACACACAGTTTCAAAAGCTTAGCCATAAGACTTAAACATTACACTGTATGTACTAACAATATTTTAGTGTGATAATATCACTCACTTAGCTTTTCTGTGTAAAGTTATATTGAATATAAAACATCGTTGTCATGACGTTGTAGCGCTGGTAAACCCTGTAATCCCGGTATTGGATATAACTTTACACAGATAAGTGTAGTGAGCGATTTTATCCCACTAAAATCATGTTAATATAACGCATACACTTTTAAAAAGTGTGTATTTTATTGTTAATGGACTGGCTCCATTCACTTCCATTGTAAGTATCTTACATTAACTGCGATTGTTTTTTGTTCTTCAAATAAACGAGGGACGAGTCAAAATGATTTTTATGTGGTTTCAATACTATGCCACAAATGCTGCTGAGTGAGTTTAACTTTTAAAATGTTCCGTATTGAACTCGGAACATACCTTTAAGTTTTATTCACTGAAAATTTCAATCTGAGTCTCATACAAAGCTATCATATGTTTTCAGAAGACTTGGAATTTAGCGCACTAGTCAGTTTGACTCCTTTTATGATGTTTTTTGTTTTTTTTTTGTGGTTTCTGGAGCTTGACAAATCACTATAATCACTATAAACTGTTGTTAAATGGAAAGAACTGTATGAAGAAATTCTTTAAAAATCCTCTTGTGTTTTCCAAAGTATAAAATAACAGTATGAACATTTGGAATGACATGAGGGTGATTAAATAATGACAGAATTTTCATTTTTGGGTGAACATTTCCTTTCAAATTTAGCATGCAAAGTCTTTGCTGTGTGTTTGTAATATCCTTTCTGTCATGTATACTCCTTTTTATAATTTACTATGTTTACCAGCATAGCTGTTGTACTTCCATGCTTTGTGTCTGTAGGGTTTTTCATTCTACAATGTGATATCCAAACAAGCAGACATGAACCAGGCAAGGATGATGCCCTTTGCCCATATCCTCCTGTTTATAAAGACAATTCTGGCACTGTTGAAATGCCTTAAGCCAGAAAGCATCATCAGATACACTTGTATAGTTCCTCTCAACCCATTTTGTTCAGGTGCGAGGTTTTCGGTAAAAGCCAAGTTACACAAAATGCTTTGAATTGGCCCGAAAATAAACAAGGTCCAACTTGCCACTCAAACCTTTTGGTTGTCAAACCACCCGCTGTTTTGCTATTGCTTTTACCTCAATTAGGCTGTCCAGACCCAATTCTTGCAATTTTGCAAAATGTTTGCGGTCACAAAGGAATGTTTTGCATCACACTTTTCTCACTAACGATCACAAAAGCGCGCATGCTGCTTGAGATCGACGGAAAAGAAATTCGGAACGTGTTGCGGCCTTTCGATAATTCTCAGAAATAATGAACTTGACATTATCGCGTATGTGTTTTGGGCAAAAATCTGTCATAGTTGCTGTTCTGTATCAGCCCTGGTTACATACCATGCGGTTTAGGTGACTATCTGGCTCAGTATTATTTCCTCATCAACTTCTTTTGCAGTTTTTTTTTTTAAGAGGACACATTGGTTGTTGTGAAATGCATGCATAGACAAAAATGGCATTTTGGTTGGAGCTTCAGCGTAAATAGCTGTTGCAAAGGAAAATGATCATTTCACAGTGGTTTGTGTCATTTTCCCACAATTCCACACTGCTGCCACATTGAAACAGCCACAACTGGTTTGGTGGCCTAGTTCATCAATAGTATGTCAAATGTCATTAATTGAATCACTTATTCAGGATACGTGTGTAATATACAGTATAATATATATATATATATATATATATATATATATATATATATATATATATATATATATATATATATATATATTAAAATCTTATGTTTTCCATTTTTATTCCATGTTTTGTAGTTTAATTCAACTTCAGCATCAAAATGAAGTCTAATCAAATTAATTAATACAATGAAAATGGAACAGATGCTTTTCAAAATACCATTGCATTTTTGTTTTTTTTATCAAATAAAGTGCTTCTGTAAAGATCCTCAGCATAATCTAAAACACAACACTGGTCTTATTGTTTGTCAAATAAAGTGCTGCACAACAGAGCAGAACATTTTAAATGAAAACATTAATAAAAACTTGTATTCATTACAACAGCACTCTTGCTTGTGAGATATTGCATAACATTAGTATTACAGTATAATTATTATTGTTGTGAATATACATTTGAGTGAATATTACACTTTACTATACAGTACAAACATATTTCTGTTGTAAGTTGAATCAAGCTTTTATTTTGACTTTTCCACTTGTGTGGGTGTTTTTAACGTAGCTTCACATCTCCAGATAAGCAGTTGTTTAAATGGCTCAGTGTAATTATTAATGCACAAAATACTATGATTTAATTATATAAACATAGGGTTTCACTGATTTTGTGTACTTATATGCACAAGAAAAATGTCCGACAGATTCACAGCAGGTGCGTACACACATGAATTTGTTCTTACCCTCATTCTAATGTTAATGAATCAGGATTTTTGTAAATGAAGGAGCGTGTGCCTGCAGTAGTTAATATAAGGGCTTTCAGCACCACCGCACATTTAAGTTGCAAATGTGCAAAAAAAGGATGCTGCCGAAAAACCATCACACCATAAAACAGCGCAGTACAGCAAAACAATTTAGAATGATTTCATAACATGTACCACTATAGACGCTGGATGAACTGAAGGCATGCTTGAAGCGCTGCTTGTACAGGAGCATTTATCTGTGTCATCGTCCGCAGGTTCTGGCTGTGGGTGTGGCCCATAAGGCAGTGCTCGAAGTAGAAATCAATAATTTTCACGCCTGCTGACTTCCTTGGATGCGGTAGCTGTTTATCAAGATCCCTCTCCGGAATCGGAACCCTGATTCCCCGTAACCTGTGGTCACCATGGTAGACGACATAAGTACCATCGAAAGTTGGTAGGGCAGACATTTGAATTAGTCATCGCTGCCGCGGAGGGCGCACGATCAGCCCGAGGGTAACTAGAGTCATCAAAGTGGCCTAGACGAGCCTTGATTCCCTCGCCTGATGGGTTTTGGGTCTGATAAATGCACGCATCCCGCTTGTCCACAACCCAGTTCTCTGGGAGGTGTCGGTCATGGTGTTAAATCGGCACGACAGGTGCTTTAGCCATTTGTGTGCTCTATCACTAAACACACATGAACAGAACCTATCCCTGCCCGAACTGTAACGCACATAATTTTTGTTACTTTACTTTAAATAAGACTATATATATATATATATATATCTGCTGGCACTATGTAATTCACAGTGAATAAGTGCTCTGTTCTGTCATCTATTACAACACACACAGCATGCGTGATGCTCTTAATGTGGTGATTTTAGCATATGAGCAGCTTCACATATTCACTGTAAAGCATGCAGCACATACAGACAGTATATTTAATTTAATTAAATCATATCCTTTTGCGGTTTAATAGTCATACTCGGACCTATTACAATTTTAATTAGATTAATTGTGCATTTTTTTCCAAAATATGTCAAATTTGTTTGTGAGCATTTGAAAGCAGTCTTGTTGCAGTCTGACAGCGCTCAGGTATTGAATTGAGTCGGTGCTTGTTTCTACTGGTACTCCATAAACACTGGTATCGTGAAATCTTATTGGTACAGAAGTACGGTAATTTTGACATCCCTAATGTATATATACAGTATATAATATATAATAGGATGTACTCAGTATAAAATGGAGGACTCAGTGTGCCATATTAATAAGTAACTCTTCCATTTAAGTCGTCAATATACACAGTATGTGTATACATATACAGTGTATATATATATATATATATTTATACAGGGTTGGGGAGTAACGGAATACATGTAATGGGATTACGTATTTAAAATACAAAATATAAGTAACTGTATTCCACTACAGTTACAATTTAAATCTTTGGTAATTAGAATACAGTTACATTCAAAAAGTATTTCGATTACTGAAGAGATTACTTTGCATTTTATTGTAATTTGTTTCATTTAATATTTAGTCCTTTCAGATGGAAAACATTTATACATATAAATGATGTGATCCAAAGTGCATTTGAACGGCGGTGAAACACTTTCTTATGATGTGTTACATTCATACGAACAGACGGAGAAGTACGTTTGAAGTAAGTTTGGAGCAGAAGAAATAGAAATAAACCTTGTGTAAATTGTCAGCTTTACGCTAAGCTAAAATGCTATTTCTAGCCATTTTACATGCACATGTTACCAGGCACGATCATAATTTTTTATCAAGAAAATTCATGTTGGATCATAATTTCTTTTTTTCTAGTAAGACCTTTGATATTAGGGCAAAAATCATATTCTTGATAATAATTTTTGTATTGTTTTCCTGTAAAAATATCTAAAAATCCTTAAAACAAGATCAGTTTGATTGATCTTGTTTTAGAAACAACACTGCATAAGATATTTAGGTTTTTCAGAGAATGTATTTTTAACATGTGCATTTTGTCTTACTGTACTGGCAGAGTTTTTATAGTCAAAACAAGTGAAAAAATCTGCCAGTGCTGAAGAAGTAATCCAAAGTATTTAGAATACGTTACTGACCTTGAGTAATCTAACAGAATATGTTACAAATTACATTTTACAGCATGTATTCTGTAATCTGTAGTGGAATACATTTCAAAAGTAACCCTTCCAACCCTGTATATATATATATATATATATATATATATATATATATATATATATATATATATATATATATATATATATATGCTGTTTTTATATTCTATTTATGTTTCATGAAGTTAGTTACAAGCAAAAATGCAACAAAAAGACGTCTGTTTACAACATATGAACTCTGTGCTTTATTTTCTCTGGGCTTTTACTCATAATATATTTGGTATGTGAGTGATACAAAATTAGTTGTGTTATACTCAAGAACTTCCTGATCTGTACAATGTTTTGACCGTATTTGACAGTAAGATGTACAGTACATAATTATATTTCATAAGTTATGAAAATGGAACACTTCTAATTTGTCAGCAGATTAAAAAGTCCAGATTTTAAGCTTTAAAACAACACTCATTATGTGTTGGTAAAGCGAGTAGTTATAATTAATTTGATGGGGGGGGGGGTGAATACATTCTTCAGCACGGAGCTATGCAAAATATTTATTTATTATTCAAGCAACTCAAGAGCAATCATACAGTAAATGCCTGATTTATTTTCTCTCTGCGTGGCAGACAACATGTATTATAAGTAATATACACACATTGAGCACTTTATAAGGAACACCTGCACACTTACATATTCATATTATTATCTAATCAGCCAATCATTTTGCAGCAGTGCAATGCCTAAATTCATGCAGATACGGGATACAGGAGCTTCAGTTAATGTTCACATCAACCATCAGAGTAGGGAAAAAAATGTGATCTCAGTGATTTGGAGCATGGCATGATTGTTGGTACCAGATGGGCTGGTTTGAGTATTTCTGTAACTGCTGATCTCCTGGGATTTTCACGCACAACAGTCTCTAGAGTTTACTCAGAATGGTGCCAAAAACTAAAAAACATCCAGTGAGTGGCAGTTCTGCTGACAGAATCGCCTTTTTGAAGAGAGAGTTCAATGGAAAATGGTCAGACTGGTTCGAGCTGACAGAAAGTCTACAGTAACTCAGATAACAACTCTGTACAATTGTAGTGAGCAGAATAGCATCTCAGAATGCACAACAGGTCGAACCTTGAGGCGGATGGGCTACAAAAGCCGAAGACCTCGTCAGCACTTTATTAGGACAATGGTGTTCCCAATAAAGAGCTCAGTGAGTATATATCTAAATCTCAACATGTTCACATACTTTGATGAAGGGGTTTTTAATGCTACAACACATTAAGAAATACTTTGAGTCCACAGATTACATCAATTTTGTTTATTTATGAAATGTATAATTATATCTCAAATAAAGACATTTTCTCAATATACTAGCACTTATATATATATATATATATATATATATATATATATATATATATATATATATATATATATATATATATATATCGTTTATGAGGGATAACGGAAGTATGTGTTTTTTGCGTACACATGGTTTCAGTTGGTTTTAAATTTGATCATAAATTTAGAATAAATTTCAGTGCAAACTTATTGGTGAATCAAGAACTAGTGAATGAGACCCATAATCTTCAGGCACTATGTAATTCACAGTGAATAAGTGCTCTGTTCTGTTATCTATTACAACACACACAGCGTGCGTGATGCTCTTAATGTGGTGATTTTAGCATATGAGCAGCTTCACATATTCACTGTAAAGCATGCAGCACATACAGACAGTATATTGAATTTAATTAAATCATATCCTTTTGCAGTTTAATAGTCATACTAGGACCTATTACAATTTTAATTAGAATAATTGTGCATTTGTTTTTTTTTTCCAAAATATGTCAAATTTGTGTGTGAGTATTTGAAAGCAGTCTTGTTGCAGTCTGACAGCGCTCAGGTATTGAATTGAGTCGGTGCTTGTTTCTACTGGTACTCCATAAACACTGGTATTATGACATCTTTTTTATTTTAGTATTGACTTGGTACAGAAGTACCGGAACTTTTGACATCCCTAATGTATATATACAGTATATAATATATAATAGGATGTACTCAGTATAAAATGGAGGACTCAGTGGTCCATATTAATAAGCAACTCTTCCATTTAATGTGTCAATATATATATATATATATACGAAAATGTATTTGACATTTTATTTATTGACACATTTAATGATTTATTTATTCATTGAAAGATATATTGACATATATTAATCATGGCTTTATTAAATATTTATTGATTAATTGTGCACAATGTATTCTCCATAATATATACAGTATATATGTAATGTATAATATGTATGTATGTGTATACTTATACAGTATATATATATATATCATATAACCATCCCTTTAATAACTAGTTAAATGGATAGTTTACTCAAAAATAAAAATGATCTCCTTTTTTGTTCCAGTGAAGAACAACATGAGGATGAGTAAATCATCAGAATTTATTATTTTGTGTTCTAAATGTCCCTGTTGTTTGCCTTATAAAACCACTGATCTGCGGTGGCACTTCATAATGTGCATAGTGTGAGTAACTTTTCCACCCGGAGGGAGGGACCACAAGCTAAAATCAGCATCTGCCCCAATTAGTTAAGTTTTACAATTCCCACATATTGAAAAAACAAAACAAAGCAAAAATATCTGTATTCAGATAATCTAAGGGTACAAATGACTGACTCACTGTGACATCCTACAAAAGGGAACACAATGCAATTAATAACATTCATTAAAAATGTTTTTAATGAGATGCATTTGCATGTGTTGATAAAAATCTTTAAAAGGGGAGGCGGTGGGTACAACAGCACAGCCACGCTCAAGCAAACAGGAAGGCAGAGCAAAGGCATATCCGCTCCTGAAGTTCTTTTTATAATGTGTGTCATTTTCACAACCGCAATATGAGATTTATCTTATTAGTCACCATGATCACCTAATTGCCAGTGTATAGCGCAGAGAATACAAAGTGGCTCTTATAGGCCTGACAAGCAGGCAGTGTTATAATGCAGACAAGGGGTCCAAAGAGCCTTTGGTTGTATTCCAAAATACTGAATTAATGTCTTCATTCTATGGAGTCATTTGCATTTGTAAATGCCATGGGTTTGACCACTTCTGCTGCAATGCATGCAAGATGTATTGTTTTGTGGTTTGCCAATCTGATGCACAAAGGCCTGTTGTGATAACGGGACCCTAACTATGTTCCAACATACCCTGGTATGTTCCAACAACTTTAGCTAATGTTTTATAGTGCAAGAAACAACGTATGCAGGTGTGAGTGTTTGGCCAATGCATTGCCAACACGCTATCCGGTTTAACATGCTTAACAATATTTTCAATTTTATCTTTAAACTGTTGCTCTGCTGTGACAGTAGTTGGCTTGAAAGAGAAAACACAGTTGAACCGGACAGTTTACACTAATCTCGCTACAGCACCCCTTATTGCATCATTGAGACTGCAACGTGTGCGCAAAAATGCACAGAATTGAGCGCTTGTAGCTAGAAGCATCTGCATTCGCGTACTTGCGTAGAATCTGTTTTGGCTTCAACCTTGAGAATGCAACAGGCACTTGTGTTGTACCATGAATTGTGTTCTGACACCAGTTGGAACACAACAATGCATAAAATCGAGCTTGCACAGCTAAAAGCATTGAGGCCGATTTATACTTCTGAGTCGAACCTACAGTGTAGGCTACTCGTAGCTACAGCGGTTATGGCGTAGCCTACGCCATAGACTGATGTGCACCTCTTCAGAAATGTACAACGCATTGGGTCGACTTAGACCTCAAGAGCTGTGATTGGTTGGTTACCAGAGACTGTCCCCCAGGATGAAAAACAGATATCTGAGGCAGCGTCACATTATATTTTAAGATTATTTTAAGATCTATGCATCATATCAGATTGTAGTTGGACATGGGAGCGTTTAGTCAGGAACATCTGCTGTTTTTATATTCTATTTATGTTTCATGAAGTTAGTTACAAGCAAAAATATGACAAAAAGACATCTGTTTACAACTTATGAACTTTTTTTTTCTCAAGGCTTTTACTTATTATATATTTGGTATGTGAGTGATACAATATTTGTTGTATTGTACTCAAGAACTTCCTGATCTGTACAATGTTTTGACCATATTTGACAGTAAGATGTACAGTACATAATTATATTTCATAAGTTATAAAAACTGAACACTTCTAATTTGTTAGCAGATTAAAAAGTCCATGTGACGCCATGCGAAGGGCAGACGTGTGAGAGACAGCTCTGCGCACTTTGCTAATTTTTAAAATTATTTTCATGATATAATCCGGTGAAATATGACACACCCAGTTACGCATTTGCTGTTTGAGGTAAACATGGCAAAGAAGTAAAAATCCTCGGGCTCTGGAGATATTAAAAGACACTTTCGGGTTCAAGATAAAGCCCAGATAGGCCTGTGGACTGGGGACTCGATCTGGATGGCGTGGCGGGAGAAGGAATCCAGCGTCAACTGAAAGGAAAGCTTTCTTGGAAGAATTATAATATTTTCTTGTTCCCGGACTTTGCGAACTCGAGAAGAGTGAAACGCGATCAGTTCAAGGAATGCAAGAAACTCTTACATCAGTGGAAGATCACTTTTGCTCTGATGTTTCTGGCCAGACTGAGAATAAACACCAAGGATGGCAGCAAAGTATTTACATGTCCCAATCAGGCAATGTCTTTTATTGAAGCAATGGGTGAGTAACCACTGGGTGTTTTTCTTGTGAGTGGATTGACTCACTTTACATACTCTGGCTTTCGGAGGAAGCTGGGCGGCATTTTTTTCTTTTTGCATTGGCTCCGCCGAGCGGTTGGAGTTTGTTTTGTTTTGTGGATTAACACTTTTCCTTAAAGAAACGTTTGCATTGACAGAAGATCACTTTTACAATGAAGTTCCCGGGCAGATTGAGAATAGACACTATGGATGACCGCAAAATATCTACATGCCCACACAAAGGATGTCTTTTATAAAGTTGGCGCACTGTGTAAATCATGGGATATACTTTTATGCGGCCTCCGAGTGAATTGACTCTTGACCATCCGAGGAACCGGGATGCGTGTTTCGTTTCTTTTTGTGCTGGTTCCGCCTAACGGTTGGAGCTTGTTTTGTTAAATAACACTTCTTCGGGACAGTTATGGATGAATCTGTCAGTTCCTTGTGCTTATGCCTGCTGTTGGCTGGAGTATGATTTGTGGAGTATTTTCGTGGGACATTGGAATGATTATGTCATCTGCTGCACTCATCAGCTGGCTCACTGAAGATTCGTTTGTCTGTCCAAGGAAAATGACCGGCTTTATATCGGCTGGAATTTGTTTTGTGAAAGAACACACCTTTGAGACAGTTCTGTGAATGAGTCTACACGTTCATTGTGTTTATTCTGCCTATTGGCTGTGGTTTGTTTTACAAAATATTTGATGTTATGTAATTTTGCCTTACAAATTTGTGAGGAAATTTCTTTCCCTGCAGGAAGCTGAAAAATTTGGGAAGATATGGGGTGGACATGTTTTCTTTAGTGTTGGCTCAAGTAAGAGCAAGGGAGTCATTATATTGTTAAATAAGCATTTACAATTCAAATGTCTCAAACAGCTTAAAGATAAATTAGGAAGAGTCATTATTATTTTAGCAGAAATTCAGGGGCAAAGTCTGATTTTGGCTAATATTTACGCTGATGATCAGGGCTTTTTTATAGATCTTGAAGGGATGTTGCAAGTCGCTGGCACCCCTCATGATAAAAGTTTGGGAGGAGACTTTAATCTTTTGATGGACTCAGTCCTTGATCATTGTGAAGCAAAAATGTGTAAGCCCCCTAGAGCAACATTGATGCTTCACAGGATGTGTAAAAATCTTGGTCTTACAGATATTTGGAGGCTTTTGAACCCATCTGGTAGAGACTATAAATTTTTTTTAATCAGTCCATAAGATTTATTATAGAATAGATTTTTTTTTATTTTTATATCCAAATCCCTCATTTCATCTGTTGTTGATTGCTCAGTTGGAAACATTTTAGTCTCAGATCACGCCCTGGTGAGTTTAGAGGTGTTGCCACATATAGAGAAAAAGAAATCATATAGTTGGCGCCTTAATGTATCTCTTTTGCAAAATCCTGATTTTCAACAAATGTTAAAGACTGAAATCAGTGTTTATATGGAGACCAACTAGTCCTCGGTATCCTCTGTGGGCGTGGCTTGGGAGGCACTTAAGGCAGTTCTTAGGTTAGAAGTTTATACTGAATCATTAAAGAACGGAAAGCTTCCTCCAACCATGACACAAGCCCGGATCAGTCTGATTCTTAAAAAGGACAAAGATCCAAGCGAGTGTAAAAGTTACCGTCCAATCTCCCTGATCCAACTAGATGTAAAAATTTTGTCAAAAATTTTGGCTAACCGATTAAGTAAGGTTATGACATCTCTTATACATATAGATCAGGTGGGGTTTATTCGGGGCCGCGGCTCTTCTGATAACATCAGGCGTCTCATCAATATCATGTGGTCAGTAGTGAATGATCAGTCTCCGGTCGCTGCCATCTCACTTGATGCCGAAAAGGCGTTTGATATGGTAGAATGGGATTATCTTTTTAAGATTTTGGAAATGTATGGGTTCGGGAGTACATTTATTGGTTGGATTAAGTTACTTTATAAACACCCTGTAGCAGCGGTACAAACAAATGGATTAATTTCAAATTATTTTACTCTGGATAGGGGCACTTGGCAGGGTTGCCCTCTTTCCCCATTATTGTTCTGTCTTGCCCTGGAACCATTAGCAGCCATGATAAGAAAGGAGGAGGATTTTCCAGGGGTGGTTATGGGAGGTGTGGCGCATAAGCTTCTGCTTTACGCAGATGATAATTTATTATTTGTCTCTGAACCTACTAGATCTATGCCTTGCCTCCACAGAATTATTAATTCCTTTTTTCAAGTTCTCAGGATACAAAGTCAATTGGTCTAAATCCGAAGCTTTGGCTCTGACAGCATACTGTCCAGTAACAGCTTTCCAGCCGGACACCTTCCAGTGGCCCAAACAGGGCATTAAGTATTTGGGGATTTTATTCCTAACAAATTTGTCTGATTTAGTTAGTGTTAATTTTGACCCTTTAATAAAAAGGTTTTCGAGCGATGTGGGCAGGTGGGCTTCATTACATTTATCTATGATTGGGAAGGTTAATGTTATTAATATGAATTGTATTCCAAAATTTAACTACATGCTACAATCTCTCCCTGTAGATGTCCCCCTCTCATTTGGAATGGTAAACGTCCCAGATTGCATTTTAATAAGTTACATAGGCCGATAGACAAAGGTGGGCTAGGCCTACACAAGTTTTTGTTTTATAACTATGCGTTCAGTCTCAGACATTTGGTTCATTGGTCACTTCCACCTGAGAGAGCCCCTCCCTGGTTTGTTATTGAACAGGCAGTTCTTGCCCCTATTTTGTCATTACAAAGCATCTCTATCAAACTAATCGGAAAAGTTAAGCTACACCCCGTTATTTCGCATTTACACTCGGTATGGACTAAAGTGTCCAGATTGTTTAAATTGGACACTTATTTAAATGTTGCCTCGAGCATGTGGCAGAACCCAAGATTGTGTATTGGAAAGTCCCCTTTCTGCTGGCCAGAGTGGATTGTGAGGGGGGTTGCTACGCTTGGTGACCTATATGAAAGTGGAGTGTTGAGGTCGTTTGAAAACTTGTTCCAACATTTTGGGATCCCCAGACCTCAGCTTTATAGGTATTTACAACTGCGCCACCTGCTTTGTACTATTCTTGGGAGTAGCACACACCCCCCTAAGGAGGCAGATGCTTTGGGAGAGGTGATTGCAGCTTTTGGAAAAGGTCATGAGGCATCAGTGTACTACTCCCTGTTAATTCAGAGTCTGGGGGACAGAGCCTTAACATCTCTCAAGAGAGTATGGGAGAAAGATTTCAACATGGCATTAAAGGAAGGAGTGTGGGTTAAGATTCTTAAAAACGTTAAGTCTGCATCCAGAGATGCATCTTATACAATTCAAAATTTTGCATAGATTTTATTGGACCCCCTCTAGACTGTATAGGCTTGGTCTTAAAGACACACCCACCTGCTGGAGATGCCAATCGGAGGATGGAGACATGGCCCATGTTTTTTGGTGGTGTGTTGAGATCCAAAAATTCTGGTCGAAGGTTCAGAATTTTGTGTGCAACGTGGTGGGCACTCAGGTTTCGTTTTGCCCCAGACTTTGTGTTCTTGGCGATGGGGCGGTCATCGATGTGGGGGATGGCCATACTGAGAATTGGGTTCTGACCTGTGTGATGATTGCCAGGCAGGTTATTTTGAGGGGTTGGAGGTGAGCCCCCATATCCGGAGTGGTGCACGGAGATGGGGAGGGTAGCGGCTTATGAGGAGGTGTCATTGGGAAGATGGGGTGATTTAGATTTGTTTTTCTGGAAATGGGGCAGATATTTTGAATTTTTGGGGGGCTCTCGGGTGGGGTTTGGAGAGAGTATTGTAATATAGTTTTTAAGTGAGTATGATTATTATGTTTGTATATGTATGTATACAGGTGCATCTCAATAAATTAGAATGTCGTGGAAAAGTTCATTTATTTCAGTAGTTCAACTCAAATTGTGAAACTCGTGTATTAAATAAATTCAATGCACACAGACTGAAGTAGTTTAAGTCTTTGGTTCTTTTAATTGTGATGATTTTGGCTCACATTTAACAAAAACCCACCAATTCACTATCTCAAAAAATTAGAATATGGTGACATGCCAATCAGCTAATCAACTCAAAACACCTGTAAAGGTTTCCTGAGCCTTCAAAATGGTCTCTCAGTTTGGTTCACTAGGCTACACAATCATGGGGAAGACTGCTGATCTGACAGTTGTCCAGAAGACAATCATTGACGCCCTTCACAAGGAGGGTAAGCCACAAACATTCATTGCCAAAGAAGCTGGCTGTTCACAGAGTGCTGTATCCAAGCATGTTAACAGAAAGTTGAGTGGAAGGAAAAAGTGTGGAAGAAAAAGATGCACAACCAGCCGAGAGAACCGCAGTCTTATGAGGATTGTCAAGCAAAATCGATTCAAGAATTTGGGTGAACTTCACAAGGAATGGACTGAGGCCAGGGTCAAGGCATCAAGAGCCACCACACACAGACGTGTCAAGGAATTTGGCTACAGTTGTCATATTCCTCTTGTTAAGCCACTCCTGAACCACAGACAACATCAGAGGCGTCTTACCTGGGCTAAGGAGAAGAAGAACTGGACTGTTGCCCAGTGGTCCAAAGTCCTCTTTTCAGATGAGAGCAAGTTTTGTATTTCATTTGGAAACCAAGGTCCTAGAGTCTGGAGGAAGGGTGGAGAAGCTCATAGCCCAAGTTGCTTGAAGTCCAGTGTTAAGTTTCCACAGTCTGTGATGATTTGGTGTGCAATGTCATCTGCTGGTGTTGGTCCATTGTGTTTTTTGAAAACCAAAGTCACTGCACCCGTTTACCAAGAAATTTTGGAGCACTTCATGCTTCCTTTTGCTGACCAGCTTTTTAAGGATGCTGATTTCATTTTCCAGCAGGATTTGGCACCTGCCCACACTGCCAAAAGCACCAAAAGTTGGTTAAATGACCATGGTGTTGGTGTGCTTGACTGGCCAGCAAACTCACCAGACCTGAACCCCATAGAGAATCTATGGGGTATTGTCAAGAGGAAAATGAGAAACAAGAGACCAAAAAATGCAGATGAGCTGAAGGCCACTGACAAAGAAACCTGGGCTTCCATACCACCTCAGCAGTGCCACAAACTGATCACCTCCATGCCACGCCGAATTGAGGCAGTAATTAAAGCAAAAAGGAGCCCCTACCAAGTATTGAGTACATATACAGTAAATGAACATACTTTCCAGAAGGCCAACAATTCACTAAAAATGTTTTTTTTTATTGGTCTTATGATGTATTCTAATTTTTTGAGATAGTGAATTGGTGGGTTTTTGTTAAATGTGAGCCAAAATCATCACAATTAAAAGAACCAAAGACTTAAACTACTTCAGTCTGTGTGCATTGAATTTATTTAATACACGAGTTTCACAATTTGAGTTGAATTACTGAAATAAATGAACTTTTCCACGACATTCTAATTTATTGAGATGCACCTGTATATATATATATATATGTATGTATGTGTGTGTATGTGTATGTATATGTTTACTTATGTGTGACCACAGGATTGTTTTTTGGGGAGGCGGGGTTGGGGGTTGGGGAGGGGGGGTTTAAATGTTGTGTGTGTATATGTATGTATATATATATATGTGTATGTGTGTGTGTGTGTGTGTGTGTGTGTGTTTCTTGTTATTATAAGATTTAATAAAAAATGTTAATTACAAAAAAAAAAAAGCTTTAAGCTTTAAAACAACACCCATTATGTGTTGGTAAAGCGAGTAGTTATAATTAATTTGATGGGGGTTTTTTTCAGCACGGAGCTTCAAAAATATGCAAAATATTTATTTATTATTTAAGCAACTCAAGAGCAAGCATACAGTAAATGCCTAAATTATTTTCTCTCTGCTTGGCAGAAAAAATGTATTATAAATAATATACACTCACTGATCACTTTATTAGGTACACTTGTACACTTACATATTCATGCTATTTTCTAATCAGCCAATCATGTGGCAGCAGTGCAATGCATAAGATCACGCATATACGGATCAGAAGCTTCAGTTAATGTTCACATCAACCATCAGAATAGGGAAAAAAATGTGATCTCAGTAATTTCAACCGTGGCATGATTGTTGGTGCCAAACGGGCTGGTTTGAGTATTTCTGTAACACAGAGATGCCCAAACTAGGACCCGACCTTTGATTTGGCCCACCTTGAAGTATATGACAGTGTGAAAAAAAAATGCTATTGACGCAGCTTTTCATTGCATTAATTTAACAGATTGCAGAGTAATGTTTTTTGTATTTAAAAAAAAACAAACATGTATAATGAAATTATAAAGGAAGGGAACCAGGGCAACTTTAATATTTTAATATAAAACAGTTTGCAGAGCCTGAAATTTGGCGCTGGATTGCAACTATTGCACACGATTTTAATAATTCCCGCAATTTCCACGTTCATAATGCGGGAAATTCCCGCACACTTTTATTCACTTTACAGTACAATAAAATTAGTAAACTAATAGATGCAGATGAACAAATCAAATCAATAAACTTGTTTTTGTATCAAACTGTAATTCCAGAAGCTGCACAAATAAATCCGCTCTGTCTCTCCCTCTCTTGCAGCTGTCAGCAGTGTGAGTGCGTGAAGTGAAAAAGCGCTTTGTCGCATTTATACTGAACTTAAGATGTTACAGATGTATAAAACTTTTTAAACCTGTTAATTCGACATGCAAATGATGTTATACCACGTCTCCATAAGCGAGCGATGCAAATAAACTATATTGTTTGTGTTTATAATCAACAAAGCTGTTAACATTGCAAGTGCGTGGGTCTTTCACACCTTGGCGCTCCCTCATTATTCATAATGCAGCACATTTGCAAGAAAGGCAGAAATAGCAAAAATACTTTGTGTAATGTACCAGCTGCATGATGAAGAGAGACACTTAAACACCTGTTACATCTCTCATCTCCATCTCTAGTTACATCCAGGGTAGGAAATTAACGGAGGCTCTGGACAAAAAAAAAAATCCACCTGCAGTCTGATATAGTTCCATATATATATATCCATTGCGTTCTTCATTTGAATTTTCGATGAACATTATTTGTGTCATGCCGTCCGTTGTGCAGATGTTGCCGAGTCAGTGGTGGGCACTCCACTTCTCATGCTTTGCAGCAGTTCGGTGTCATGCTCACGCACTAAAATGATCAACTGCTACAATGTAGTTAATAATAATATGAACAAAAATAATATCTGGATGTGTTAAATAGCCTTGATGTTAAATAAAACATTATGAATGATACAATAATATTTTTACAGAACATTAACCACTTCATATCTATCTTCTCTGACAACCTCTGACAAAGACCCTAAAGCATGCAAAGTGTTATTGAAAAGAACAGAGTGCAAATTTACAGTGACTATAGTACCCTGAAGGGTTTTACCCAGGCCCTGTAATTGTTCTTGTTGGAGGAGGAGTCTCCGTTGGATTTCTGTATGAAAGTGGAGTAGTGCTAGGAGTTAGTGCATGCCATCAGCTATCCTTATGACGCTACTGTGGTGCGTCTCCTCCCCTTTGGAGTGAAAACGGCTTGAAGAGCTTAATCTGATTCGAATGGACCCATTTGTATGCCAGTGTTTGGCTTGGTTTTGAGACCCTGATGCAGTAGGCTACTGGTGAGAGCTTTCCCACTATCTCGAAGGGGCCTGACCAACTTGGTAAGAACATTTTAGAGATTCCTGCTTGTTTGGTGAACCTGAAATAGAGTACCTTGTCGCCTACTTGGTACTCGTGGTGAGACGCTTTCCTGTCATAGTAGGCCTTGGATCCCTTGACGCTGGCTTCCAAGTTCTTCTGAGCTCACGCGAATGTGGCCCGAAGATGGTCGCACAGGTCCGTCACGTATTGGTGCGCCGAATAGGCGGTTGCAACACTGACGTATTCAGGGCGGTACAGAAGGTGTAGCGGAAGGGTCATTTCTCTTCCAGTCATCATTTTGAACGGTGTGATTCCTGTGGAGCGGTGCAGAGTAGTCCTAATGGGAGGTATTCTTATCATAATAACAATGAATTGACGGGAGCAGCAGAGTGGTGACAAGTAAGGATTCAGGGCTCGGTTGCCCTTCGCAGTCACGGTGTTGGCATTCAGCCAGACCATGGCCCGAGGCCATTTTATGGTTCTGGACATACTTGACCTCAATGTCATAGCCTTGCAGTGTCATCATCCAAGTGGCAATGCGGCTGAAGGATACCCGCCCCTCCCTCAGCCGTTGGCTGTTCAGGAAGGTGACAGGTTGGTGGCAAGTCTCAATGACTGTCTTCTCATTGAGTTCCACAGCCCATGCGGGTAGCCAGGAGGGCCTTCTCGCAGTCAGAGAACTTAATCTCAACAACACTAAGAGGTCAGCTTGTGTAAGCAATGACACGTTTGTCTGTGTCTTGTTTCTTTGTCGGGGCAGCACTGAGACAGTGGGATGAGAAGCTTGCTCGAGGTGGAACTCTTTATACATGTCTGGGTAGGCTAGACAGGGCGCAGAGCTGAGCTTGTCTTTCATCTGGCGGAAAGACTGTTCCTGGTACTCTCCCCACTCGAATGTCTTGTCTTTATAGAGTAGTTCTGTGAGGGGTCTGGCTATCTCCACATAGTCCTCGATGAACTGTCGGGAGTAGTTGCAGACACCTAGGAAGCTTCTGAGTTCTAACAAACCTGTCAGAGCTTTGATGTCACAGATGGCTCGAACTCTCCCAGCTTGGGATTCGATGCCATCTGCACTCACTGTTAGACCCATGTACTCAACCTTTGTGCGGCACTACTGGCCCTTGGCTAGTGCAAGCTTGGCTCCAGCGGTGGGGAGTTGGTTAAGTACATGTCGGATCTCAGTCAAGTGTTCCTCAAAGGTCTGGTTCCTCATGAGGATGTCGTCCACGTAGATGAGGTTACCGCAGCCAGCGGTGTCACTCATGACCTTATGGAGGAAGTTATTGAACTCGGCTGGGGAGTTCAAATATCCGAATGGACAACGGTTCCAGGTCTACTGGCGGTTACCAAAAGAGAAAGCCAGCTTGCACTGGTCAGCTGGGTCGACTCTCATTGTCCAAAAGCCGTTGGCCACATCCACAATAGAGAAGAAGTGGCCCCTTTGACCTTGGCCAGTTCTTGGTCCAAATGGTTCATGGGCCAGAGGGAAAGTGGTACCCGCTTATTCAGAGGGTGACAGTCAGTGGTGAGACGCCACTTGCCGGTCGGCTTTAACACTGGCCAGATAGGCGAGTTGTAAGTTGAGTTGCATTCCCAAATGATTTGCTTTTGCAAAAGCTTGTCGAGGATCCCTTGGATCGACTCATAGGCAGCCAGGGGGAATTTGTACTGGTGTACAAATGTGGGTGGCGCATTTGGATCAGTGGGAATGCAAACGGTGTGGAGGTCGGTGACCCCACAATCATGGGAATCTCTCCAGAAGATTGGCTGGAAATCATGAAAGAGTTTCCGAAGTGCGTTTCTCTGATCCTCTGTTGTTAAAGCATCTGCTTTGGCAAGCTGCTCATTGACCTCGGCCTCAAAGCCAACGTAGGGTTCCACTGGT
Source organism: Myxocyprinus asiaticus (assembly GCF_019703515.2). Classification (NCBI taxonomy): domain Eukaryota; kingdom Metazoa; phylum Chordata; class Actinopteri; order Cypriniformes; family Catostomidae; genus Myxocyprinus; species Myxocyprinus asiaticus. Next base: position 35,768,885 of record NC_059378.1, read on the forward strand.
GAGGGTCAGGTTCTGTCATCATCAGGGGTTGTGTCTCAGGGCTGAGTCACAAGAGAGTATACGACCATGTCACCTCTGGTGCCCAGGGTAGCGCTGCAGATTGGTTTGCCTTGTAGCGCTTCGTGGCGGGCCACCGTGATCAATTTGGTCGGGAAAGTGGACAGGACAACGTCCAGGTTGTTGTCCCTGGCTAGTGATGGAGGTAATTCTCCTATCACTAGCATTGTAAGTTTGAAATCATGAAACGAGTTATCGACCAACATCCCTAGCGGTCGCCGTGCCGTCACCTGAATCGGGACGTGTGTGAGCGCTGGATCAACTTGAGCAGGGGCATGCCGCAGATGGTCAGATTGAGTTCATAGAATGCCTGTGGGCCAGGTATCTTCTGTCTTTTAGAGATCACCAGGTGGATGGGAACACCTGCTGTTCGTGTGTGGATAGTCAAATCTACCTCGCTAGCAACCTGGCACGCCTGGGGAATGGTCTGGCCAGATATCATGTGTTCTACATCAATTGTCAGAGAATGCCTTTTGACCTGGGCTTGGGACCACAGAACCTGGTTGACTGTGTCCAACTGAGCACCTAGTCTGACCACAAGGTCCGCCCCCACGAAAAACGGGGGTTTGAGCTGAGGGACTATACTCCTGTAATGCATGACCTGCCTTTTCCCAATCCCTACGGTGAGGGTGCTTACCCCAATCGCTTTGAGGAGACTTTGTGGTGACCCTGCCGAAAGGATGCGGAGACTTTGCGGTGTGAAGAGCAGAGGAGGACTGTGTCGACACAAGTTGTCGAATAGGTCCTGGCTCATAGAGGATTTTTCTGACCAGAGCGCTACAAGCGCTTCAGGTGTCGCTATACCGTTGATGTGCACGCCTCCCACTATGTAGGGGCTGTACAGGGTTAAGTTTGTGTTCTTCAATGAACAAAGGAAAAGCCTGTGGTGGCTGTGTGCTCGCAGGTGGTATAGAGGAATCAGAGCCAGGCTCTAGAGGAGGCATGATCATTGGTAGGGGTCCTCTGGACTCCTGGATGATGGCGACTTGTCCATCTGAAGCTGGCGAACTGTTCTGGGTTGTTGACATAATCAACTAGTTCCTGCAAAGCTTCATTACAATGACTAACATTGTAACCACTGAGGTTATCTCTCTCCTCTACGGAGAGATGGAGGATAGCGGTGACCACATCTTGCAGTGCTGGGTCATCTGACCTCTGAGGAGCTTCAGCTCCGACAACGTGGGGGGATTGGCAACTCATCTTACAGGGTCAGTAAAATGCTTGCATCACAGTGGCTCTGATAGCTTGTTGTGTTACAGTTGCTATAATGCTGACACGAATGCACAGGTGAGAGGCTTCGACCTGTGGCTTACGAGTTACTGTTATGCAATGTTCAAATTTCACTGCGACCTCTCCTTGGTGGATGTTAATTAGGTGGCCTGACACCTCTGTGTAACATCTAGGCTAAAGCGTTAGGAGTTAATTAACAACAACAGCAGGCTTGGAGCAGACTATCGTAAACTTACCAACTCCTAATCCACTCTAATAGCACTTTCACACCACACTTCAATTTCATGCAACAATTCACGCAAGAATGCTTTTGTGAATGATTTAGACAGAAATTGCTTGTGTTTTATGAATGACACCCTAATTTCGTTTTTATGATGATAGTGAACAAATGAAATTGAGAAAAAAAAAATTCAGGAATGTAATGCTAATCTTTAAATTGTCACGTTTTTAGAACATTTTAACATTCCTACAACCAAAATGAAATGTTTAGAAACTGTTTTTGAACATAAATTTGTTAGCTCAGAACAATCAACTGTGTGAATTATTAATAAACACTATGGACTCCAGGACAATAGTTGCAGGTTCAATGCTGAAGTTTGCAGTGCCCAAATGACGTATTTTTCATGAATGGTTAGAATACTGGGGCGTTATAGATCAGTGCAGGTCTTTTTGAACCCTTACAAAGCCACAGTCTGGGTAATCCTTTGGACAAATTAAGAAAATGGGAGCGAGTATTGAAGAAAAAAGTCGCCACCTTCAACTCAGCCCAGTGGGGGACACAAAGGTAGAAGACCTGAAAAGCGCTGAGCAGAACAAAGGTGTGAGCTGCGTATAAAGCCGCAAGAGTTACTTAGTGACAAGAGAGTAACATGGAAATAAAGAAAGAAAGTGGATGGGGAGAAAGGAGAGGTGGATATAAATGGCAGAGGAAGAAAAGAAGAGATGGAGAGCATTAAAGAAAAAACAGTGAAGAGATGGTGGTGTTGTGGAGAGGCGGGGTATGGTTCTGTAATCCTGGAATAGTAGTATTCAAGCATCTCCATGGAAACAGGCACAAAGGCCTGTGGTTTCCTATTGATGGCTAATTGTATTCTTCACAGCTCTTTTGTTAATTGTTGTCTGCCCAGCTCCTACTTCCTGCTGGGCCACTACACAAAGGCAGGAACAGAGGGGATTAGAAATGGCACATCGGCTTTACGCTTTCACCCCTGCGTGGCTGTGGCTAGCTGTATGTGCACTAAGGGGAAAGGGTAGAGAGAAAAAGATGTAAAAACACAGGTCTAGAAGACTTGCTTCAACTAAATGTTTCACATTGGCTGACGGGGCCTCCGAGCAAATATCACACACGGGGTGAAAGGATTCGGGGAATGTGATTGAGCCCCTCGTTAGTGAGAAGTTTAATACAATGACACTGCTGTTGCAAAGGTCTTAATTGACTGTTCACTCAAAATGTTGAAGGATTGCATGTCAGGTTTCAGAGCATTTTCAATTTGTACTTTTTTCTCGGAATAAAAAGTTGCAATTTGGAGAAATTGAAAGATTTAGAGTTGCACTTTGCATCTTGTGATTGCAACTTTTTTTCTTGGAATAACGATTTTATATCTCGCTATTGCGACTTTATATATTGCAATAACAACATTATTTCTCGCAATTGTAAGAAATAAACTCGCAAATGTGATATATAAACTTGTCCAGTTGCATGATATAACCAGAAATTGCAGGAAATATAGTTGCAATTATAGGTTTAAATTTTACATTTGGGATTTTGGGGGGGGGAGATATATAGGGATTGTGACTATATATCTTGCAATTGCAAGAAAAAAAGTTGCAGTTGAAAGACTTACATTCACAATTGCAACTACATTCACTGAGCACTTTATTAGGAACCCTATGGTCCTAATAAAGGCCCCAACATGGTATTCTGTTGTTGAAGCCCATTTGCCTCAAGGTTCGACGTGTTGTGCATTCTGAGATACAATTCTGCTCACTACAATTGTACATAGGGGTAACCATAGCCTTTCTGTCAGCTCAAACCAGTCTGGCCATTCTCCGTTGACCTCTCTTATCAACTAGGCATTTCCGTCCACGGAACTGCCACTCACTGGATGTTTTTTTTGTTTTTGGCACCATTCTGAGTAAACTCTAGAGACCGTTGTGCGTGAAAATTCCAGGAGATCAGCAGTTACAGAAATACTCAAACCAGCCCATCTGGCACAAACAATTATGCCATGGTCAAAATCACTGAGATAAAAATTTTTCCCCATTCTGATGATTGATGTGAACATTATCTGAAGCTCCTAACCCGTATCTGCATGATTTTATGCTTTGCGCTGCTGCCACATGATTGGCTGATTAGATAATCACATGAATAAGTAGGTGTACAGGTGTTCCTAATTAAGTGCTCAGTGAGTGCATTTTATAGTGCAAGTTTATATCACGCAATTGCAAGAAACAATGTCAGAATTGTGAGATATAAAGTCAGAAATACATTTGTATTTTATTTTTTATTCCGTGACAGGGTCAAGGCACCATATTTTGCTCTTTTCCAGACAGTAAAGCTCCAAAATTGAGAAAAAAGCACCATAAAAAGTAGTTCAAATGATATTCCAACTTTTCTAAAGCCATACAGTAGCTTTGTGTGAGGAATAGACAGAAATTCAAATGTCCATTTCTATAGTGAACTTTTTTATTTATTATTAAGTATCAAAAATGCCTGTTGTGATTCTTTCCTAAAAAAAAACAAAAAAAAACTCTATTGATAATTATTTGTTTTTAAACTGTGTGCATTAAGGCTACATAAACCAAAAGATTTGAAACAATAGAGAGACATGGGACATCTCATTTTCCGAGGAGTCCCAGTATTTTCTTTTGCCTTGAGAAACCCAGAGAGAAGAGATGCGCTTTCCCTTTAAGAGGATGTGAATAACAAGCAGCGGGACTGAGAAGGTTGGAAACTGAACACCAGCAGAAAGTCATTCTGGAGCGAAGGCAGGCTAGATCAGGAGCGAGTGTACCGCGTTCATCAGCTGTGCGATTGATGTCTCAGGTTTTGCTGCATGCCATTGATAGACAGAGGCGCATTATTATTTGACACCAGTGGAAACCACGTTTTGCATGCGGTGTTATCGCTTCTGTGGTGCCCAGCGACGACGGAAAGAGCGAAGGAATAAAGTTTGGTGAAGCGCAGAGCTCTGGAGTTGGTAAGTGATCAGGTGGCGCTTTGTTTGAAACTTTACGCACGGAGCTTTGGCGCGATGTTCGGGTTGGTGCGTGTTTGTAGCGAGATGTATAACAGAATGTAATTTATAAGTGCAGAATGTTATTAAAAGTGGTGGTTTAATCCACGACCATATACTTGCGATACCTTGGCGTGCCTTTTACGCATCGGTGGAACCTCTGAAAGCAAAAATGCCCCGGTTTCATGAACCCCCAGTGTGAAAAAAACAAACAAACAAAAAAAAAAAAAAACTCAATTTGAAGAATATATTCAGCAGCAAACAATTCGTTTGTCTTCACGAGATTTGTTCTGTGATGTGTGTTTGTTTAGACAGCATGTTTGCGCATATGGCTGAATAGGAACAACCAGCATTCAACGCACACTTTTGTTTTATTATTAATATGAGTTGAAAATGTGGTCCTTGTAAGGGACTTGAACTATTTTTACAATTATGAGAAGTTCTTAATTGTCTTATTTTATTTTGGAAAAGTGTCTGGTGAATGTGACATGAACTTTTATGCATGTGGTTGAGAAGGAAATGACTTGAATGCATTTCCTATTCAAGCTATTCAGAAAAATAGATTTCTCACTAATGATCTGGAGGTGGGCATACACTGGCAAAATTCCCAGGACAATATTAAAGTCATTTTAATTATGCTTTTCTTTATTTGCTTGTTTTGACAGTTTTCTCATCAAATTACGAAAGTGTACGTAATACTAAATGATAGACCTGATATGACAAGGAATTTTTAGTGCATTAAACAATCACTTTCCAAAAACTATTAAAAATATTAAAAACTCCCAATGTTGAGAAAATAATTTTAGAACCTTTCAGATCAAATTAAAGAAATGTATAGCTCACTTTAAAAGTGAAAGATAGCTTGGATATTAAGATTTCTATTCATTGTAGCCAATTGTGTCTGACTTCATTGTGTTTTACTGTGTGTTTTCTGAGTATGAACAAGTTTTTTCAAATGTGGACACTTGCTATTCAGGCAACTGACATGTTTGACAGACTTCTCTGTGTGAGATGAACTCCACTGATCCCTTCGTTGAAAAATATCAGTCTTCTGGAATAACCAGAAAGCAGGGCTCCTCAGGGCAAATCAACTGTGTGGCGCAATCGGGTGAATAGGTGTTTAACTTTGATAATGATGTCTATGTAGACCTCTTATAGTCCTGTTGTTGTTGTCAGTGTAGGGAGTGTATATGTTCGTATCCCGTCCCTGCACCTGAGTTGTGCACCTCCAATGTGGCCGGGCATATCAACGGGAAGTTTACGAAGTGGCCACAAGTGTTTGGCTTCATAGTGGCTGACTGTGCACAAAGCTGCCTGTCAGGAGGCACTCCCAGACCTTTCTCTTCTTTATTTATATCCTTGTGTTTACGCTCAGCCTTTTTTTTTTTTTCTCCCTTCTTTCCGTCCAAGTCCATTTCATCTCCAATCTTGTCCTCCTCTTTGAGTACTTGGGCTCTTAAACACAGTTTGAGAGGTCAGAATCAACCTGTTTGGAGAAGGGGAAACCAATGGACATTCTTTCAAGCTTTCAGCGAGTCTATACGTCTTGTCATTGCAAATTTTTGAGCCTAGTTCACAAGCTGATTTGTATGCACTTTGGTTGCTCTTTTCTATTGGTGGCATTGATCGATACCAAGGATGTAACCAAATATTTGGGACTGTGGGAGATTTATATGTAAAAAAAAAAAAAAAAAAAAGTTTAAGAATCTGCTATTGAATAACACATTGATCAACCATTAAATATTGAGGGGGACACGTCCCCACCAATGTCTGTGGTGTTTATGGCCCTGCCGATACCATTATTTATAGAGCAGATGGCCGATATAATGTGATTTTATACAAAGAAATGCAATTCAATGACACCAAAAATGTAACATTTCTATTAACCTTTGACCTTGCTGTCAGTATTTTGGAATGGACTCAAAGGGGAACTAACACTTCTGGTAATCAGCCAAGTGAACACATTTAATGGCCAAATATCAGCTGATACATATCAGTCTATCACTTTTCTATTCTGACAGTCAATGCAGACACTTCTGTTATATGGCTTTGGATAGCAGACCTACTGAAAACACATGATTCAATAGCTTGGCCTCTTCTTTTTCAAATAAATAGCTTGTACTTGAAATTCGTTTAGAGGGGGTCATCAAAAAGCAGTTTTCTTTATAACTTGTCATCTTTTAACCTTGATGATTGTATACGTTTTTCTAAGGCACGCTGAGACTGTAGCCTCTGCTCAGACAATACTACATTTGTCAGTGTTGAGGTAAAGAAGCCAGGTTCAAAAATGAAATGTCAATCTCACAATGCACACCTAGATATGGAGTATAAACCTGCATGGAAAAGTTCGCCAAATGTGCAGGGAGGCTCTACAGCTCAGTGTTTGATAGACGCACAACCTTGTGACATTATTTCCCATAGGGTAGAGAGTTTAGCTAGGGCAGGCGAGGGAACAAAAGTCTATTCTTTCTGTTATTCAAAATCTGACCTCTGTTCGGGCCTGCTTTGTTTCATGTGTCCTATTGAGCCGAGGTTTGATGAGAGCGAGTGAACAATAGGTCATTAAGTGAGTTTTTCAGGGCTTGCCACAACATCAATGAAATAAAACAGCAGGCCAGAGAAGCTCACCAAGATAAATGTGTTCGATCATTGCAGCTGTCCATCAAATCATCTTTGTGATTTGAGTGGACCTCACTAGTACTTTGTTTTGCTGCTTGTATTTGAGGTTGAAGGACTCCGTGTTTTGGGGCCCTGTCAAACAAACATATGGAATGTAATTTTGACTTTAAAGATAAAAAAAACAAAAAAACAAAAAAAAACTCTCTAATTTTGTTTGGAAAGATCTAAAAACTTCTAAAACACCTTTTGATTATTGTTTGTAAACAGTATGCTGTGCAGAATCTTATACATGTGTTTGTTGATATACCGTATCTTAAGTTTAATGTTGGAGAACGTTGCAGAACTTTATAAATAATCCCTAACAGCTTGTAATTGTCTGAAATGGTTTTCTTTTTGTTTACAAACTTCTAAAACCTTCTAAAACACCTTGGATAACTGTTTGTAAACAGTTCAAATAGTCAAAAGTCATACAAAAGCAATGTACACTTTTTGTAATAAACACCTTTTATCTTTTTCTTAAATGTTTAATGTTTGAGACCATAAAAGACCTTCTGTGTTCTCATAGAACATCTATGTTCTTTTATTTCAAGAGACATACAAAAGCATTGTGCACATTTTTGTTGATAAATATCTTTGTTCTTTATCTTTTGTCTTAAATGTTAATTGTTTGAGGACATGACAGATCTCTATTGCAACGTTAGGCAAGTTTTTTTGTTGTTGAGGCGTCTTAAACGCTTGATGCTTGAGAATGTAGAAGACTTTCTGACTTGTCTGAAATGGTTTCCTTTTTATTTACAAAACTTTAAACACTTAGCCTGCTGTTCGTGTTTATACGTTTAAAATGCATCTGCAAAAGCATACCGAACAATCTAATGGAGGTCTGCTGCATTCTTAAACTTTTAAACATGTACAGGAAGAATTAATTCACAGTGATTTTCAGATTGAGATCTAGCAGAACTTTTATGAATAATCCTTATCAGCTGGTTATCTTGTCCAAAATGGTAAAACCGATTTCCGCACGTGAGAGGTGTCAACTGGAAAGTGCCATTAGACTTTCACTCTTCGCCTACATGTTCCCTAAAAACCTCACCGTTCCACCTACCCTCTCTCTTTACCATGAGATGAAGTGAGCCCAAACCCACAGCGGAAATTAGATCGGCCTCCATTAGAACATTAGAAAAGAGAAAAGTTTCAGCACAGACAAGCTTGAGTCACCCAACAAAACAAGCATACCTCTCTGTCTTTGATCATAACGGTGTACACCTCTACTTTAGGTAAGACTCACTTTTTGTTAAGCTACTTTAATTTGTGCGCTTTGTGTTGAGCTGCGTTGCGTTACATTTTATATTGGCTTTTACAATGTTTCTTTATTGCTTTTTAAGCATTACAAGTTATATTGCATAACAAAAACAATATTTTTACAACAACGAAAGTATTCTTGATTGCATCCTTATTTACTTTGAGAGGGAAAAGAGTGCATGCTTACGCTGCAGTATTATTTTGTGCCTAGTGCCATTTGATTTAACAATATCCTTCTACTTAATTTGCCGTTAACCTATTTATACATTTATGTACACATCTTATGTATTGTATACGTGTTTAAAAACTTAAATTTTAAGTCTGCACGAGTGAACCATTTTTTTGAAACTTTCTCTTTGAATTCCCATGTGCAACTACCAAAACGGGTATGATTCCTTTTGCAATGGCTGGACTTTTGAATTTATTAAGCATGTGATTTTTGTTCTCAGGTTTATTTGTGTGATGGGCAAAAGGTGAAGTTTACAGGCTTGAACATGACTTTGATTTGGAGTGAATGTGCTGGTTTGGGTGTGAGCTTGAACAAAGGGCTTCACTCAGAAGTATTAGGAGCAAATTGCAGGGCGGATTTAAATCCCGGAATCTGTAATTATTTAAATAAGGGGAAGAATTATGATGAATGAAATGGAAATTAAATGGAGACAAAAAGGAAAGATCAATCATATATGTACTATTTAAGTCCTTTTAAAATAATAATAAGGTTCTAATGGCTCTGTAATGTAGGTTGTAGAATCTGGAAGATTCTAGAGAAAAGTAGTAGAAACGTCAATAGTTTCTCTTTTGTGGCTAATCCCCGACAACTAATATATATAATAATAATATATATATTTATTTATTTATTTGATTATATTAAGGCCTATATTAAAAAATTAAATGTATTTATATTTGGTAGAAATTGCTTTGGTAGTTTAGAAATCTTTAGTGTTCATTTATTTTCAAGTTGCATAGGTGAATTTTATCTCCTACATTATGTCTAATTAATCTGAATTTACACTACTTATTATTACCATTTTCCACCTTTTAGAACAATAGTGAAGTCACTATAACTATGAAATATCGAAATAGCAAAAATGTCAAATCAAAACGCTTACATTTTAGCTTTGTCAAAGTAGCCGCCCTTTGTCTTTGCAACTTGTAGAGGCTGCTTGTCCTTCACTATCCAGTTAAACTAATATAAATGAATACAATGTGAAGACATTTATATATAGTCGCAATTTATATGTTTACTAACCTTATCTCAAACATTTAACATAAGCTTTTAAGATAATGAGAAATAAATTCAGTCAAGTATGTCCAGACTTTTGACTGATAGTTTATGTAACTCTTTGCATCAGAACGTGATAAGTGTGTGTGTGTGTGTGTGCTTTTCCACAGTTGAATAATTCACAACTGTCATTTTAAGATAGTAAAGGTGCTTTCACTCGTAATGAACATAATCAGGAAAGAGTCCTGCAGTTATTTGCATGAACTACACTGGCCTATACCAAGAAAACGGTGAAATCTTTCTGCGGGTTGATATTTTAATAGACCACCATAGCCTCATGATTTGTTTCTTTGCAAATTAATCAAGGATTGTTATATATTAATTCATGCACAAGCAAGCCACTTTCATATTGCACCGTGCACTTTATATTATTATTTTAATGTTTGCATGGTAACTCATTGAAAATGAGTTTTTGTAAAAAAAAATAAAACTTTATGAAATTGTCCCATTGCTACTATCATTGGAAATTCCTAGACAGACATTAAGGCCATTGTAATAACTTCACGCTATTTTACCTAAAGCTTGAGTTTTTCATTGAAAGAGAAAATATGTTTGCGTTTGTCTTTGATGGCCCTGATTGAGTCATTCCTAACAGTAAAATAGAATTGCTGAAATGCATCATTTACAACTTTCATGGAAAGTGAGTTATTTAATGTAGCAAATGCGTGGGGGAGGTGGGGTGTTCTCATGAACAGGTCATCAATTTACGTCACCCTGCGTAAGAGCCTACGAATATCACTTCTTGACATTCAAACCTGTTTTTTTACAGTTTTGTTTTTAAATTAAAACTAAAGCTAAAATGTAAGGAAAACAATTTTCTATGCCATCTTTCCCTTGGAAACAAGAACGAAACTTTAAGGGTTCATATTTGTGTTGGTAAGATATTGGGGAGCATCAATAAATTATGATCTGATTGTGCACGCGGAACTTTAGAACTTTAGTTAACAGACCGAAATATTGAATATCTCTCAAAAGAGAAAAGCAACACTGAAAATTACATAATTACACTGCTGACTTAAGTACCCTTGCAGCTAACTGCTTATTATATTTAAGTTTAAACTTGGTATTCAAGAATAAATTGTGATTGTTGAACCGTCGCAGCAAAATTTGGTAATGAAGGTTGTGTGTGTGTGTATGTGTGGGTGTACGTCTGTGTGGAAGTGTGTCTTCTCGCCTCTATTTGTGTAAGAACTTTAAGGAGCATCTATGAGATTTTATCAGAAAGTGTGATATTGATGTGGATTTTAAAAAGCAAGCTTGACATTTCTTAGCAGAAACACTATCTAATCGCTCCTTCATGCGTTCTTTCTGTATTCGTAGTTTATGTACTGTTCCGTTATTCATGCTTGTGTTTATGTGTTTGGCTCATTCACGGTCATTGCATTTACCTCTCATTCAGGTTTTTTGGAGTTGACGGCATGAAACACATTTTAGGGTTAGGTTAAACTTTTATTATTGATGTAGAGCAGGGGTCGGCAACCATTTTGACATGGAGTGCCATTTTTTAATTTAGCTGGTCAGTGGCTGTGCTGACACCTTGTAAACCCCCAACCCCCCCCACATACATGCGCTTGTATGTGATTTTTCTGAAGTTTGATTCCACTGGTGAAAATGTTTCTATTTTGCGTTTTTCTATTTAATTGTTTATTTTTAATTACAAATGATACTATCAGCATAATGGTTTGATTGAAACATTTGTGCAAAACCCATTGATTATGATATAATCATGATCCTGCATTTGAATTTTCACAGAGCATCTCATGAAAGTGCTTTAATGAAAGATAACCTGTACCTTTGTACAAAATAAGTTAAGTTAATGTCACAAATTTGCTTATTTGATTACTGATCACGAAATTGAGTAATCTTAAATATTTCTTATACATTTTTCTAAATTACATAGAGGGGTATTCACTAGCACGCAATCAACAGCAAGAGAGGAGCAGGCTATTTTATTTATATGAAGTTCCTTGCACCTGCATTCCAATCTACATCTTGATGTAATTCTTCCTCATGATCACGCAGCATGTTTTCATCAGCTGAATGGGAGGCAAAACACTACTGATGTTACAGAAATACTCAAAAATACTCAAACCAGCCCGTCTGGCACCAACAATCATGCCCTGGTCCAAATCACTGAGATCACATTTTTCCCCATTCTGATGGTTGATGTGAACATTAACTGAAGCTCCTGACCCGTATCTGCATGATTTTATACACTGCACTGCTGCCACACGATTGGCTGATTAGATAATCGCATGGATGATTGTTGGTGCCACATGGGCTGGTTTGAGTATTTCTGTAACTGCTGATCTCCTGGGATTTTCACACACAACAGTCGCTAGAATTTACTCAGAATGGTGCCAAAAAAAAAACATCCAGTGTAGTGACAAAATCAGGCTCTGCTGCTTTGCATGTAGTTACAACACATGAAAACCAATAGCGTTTGGCGTCAGTGATGTCAAGCTTGGCATGACAAGTCAATGTGCTATTTTTAAATGTGAATACGGATACAAGTGACAATTTGGAGGAGACGATTTTCAGTGAATAAGGGTGAATCAGCTGAGTACAATCAGTACTTGATTTTTGATTTCATGACTTTCGGTTCCGTAAATGCTTCAAGAATATGCATTCTTCCGCTGATGCGGGTGGGACACCATGCTAAATTACTCAGTATTTCCTCTGCTACTATTCAGCAGCACTGCAACATCACTATTGAATCAGCAGCACAAAACATACAGCTTTAAATGTAAATGTCTCACTGTAACCTCTTTTTTATTTTTTTTAATAAAAAGAGGGATGTCTAAATTATTTTTTTGTGGTTAACATTATGCCACAAATGCTGTCAATTGAGCTTAACTTGTATTGAACCCAGAATATTCCTTTAAATCAGAGTAATTACTGGATGATACATGTTATAAGTTTTGTTCTAATTAATGGTATTTTTCTCTGTTCCCTCACACAAAGTTATCATAAAGTCATATTGATGACTTTTATTGTGCTTTTATGATATTTTGAGAAGCCTGATGGAGGTGGTCTCCATGAACTGTCATTGTATGGAAAAGAGAGATGTTAAGATTCATCAAATTCTCCTTTTTGAGTCCTGTGATATAAAAAAAATTAAAAAAAATAAAAAACAAATCCAGCATACAGGTTTTTAACAAGATGAGGATGATTCATATATACTATATCATATAGATTATTACATTAACTATATTATGAATGTGTTCAGCTGAGTAGTTAAACTACTTTTTTTCTTCCTAAAAGAAAAGTAGAGAAATGTTCTCTAAAACTACTCAGAAACATGAGCAAATTTGGTCTCCTTGAAACTTTTCCATATCCAGGAGGTTGATCCACTCTACTTACTTAATTCTCATCCTTGAATCGATTTTCTATCACAAAATCCCTCCAATTTCTTCTCTAAAATTCCATCATATCCTTCTCCTCTTCCGCTGTCATACCTACTTTTCCCACTCTTGTTGCTCTATTAGCTGTTGTTCTCCAGCCATGTGGTGAGTGTATATCCTGTTTTTGACAGCCGAAGCCCATGTGCTCCGACCCGTACCGGTGAAGTGGCCGGTTGGGTGGGGAGGAGGGAGGCACTGGGTCTCAGGATGTCCTGAAAGGTGAAGGTTTCATCTTCTTTTCCTGTCTGGTTCCTCGTGTTGAGCGATAAAGCCTGGCTATCGCCTCCATCTGAGAATATCTCCAGGTGGCAACATGTTGGAGTGAGAGCGGTTGAGTTTCTGGCTAGTTTTAGCTTAAATTTGTTCCTTTCTGCAGTCTTGAATTTCTGCCATCTTTTGATGCAATTAAAATATAGTTTTGGATGTAGAACTATTCTTATCAGGGTCTTTTAGTCTTGTCTTGTGGTTCCACCCAAAAATGAAACTTCTGTTATCATTTACCCATATATATATATATATATATATATATATATACACACACAATCACTTTATTAGGAACACCTGTACACCTTATTCATGTGAATATCTAATTAGCCAATCGTGTGGCAGCGGTGCAATGCATAAAATCATGCAGATACAGGTCAGGAGCTTCAGTTAATGTTCATATCAACCATCAGAATGGAGAAAAACTGTGATTTTGACCGTGGCATGATTGTTGGTGCCAAACGAGCTGGATGAGTATTTCAGTAACTGCTGATCTCCTGGGATTTTCACACACAACAGTCTCTAGAATTTACTCCGAATGGTGCCAAAAACAAAAAGCATCCAATGAGCGGCAGTTCTGTGGATGGAAACGCCTTGTTGAAGAGAGAGGTCAACGGAGAATGGCCATACTGGTTTGTGCTGACAAAGGCTGTCGCTCTGTACAACTGTAATGAGCAGAATATCATCTCAGAATGCACAACACATCGAACCTTGAGGCAAATGGGCTACAACAACAGAAGACCACATCAGGGCCTTTATTATGAGGATTGGGTTTCTAATAATGTGTGTGTATACACTGATCAGCCATAACATTAAAACCACCTGCTTAATAATGTGATTTCAGTGATTTGGACCATGGCATGATTGTTGGTGCCTGATGGGCTGGTTTGAGTATTTCTGTAACTGCTGATCTCCTGGGATTTTCATGCACAACAGTCTATAATTTACTCTGAATGGTGCCAAAAACAAACAAAAAAAATCCAGTGAGCGGCAGTTCTGTGGATGGAAATGCCTTGTTGATGAGAGAGGTCAACGGAGAATGTCCAGACTGGTTTGAACTGACAAAGTCTACGAAAACTCAGATAACCACTCTGTACAATTGTGGTGAGAAGAATGGCATTCTGATATGCAGGTTGGCGCTGTTTTGGTGGCATGAGGGGGACCTACACAAACACACATTATATATTACACAGTACTGTGCAAAAGTTTTAGGCCCTTGTGAAAAATGTTGCATAGTGAGGATGTCTTCAAAAATAATGCCATAAATAGTTTTCATTTATCAATTAGCATCATACAAAGTCCAGTAAAAATAAAAAAGCTAAATCAATATTTGGTGTGGCCACCTTTGCTTTTAAAACAATTCTCCTAGGCACACCTGGACACAGTTTTTCTTGGTTGTTGGCAGATAGGATGTTCCAAGCCAGTGGCGGATTTAGGCATGGGCGACATGTGCAGTTGCCCAGGGCGGCATCTTGAGGAGGGGCGGCACGAGTCATGAAAGCCCCCCCCCCCCCCACTGGTCAACAACTTTGGGAGCATTCTCATTTACAATCACCAACCCCCAGGGCGTCTTGAAGCGGGTTTTGCCCAGGGCGCCATACAAGCTAGAACCGCTACGGTTCCAAGCTTCTTGGAGAATTCACCACAGTTCTTATATCTATTTAGGCTGTTTCAATTGCTTCTGCCTCTTCATGTAATCACAGACAGACACAATATTCAGTGGGGGGGGCTCTATGGGGGCAATGCCATCTCTTGCAGAGCGCCCTGTTCTTCTATTCTAATCTTTTCTATTTGCAAAAGTAATGTTTGGGAGTCTAAAATATATTTTTCCTATTGACACACTAAAGCTGAAGATATAAATAACCATCTTAAGACAAATGTTTTTGTGAAACATCTTAAGTGCCTAAAACTTTTGCACAGTACTGTATATATATTGTACTTATGTTCTAATGTATACATGTTTGAGTGACCTACCCCTTTAAAATGTCTTTCCGCATGGAGAACACTCAGATTTAGAGTAGCAATGAGGTTATCCTTCATGCCTGCTGCTTCCCAGCAGATCTTCACTTTGGCCTCAATACTTGGACATGCGGTTGCTTTGTAATTACCTGTTGTGTTCTTCATAGCACAAATCAGCCTGGTCTGGTTTCCATGACAACCCCAAACTTGCATGGCCTCTTCTCAAAGACCTTTAACTCATTTCAAAGACCCCTACTCCTTGAAGGATGTGGCGGTTCAAGGACGTGCCAGCAAGTCCTTCTAAAGCCGATGACGTTATGATCTGGACCTTCGGATAACAATGCCTAATGCATCACACACACAAATGACTGCCTGGACATGCACTCCAAAGCTTATATAACAAATGAAAATGTCCATCTGATTCAAGATTGGTCATAAAAGTGTGCCAGGCTTAGAAAACAGCACATTTGAATGTCTTTCGACTTTGTTTTCTTTGCCCGAAGGGGGTGGTGTTTTTTTTTTGCTGCTTTTTTATGTGCAAAGGGAGCCCTTCACTAACATTTTTTTTTTATTCCCTCTCTCTTGTTATATTTCTTTATTCGAAGTGTGTTTTGTGCTGTGCCTCTTTTCATTGCCCCTTCCTCTTGTCTCTCAGATAAATGCCACACTAGCCTTTCACTTGGCTCCACAATCACCGGACTGTTTTAGGCCCAGAAAGCCACAATGAAAGAGGCTGCTTTTTAACCTGCGTTTCTCAAAAGCACAAGGAAGAAAAAAACTGCAGCAGCCCACTCTCTTTTCTTTCTGCCCTCCCTCTCTTGTGTCGAGAGCTTGGTCGTACCATCATCCCATTTATGTGTCTTATTTAGAAGGTCTCAAAAGAACATGAGCCCAAATTTCTGATCTTTTCATCTGCTTTTGTTGGGGGGGAAAAAGATTTTGGTCGTTTGGCCAAAGTTGCTGGTGATGTATGTTTTGACTTGTGCCAGTTTATGGGAAATACAGTGGGGTACAAAAGTCTGAATACACATTTAATATCTGGGACTCAAAATCTAATTTAAATGTCTAATTAAAAATGTCAAGCTGCGCTGTAAAATCAAATTAGTTGACGTTACAGTAGATTTAAGGCACTTGGTTTGCATGCTTTAAGTAAACTTACTTATTTGGCTCAAGTAAACAACTTAATTTTAAGTAACATTAACTAGTTACAAGTAAATGTAACTCATCTGTGATTTTAAAGTAGCATATTTTAATTTAATTTAAATTGGGTTATAGCACGTCTTATACAGTATAAGGGAAATTATGATAGGAATCTCAGTTAGCCATATCAAACAATGGATTCACTTCAGTACTTAATACATAAATCTGCACTTTTTTAAAGTACAAAAAAGCTCCAAGTTCACAAGAGTTAACACTAATCACCCTAATGGTGACTTCACACAAATCACATCTATCAACCAGCTACAACAAAACAACAACAATACACTGTAAACCCTAATAAGTTAGCAGAACTCAAAATTTGAGACAATCAGTTATATCATTTTTTTTTTAAAGTAAATTATCTCCCAAGTTTAAGTTAACAGAACTTTCAGATTTTAAGTTTGTACTACACAAGCATGTTAATTTCTCTTAACTTGAAATATCGAGTAAGCTAACTCATACATTTTGATGGCACTTAACTTTAAAATTAACAAGTAATCTCAATTTAAATACTTCAAGTAGAAGAAACCTAGCTAGATAGAATTAGCTAGTAGTTTGTGTAAATGTACAGAGAGAAGTTCATTAAACTCAAAACAATAAAACAATTCAGGTTACTTAAAAGGTGTCAGTTTCATGACTTAAGACTCAAGGTTATTTATTTGAACTAATTTGGATGTTTTAATTTTTCCCCACTCAAAACAATGAATTCATTTGAGCATTAGAGTTTACAGTGTAGTCATGAGAATTAAAACGATATACTTTTTAAAATAACAATTATTCTTTTTCTACATAAGTTCCCTTGTTTGACATAACGCATATAATTTATACAAGTGCAAGCGCAAAAACGGCCGCAATTTTGTACTTGATGATTTTGAGTTGGTACTCCAAGCCAAAGTTTAAAGAACATATATTTGAGTTATGATTCCAAAATGTGACATTTCAAGTAATGTTTAATTAGGACCACTTAAATGTTTTTATTAATGACAACTTTAGAGTTTAGACAATAATGGTAACTTAATTAAAAGGTAAAAGTTAATAAACAATTTTTTTTTTTTTTTTTTAAACATGATCCCATGGAAAATCATATTATGTTTTGGAACAGACCCAAAATGTTCCTGGAGTACATGCCAGCTTAAGTGCCAAATAGTAAGAAATTCAAAAATGTATTTTTATTTTTTATTTTTTACTTCTCACTCAAATTGTTATGCTGGTGACAATTTGTATTGAAAAAAAAAAATTACAAAAACAAATAAAATAACTTTTTTCACATGGACTCACTTTATGTAAATGACAGCTATCCCTTTTTCCCTAAATTCCAGTAAGATTTCAAGAAAGTTTTATGGATTGATAACTTTAGCAAGGTCTTTAGTCAAATCAAACGCGTGTGTATGGGTCAGAGCAATGGCACATCTTTGGTCATGAATCCTTGAGTCTGTGTACTTGCGTTTTCTTTGTGCAAACCCTGTTGATTTGCATGGTTTTTTTTCCTTCCTGCATTCAAAACACCAAAGACCGGTGAGATTAGGCAGGGACTACCAGGGACTGTCCCTCGCGCAAATAAGGAAAGTTTATCAAAGAGGACCTGTTATTGTGCAAACCTCAGCCATCAATACTTGATGAAAAAATATATTTCCTTGTCTCTTGTGTTAGAGCTGGTATTGTATCTCATGGGCAAGTTATTTTGACTATAGACTTGCCACAAGTTTACGATAGCCGAGCCAGAATCCGCAACCGCAGTTGTTAGACACTCATGCACGCTATAGTGTTTCATCTGGTCAAAACAAAACACAAATGAATAATGTAACATTTCATATTACTCATTTGTTTGTGATCTGACAAGCATCTTAAAAGTTATGCGTCATGATGGAATGACGTTAACGGCTAAAATGAATGCTTGCATTCAAAGCATTTTCTATATACTAATTAGTGTGCAAGTAATTTTATGGCATTTCCTTTTATAGGTTGTGAAGCTTGTGCAAGAGCAATTGTTAAATGCGTTGCATAACACACATCCTATATAATTTAAAGGTATGTTTTCTCATGAAGTATGAATTGATATTGGGGTTTTTTTAGAAAAATTTGTCTTGTGCTTGTCAATACCACCGTAACTCGAAACAAAAAGCATTTGTTTGATATTTTATAAAACCAAAACTGTTCTGTCTAGTGAAAACAGGTTTGTTTGCTATCTGTTTGGGTTTAACAAATCTTTATTATGTTTACACTTGTAGATAAGTATCTTTTTGGTGCGAGTTGTTTGTTTCAGGTGCGACCAAAAGTGAATGTTATCGGCAGCCAAATCAAAACAAGCAAAAAGTTTTGCGTATGTGCAGTCGGGTTTTGTTTTGTGTTCGTATTTATTCCTGGATGCTCCTTTCCAGTTTCTCTCTTACAATGTTATCAAATTCATATCTGTGCAAAGGACTCTGTGGAAAGTTATATCAGAGGCAAACATCATGCAAATGCAACTGTTTGCCTTCGCTATAGGGCATACTTTTGTGACCTCAGCTTGGTGCATATGGCTTAGAGACGCCAGCCAAAACAGAGAGAGAGAGAGAGACTCCTCCATTCCTGGGAGGTCACTGGCCACTTTTACAAAGGGGGTGTCCACCGTTGTCCATATAACAACATGAGTTGCTTCCTAAGTCTCCCACATTGGCAAGTGGAGCGGTTTCCACGAGACTACACAGAGATGATGAAAATCGGCCAGACACTCTTGAGGTTGGTAGACAGCCTGTGTAGGTCAAGCCATAGCGTTTTAAGAGTACAATTACTGGCAGGTGGGTTTGGAAGTCCTTGTTGCTGGGTTCCAACAGCTGATTGGACTTTGTATCGCATGCTCTTGGGCTCTAAGCTTCTAAACGTTTCTGCTTTTAGCTGAAGATCTAAAATTGTCCACCTGTCTTGTCTTAAGGGGAACCTACCATCAGCCAGTGCAGTCTACTCCAATGTCAAGTGCTGGTTTACGAGACAGGTGTTTTGTAAAGTTAAATCATGTCTAATTGCAAAGTGTCTAATTGATATGTGCTGTTTGTGGCTGTTTAAAAGAAAAAAGCAGCTTCTACTACAAGTTCAAACTGTGTCCTGTTGGTTTAATCATTACTTGGATGTCGGACAATAACGTCTTTACGCGCACAGGCTTGTTTTTGCCACTCCTGAAAGTTTTGTTTGTGCTTTTTGACAACGTTTGAAAGCTCAACTTGTCACAATGCGGAAATTAGCTACTTCAATACCATCATAAGGGAGAGTTGGAGACAACAAAAGAAAACTCGTATTTGCATCAGAGGCCAACTCGACACGTTACAACTTGCAAGGCAACTTGCGCTTTTGTCTCGCACGCCCGTGACCATGGGAAGAGTTTGATTTCAGAGGTGTTCTAGCTCAAAAGCAAAGAACCTCCAGGCTGATGTTATCTAAGACCGCAAAAGTCAGTCTTTTGAAACGTACAGAGCTCTTTGGAAAAGTATCTTATGGGTCCACATCCGAACGGCAGGTAAGAATTAACTCTAGTAAGACTCTGCATTTGTTATCATCAGTTGTACTGTTGGTTTGTTGGCTTTTTTGCATGTGATGACACAAGAACTCACAATAATAATTGCTATCACAATTGCTGAGATATGACACATGCACGTTTTGCCCTAAGCCAAGTTTAAAAGGCATTAACAACAATACCTTCAGTACTGTCTTTTGTCAAACATTATGAAATGTTATGGAGAAACTAGTCTTTCTTTTTTGCATTGTATTCTTTCAATTGCACGCAACCATTGCAAACAGTTGACGCTTGTTTGTGTCTAATAAGGTGATTCCCAACCAGGGGAACCTGTAAGTTGTAACTTCTCATTTGCACAAATTCATAAAATAGTGTTTTTGGTTGTTGGTGATATTTCATACTTGTTGAGCATCTGTGGTATTTAAATATCATACAAAGGGTGCAAATGATTTTACTTTTATTAAACGTCACATTTGGATGTCTTTTATGAACAAATTCACGTTAAGTCTTTCGCAAAGAAATGTTCTCTTTGATGGCCCCCAGTACTGTCAGAACTTGTGAAAGACAAACAAGCTCAGGTGTCTTATTAAAGAGAGACAGAGCTACTGGGTAAGTCTGTTTTTCATCCAGAGTATTGGTTGTTTTAGTTTAAAAGTGAATCATCGTAATAATGTACACTATTATTACGAGATACTTAAGTATCCAGTTAAAAGGAACATATTTTTGATTTAGTGTTGATGAAGGGTTACTTCAACCTTACTAAAGGGCTGTGGGGGTTACATAAAGGTTGGGAAACACTTGACTAAAATAGCCAGAAGGTATGCTACACTGCACCGATCAGCCACAACATTAAAACCACCACCCTAATATTGTGTAGGTCCCCCTCGTGCCGCCAAAACAGCGCCAACCCACATCTCAGAATAGCATTCTGAGATGCTATTCTTCTTACCACAATTGTACAGAGCGGTGGTTATCTGAGTTACCGTAGACTTTGTCAGTTCAAACCAGTCTGGACATTCTCCGTTGACCTCTCTCATCAATAAGGCATTTCCGTACACAGAACTGCCGCTCACTAAATGTTTTATTTTTTTTGGCAACATTTGGAGTAAATTCTAGAGACTGTGCGTGAAAAATCCCAGGAGATCAGCAGTTACAGAAATACTAGGACCAGACCATCTGGCACCAACAATCATGCCAAGATCCAAATCACTGAGATCACATTTTTTTCCCATTCTGATGGTTGTGAACATTGAAGCACCTGACCTATATCTGTATGATAATCACATTCATTTTGATGATGAAATTAAATTAAACTTTAAAAAATGTTCTGGAAAGTTCTGGAAAACTATAATTTTTTTTAATAAATAATTAAAAATAACTAAACTGGTGTGTTCAATAACACATTATAATATTAGCATATTTTTGCTGTGGTATTGAAATTGGTATCGAGAACCGTGAAATTTCACTGGAATTTTGGTACCATAACAACACCAGAATACAGTAACTAATAACTTTGTAATCGGATACACTGATTATAATTCTGTTATGCATGTCACTGCAAAAAATATACAAAATTCAGTGCAGGGACTCAAATGAATCCATGTATCGTTTTTTAAATCTTAAATTCAATACAATAAATCTGACTTTCCCGTACCCAATAAGAGAGAACAACCACGTTTGATTATTGCCTTGGTTCGCTCCATTTTAAACCTGTGTGCAAGACAAAAAATAACGATGTAGCATTGTCACTAATCGTTGGAAAATGTAGTTTGTTGCTGGAAAAGCTGTACTATTTTGAAACAACTTAACTACCTTTTTCAGTAGCGTTACAGTAGCTAAGTTAGTAGCGTTGCTACTTTTACAGGGTTTTTAAAATTCAGGGAATTTTAAAGTTGTGTTGGGAAACACTGGTCTAATGTACCATATAGTAATATATAATTTATAATCTGCAAAGTCTTTAGGCCTCCTTACTCAGCTTTGTTGGTTAAGGATTTACCCATCCATCTGTTTTTACGACAAAGCATTTTTTGAACACTTGTGCTGGATGAGCGTAGCATTAATCTTCACAAGTCCATTTACAATTCAGGTTTTGCCACCCCCCAATAGTTGGAATATCTCCAGAACTACAAGTGCACTTGGAATGAGCTGACAAGTTCTCACTTCCTGCACCTGGTTTGTGGATCAGCACTCCTCATCTGCAGGGAACAGAAATATCTTTAGCTGTGTCACAATAGGACCTTAATAGCAGAGATTCCTCACCAGTGTTTATTTATAGTAGACCAATGATGGGCACTAAGATAGAGGGATCTTCTTGAGTATACTTGGTTCCCAGGGAAAGGAGGGGGTCTTGCCTATGGTTGCTAAATTTGTTTTGTGAAGACCATACTAACGTTTGCTGTTCATTTCTTAGTGTACCGAAAAAAGACGCAGTTAGACCACAGTAGCTAAGCTAGGTATGTGTAAAACTACATGTTTTCTAAATTGACTATTTAGTCGACTGATATGTCTTTTAGTCCTGTATAGTAAAGGCCAAAGTATACTTGGTTTTTCTGTGTGCTGGTAATTTTCACAACAGTATTTAACTAAATGTGGCAGGAAAATGTTGTTAACAGCACAGTACATGCAGACTGTCCATGTGCTGCCTAATGTTTCTACTCACGTGATCAGTCCGCACCTTTGTGCATCATCGGTGTATGCGCCTGAAGAGTGCTAAAAGTGTTGCAAAACAGTCGTAGTGTGCATGCGCCGAACGTGGTCAAAACCCAAAAGTTAAATATACTCTAGCCTTAAAGCTGATTTTGGGTTCACCTGACACGTTTCAACATTTCTTATGGGACATTTACGTTAGACGTATTCTTATATTCATAAACAGCTAGAAATAGCCCAATGGAATGGGAACGAATGTAGGGTGAAGCACAGCATACAGTTAGCATGCTAATTCAAGTACCACTGCTAAAAATATCAAAATTAAAAGTAGTGTCTTGATGATTAGTGAGATTGGCGACTAGTCGATCATCATGACCCATCCCAAATCCCAACCTTTTTGCTTGAATTTTAGTTTGTCACCTTCATGATTGAACAACCATATCCTAGTCCCTCACATTTAATTGCAAGATTTTGTTTGCTTAGAAGTCAGGCAAATATACGAACAAAAAAAAACTACACCCTTTACCCAAACCTACCCAAGGCTTGGCCATTTTCCTGCAGAAAAGAACAGAATGATTTCCCTGTACTCTTGAGTTCTCTTTTCTTTTTTCAAACAATGCAAGCAAGTACAATTATGTTGCTCAACTAAACAGAAAACGATGTTTGAGCCAAGAGTAAGACCTTTTCCTCATGCCTTAATGTAAACATACAGGCTGCTTTTGTGTTTTAAAAAGTGGTTGAAAAGTACAGGAGGAACTGGAATGGGCTCAGTGAGTATTTCACTTTATTATATATTTTTTTTTTTTTTTTTTTTTTTTACTTTGCCACGGACCATCGGCACATTCCGTTTGTATTGTTACCCTGCTGGGTTTCCTGCAGCCTATTGCTTTTGTCCATGTCATGCCCATTGTTTAAACTTCCTTTGTTCATTCTCTGTAACAATGGGCATTATATATATACACACATAGATGGAGAGAGAAAGATGCATTTTCCGTTGTGTTTGTGTTCTTTGGGTTGTCTTATTTTTCTTTTGTTGTGCAGAGCAAAGGAGGCAGAGAGATGTTTATAGACTAGTGCAGTGGTTCTCAACTGGTTTTACTTCTGGACCCAGATTTTACAATGGACATCTAGTGGTGACCCAGAATCATTTATCATAAAAAAGCAAATTATCCTTAAAATTGTTGTTAGCACTGTTTTCCTTGCTGCAAGTGAACCTGTATTTTTAAGGCTGTCAATTGATTAAATCTTTTAATCAAATTAATTGCATGCCGATTAATTATTCAAATTAATTGCAATTTATTGCATATTTCAGTATTTGCTAAGGACCCCAAACAAAGGTAATACAATATAAACAACAGTATTCAAATAATAAAAATACTGTATAAGTGTATGTTTATATACACTAATGAGCCAAAACATTATGACCACTCAAATAATGTTGATCATCTCCTAACAAGGTCACATGTTAAGGTGTGGGTAGATTTAGATGGTAAGCGAACAATCAGTTCTCTTAGTCAACATGTTGAATGCAGGAGAAATGGGCAGGAGTAAAGACCTGAGTGACTTTTACAAGGGCCAAATTGTTATGGCCTGACAACTGGGTCAGAGCATCTCTGAAATGGCAAGGCTTGTGGGGTGCATCCGGCCAGCAGTGGAGTGTACCGACAGTGGTCCAAGGAGCGACAAACCACAAACCGGCGACAGGGTTTTTGGGCACCCAAGGCTCATCGTTGTGTGAGAGGAAATGAAGGCTATCATGTCTGGTTAGAAATGACAGGTCTATTATGGCACAAGTCACACAAAACTTTAATGAAGTTTATGGGAGGATTGTGTCAACACACAGTGCATCGCATCCTGCTGCGTATGGGTCTGTGTAGCCGCAGACTGGTCACAGTGCCCATGATGACCTCTGTCCACTGTCGAAAGCGCATACAATGGGCATGCGAGTGTCAGAACTGAACCATGGAGCAGTGGAAGAAGGTTGCCTGGTCTGATGAGTCCCATTTTCTTTTACATCACGTGGACAGCCGTGTACGTGTGCACCGTTTACCTGGGGAAGTGATGGCACCAGGATGCACTGTGGGAGGACGACAAGCTGGTGGAGGGAGTGTAACGCTCTGGGCAATGTTCTGCTGGGAAACCGTGGGTCCAGCCATTCATGTGGACATCAATTTGACACGTGCCACCTACCTAAACATAGTTGCAGACAAGGTACACCCCGTCATGGCAATGGTATTCCCTGATGGCAGTGGCCTCTTTCAGCAGGATAATGCGCCCTGTCACACTGCACGCATTGTTCGGGAATGGTTTGAGGAACATGATGAAGAGTTCAAGGTGCTGCCCTGGCCTCCAAATTCCCCAGATCTCAATCCGATTGAGCATCTGTGGGATGTGCTGGACCAACATGTCCAATCCACGGCGGCTCTACCTCACAACTTACTGGACATGAAGGGTCTGCTGCTAACGTCTTGGGGCCAGATACCACAGGACACCTTCAGGGGTCTTGTAGAATCCATGCCTCGGCAGGTTGGGGCTGTTTTGGCGGCAGGCGAAGGACCAACAGCGTATTAGGCATAATGGTAATTAATGTTTTGGCTCATCAGACATATTACTCACTGACCATTTATTAGGTACACCTACTTATTCATGCGATTATTAATCAGCCAATCGTGTGGCAGAAGTGCAATGCATAAAATCATGCAGATATGGGTCATGAGCTTCAGTTGATGTTCTCATCAACCATCAGAATGGTGGATAAAATGTGATCTCAGTGATTTAGACCATGGCATGATTGTTGGTGCCAGACGGGCTGGTTTGAGTATTTCTGTAACTGCTGATCTCCTGGGATTTTTCACATATAACAGTCTCTCTAGTTTACTCAGAATGGTGCCAAAAAAAAAAAAAAACATCCAGTGAGTGGCAGTTCTGTGGATGGAAACACCTTTTTGATGATAGAGGTCAACGCAGAATGACCAGACTGGTTTGAGCTGATGGAAATCCTACGGTAACTCGGATAACCCTTCTGTACAATTGTAGTGAGCAGAATAGCATCTTGAACCTTGAGGCGGATTGGCTACAACAGCAGAAGACCACATCGAGTTCCATTTCTGTCAACCAAGAACAGAAAGATGAGGCTGCAGTGGGCACATGCTCACCAAAACTGGACAGTTAAAGACTGGAAAAACAAAGCCCGGTCTGAATCCCTGCTGAGTTACACAGATGGTAGCCTAATTTGGTTAACTTCTGCCAAGTGATAGTTTAATTGCACACACAGCCTTTGACGTCAACAACAAAAGATAAGGAAAAAGTTTTCTCCTTTTTTTAATGTTGATAAACTTATTTATTTTACTATCCTACCTATGCGCGATTTAATATGGTTAGTTATAATTCTTTATTTGGATTTAGCGTTTTTTTACTTCCAATACAATATCAAATCTTGGTAGCAATACTATAATATTTGCGATTCAAAACAGTGATATTTTGCGATCATTTACTCACTCATTTGTCATTTATCTTGATTGGATTTCGCAAAAGTGCCGAACTTCCTGCTTTACCTCATCGAAGAGCATATTTATGCCAGTGTTAATAAAAAAAAAAATAAAAACATGAAGGAATGGTGTACCATGGTCTCAGCATGTTTATTATTGCGCAAACCCTTGCAGTTCTGTACAAACATCATAACAAATGAAATGGGTTATAGACTTGCATTCAGAGTTTTCATTTTGGTGGAATTGAAATAAAGTTGTTGCTGACAAAAGTGTTTTGTCTTCTCACGAACTTGCATGAGCTGGTGGTCAATGAATTTTTTTTCTCCAAAAAATGGTAATTAAAAATAGTCACAAATATTGATTCTTGGTGTTAGAATATTGATACAGTATTGCAAGGTAAAATATTAAAATACCACTCCCCCCCCCCCAAAACCCCAAAACAAACAAACTCTAAATTTTGGCCTTGGTTAAATTTTATATAGCCTTGTCTTTATTTCCTTTCAATCAATCCATCTCTCTCTTCCTCTTCTTCTTGTCTTTCATTGCATTAGGGTTTGGCGTGCTACTTGAGACAGCAAGATTTTTGATTGGCAGAAAACAGATGCAAGACTCATGTCTAGTGTGCCCATGTATTTACAGATTGGAGCGACTCTAACATGTACACACACAACACAAACAAATATCCTCTCCTCACATCAGTCGTTTCTGGAGCCCGAGAGACTTCGAAGAAGTGGCTTTTGTGAAAAAGTTTGAATGGGGCGGCCTGTCTGGACTTCACAAAAACCCTTCTGTTCCTTATGCAAAGTAGTCAGCTGATTTCCTGGGTCTTTATTTACACCCAGACAGAAGCCTTACAAGAGTGGAATACCCTCATTAGAAATGCAGTTTGACTTCTATTTGCCGAAGGGTGTTGAATTCTGGCTTTGAGACCAAAATTGGAGTTTTGTCGTTTTGTTTGTGTGTTAGCTTTGAGGCTATATATATGATAGTATACTCCTAAATGTTGATAAAATTCACTTTTAGTGGCAATACACATTTGAAATGTACAGTTTGTCTCTTCCGGGAAAACAGACCAAAATGATTGATGACTCATCTTACGCTCACAGACACATTGTCGTCCAATAGAATGATCTCTTGTTGATTTTGATCTCGTGTTGACTTCCTTTTTGGTTTTGTAGAATGTGTGAGCCCAGTCCACCTGCTCTGCATCCCCATGCCAAGGGCAATGTGACCATGGTGGGTGTTGGTATCAAGCTTGAAGACGACGAATCGGGAGGTGGAGCCTTCAACAGAGAATCCAAGAAATCCTCTCCAGTCTGTGATTGGTCTGTTCGGCTGCCCTTGGAGAGAGACGACCCTGAGAAGTCAGCGCCCCCACCCAACTCCCAATCTCCTTTGGTATAACCAGTCGCTCTGTAACTTTGTAACTTTGACATTGTCTTTTGAGTTCTGAAAGTTTCTCTTTGGAGTACATTGAAGTCTTATTTCAAAAGATTTTTCAGGATCTTATTTGTGTAATAATCATGAAAATTTATAGATTTCTACAGTAGCTTTTTTTCGTCCAGTATTTTTGTCTTGTTTTCCAGAAAAATATCCACTCATCCTTAAGGTAAATACACTTAAAGCTAAATTGTGTTGAATATTCAGACTTTTCTTAGGTTTTCAGAGAATATATCTTCATTTGTTTTTCCTCACCCCATTGGGAAACTTCTTTTGGGTTATTCTTTATCAAATCAACCAAATTTCAGAAACTTCCCTGCTGAAATTTTAGATTTTGTTAATACGTAGTCTGGAGGAAGACAAAAGAAAGTGATAATGCAAGCCAAAATATGAAATGCCATGGATCAATATTTACGGAGTAATCCATTACTTTGTAGAAGGGGGTTAAAATGACAATTTTTGTCTATGATTTTGGAGCAAAACTACAGTTAAAAAAATAACCTTCGAAAGTGGCAGTATCATTATTTTATAGATACTGGTACATCTGTCACGAAAACAGTTGACTTTTGCACCCATTGTTGCATTATATGCCAATGGTGTAAGTACAAAAATGGACCCCCCCCCAAATGTGGCTCTATTCGAAAATTTTACCCATTTTCTGTGGTCAGTTCAAATGTATGTGACGTTATGAAGCTAGTTTTTCTTCTTGTCCAGCAAAACAAAGATCTGAAGTACAAATAATGTTGAAACAAGAAATGTACCTTTTATTTATTTACATAAAACAATGAACAAAATCAGACAAAAATACACTATTATTAAGAATAAGCGACACGTGGCTCTTCAGTTAGTGCAATACCTATATCTAGTTTTAGGATTTAAGAAATGTACTGTAGATCAAAAAGATTATGGATTATTAGGAACACTATGGTCCTAATAAAGTGCCCAACGTGGTCTTCTGCTGTTGTAGCCCATCTGCCTCAAGGTATGACATGATGTGCATTCTGAGATGCTATTCTGCTCACTACAGTTGTACAGAGTGGTTATCTGAGTTACCGTAGCCTTTCTGTCAGCTCGAGCCAGTCTGGCCATTCTACATAAAACCCCCAGGAGATCGGCAGTTACAGAAATACTCAAACCAGGCTGTCTGGCACCCACAATCATGCCACGGTCGAAATCGTGGAGATCACATTTTTTCCCCATTCTGATGGTTGATGTGAACATTAACTGAAGGTCCTGGCCCAAATCTGGGTGATTTTACGCATTGCACTCCTGCCACATGATTGGCTGATTAGATAATCGCATGACTAAGCAGGTGTACAGGTGTTCCTAATTAAGTGCTCAGTGAGTGTATCTTCTTTTAAGGATGTTTTACTGGAAGACAAAGAAAAATCAGGATGCTTTTTTATTTTTTTTTTTTTGTATTTTTTTTTTTTTGCAGTGAAGAAAATGGTTTGTCAGCTAAAACCTTACTTTTGCCATAAAACTGATGATGTGATGCATCTTTAGTGAGTATTTCTTTGATGTTATAGTTTTTGTGTTTCTCAGGTGAGATCTCCCAGTAAAGAACTGCCTCGATCATTTACACCCTCTAGTCAAGATGGAGGCAACAGAGCCCACGAAAACTCTGACGGCAAACCCAACGTCAGTGATGGTAAGTGTGAAGGTTAACCTGTTAACCCAACTGCATTTGGTTCATGGCGCATATAGACTTGCAAAAACATTTTCAAGGCTGCTGTTTTTATAGCCGAAGACGAGTTTGAAAGAAATTTTGGAGCTTGAATTTTGAAGAAAGCCCATGCAATCATGTATTGCTTTAGAATCAAGTGGTTTGTCTACAGCAGTGTCAGCAATTAGGAGGCGATCGCTGTCATCCAAGTTTTCTTTTTTGTTTCAATTTCTATGAAGCTTTTCACTAATTTCATTTGTATGATACATTTTATAGCCCTTGTGAAATGCTCAGTGGTTATTACAGAGTTACTAAAAGTCTTCAAGTGTTTTCTCAAAAGCCTTTTCCTTTGTTTTCACCACTTCCCTTGAATTGTGTAATTCCTCTCTCTCTTTAACTGGGCTTTTCAGCTCAAGGTCTTTAGAACAGCCTTCATTTAGATGAAACAAGTCTTCTCTTTTTGTGCATCTATTGTGTCATTCTGCATCTTTGTTATCATTATATTTTTAAAAGTGCATTATATACAGTGGCCCCAAAAAGTATTTGGAATCTTATACCATGCATAAAATGTACGAGTGTCATCGCATTAGATGGCAAAATATCAAACCAAGTGGCATCTGCAATCAAATGATGCTTGACCTTTTCTCAGAACTAACTTCACTTTCTTAGACATTTAAGCAACTGGTGTCAAGGTGATTCCTAGTGAATGTACGAATTTGATTCATCACGTTAACTATGGACATGTTCCACTAATCTTTGATAACCAAAAAGTGTCAAACTATATACTTTATTTTCAACAGTATATGTATTGTTTTATTATTTTAAGCTTCATTTTGTTAAATGTTTTGCTTGAAAAGTGCTTAAATCTTTCTTTAAAATAAATGCCACTGTATGCATCTTGTATATTTTAAAATATGTTTTAATAAAATTATATAAAAAAAAAAACTAAATTTGATTATGTATTTAATTATTACATTTATTATCATATTATAAATATATAATAGATATATTTTTTAATAATATTTTTCTTCTGTCCAGGGAGGCATTTATAAAAAAAATATTTTTTTTATTTTTTATTTGTTTTTTTGTTTTTTATTGCTTTTGAAAAAATGTATTATTATTTTTTTTAATTTATTTTTTCAGTGATGCCCACAATTGAAAAGCTTCTGAATACAGACTGGAAAGAAAAGTTTTTTGGGGAAGGTCTTCAGGGCAGTGTCAATCTTAAAGGTGAATTTAACTTCTAATGCCTGCTGAAGTACAGTGTTTTGGAGCAACCTTGTGTGTTGTTGATTTAATCTCTCCATTGATCGTCCTCCTGATCAGTTCATGTTGGTGTTTGAAAAGACATCTTCTGCTTGACCACCATCCTGCGTGTGTGTGTGTTTCCAGGAACCCCAGAGAGTCTGGCAGAGAAAGAGTTTCAGTTGCTGTTGATGATCAACCAGCTCTCCGGTCTGAGAGAGCAGCTGCTGGGAGCTCATTCTGAGCAGAGGAACATGGCTGCACTTTTGCTGGAGAAACAGCAGCAACAGATGGAACTGGCTAGACAACAGCAAGAACAGGTGTGGAGAAACTTCTAGTGAACGGATGGAGAGGAGAAAGGTCTATTGGAGGGGTGGAATTAGAAAACATTTTTGAAAATTTGAACAGCATTAAATAATAATAATAATAATAATAATAATAAAAACTATTTACCATGCTAAATTAAGGCGGAAGTGTGTCATCACAGTCTGTAAAAAGGGTTCATGCGTTTTTAGTGAGTAAACATACCGTTCTATACATGAATTGGATTTGGTTTGGTTTAATGAATATTCTTTATTTTAGATTGCCAAACAACAGCAGCAGCTGATACAACAGCAACATAAAATCAACTTACTGCAGCAACAAATTCAGGTGAGATGACAGCAAAACTCTTTTTGCAATTTCAATTTTATTTCCTGTGTGAATTACCAGAGCCAAAAATTCCAACCCAGTATTATTTTCTTCCATTAAGGCAAAAGCAGAGGGGAAGGTTATGAGTGAATAATGACTTGAATTTAAGTCTGGACTACTTTTATGGTGTTTTCTTTTGTCCTTTTTGGAGCTTGCAATTAAAAATCACCGCTTACTTTTGTTGTACGAAAAATAGAAGCTTGGAAATTCTGCCTATTATCTCCTTTTGTTTTTCATGAAAGAAAGAAAATAATACTGGGTTGGAACGAAATGGTTATGACAGAGAAAAATACAACAAATAAGCTGAATTCTCTTTAACATTTGACTCTTTACCCAGCAGGTAAACATGCCGTATGTTATGATCCCCGCATTTCATCCCAATGCCCAACAGCTCACCTCTGAGGCCCAGATGGGTTTACCACTGCAGCCAATCCCCTGCAAACCAGGTAAGCCAAATCAAACCCAGCCCTACACCTTAGTTAACTCCCCTCCCCTTGGCCAATGGAGTGAATTGGCATATCCTGATAACAGTATAAAAGACCTACGTATTGCCACATTGAGCAACTCTCAGCCTTTACAATAAAAGTCTGTCAAGACACAGGATTCAGCAATCGGTTATCTTCAGATTGATCAAATGACATCTGTCAAAAATCTCTAAATAATTTACTTCAAATATTATCCTTTGTCTGTCCATTGAAATCCTTGTTTGCTCTTGTGCCTTGCCATTCGAGCTTATCAGCTGTGGTTTGTATTTTTAGTTAATGAGTAGCACATTGCAAAGCCGATCTGAAAGAGTTAATGTGCCGTTCTATACAAAGGAAACAAAAACTTGCTCTTCCAGAAGTGTACAGTCAGGTGCAAAAGTCCACTAATGCTTCTATTTTGCAGTAAATGCAATCTCAATTGCCAGCATAACAATGAGTAAAAGGTGGAAAAATATATATGTATTTCAGAATTTCATAGTGTTTGGTTTGTTCCCTTTGTGGTTTAATAACCACTTATACATACTTCAAGCTGACATGGCCTCCAAAAGTTGTTGTTAACCTGATGATCCATGCCATCCCAGTATGATTTGAGAATGCTCCAAAGAGCTTCTTGTGTGCTTTTATGGAAGCAAAGAAATCTGACCTTTTGTGCAAAGGAGTTAACATGGTCATAACCTGGGTTTCCATACACGCATTTTGCACATATACTGAATTAATTCATAGATGTGCATCAAAAAATGTAATGTGACTGAATAATTCGCACATAATAGCACTAACCAACGGACCAATATCATCGTATAGCATCGCAAATGGTGGTCTGGTCATTCTGAAATTCTGCTGATCACAAACGTGAAGTTCGTCAAAGCAATTTTTATGCGCGCTCTAAACCGAAAGTATTATTACATTTAATAAAAGAGCCACAGTGGCTTTCCCAGTGGCTGCAACTTCCATTTACATTTCTATTTTGCACCAGTTTTGTTGGGAAGTTTGTTCTCTTTAACTCATGAGATGGAAACACTACTTAATTTGCAAACCTGACTAATGTCACACATTTGCTTACATTTTAATTAGTGACCCAGAAAGAGTGGATTTAAAAAAAAAAAAAAAAAGAAGAAAAAAAAATATTATACATGAGATTCTATGCTATTTCTTGGTCACTAATCAAATAATTACGTTTGTAAAATTGATCATGGGTGGTGCTAGGGCTGGGTTTCCAGGTCTTAAGCCCCAAATGTTTTCAGTAAAACCCTGAATATTTTATCTTCTTGTAGAGAGTCAAAATTACCAGTGCTTTGGTATCAAGTTGATTATTAAATATTCGTATTTTAATTAGGGCTGTCAATCGATTAATATTTTTAATCGAATTAATTATACATAGTATGCCGATTAATTAATCAAATTAATCGCATATATAAATATTTGCTAAGAAAGCCCCTAATATAACAATAATTCAATATATAATGATTAAATACTTATATTTTATTTATAATTATTAAATATAACTATTTATATCTAATATAAAAAATAGTAATATAGATAACTAAATTGCATTACATCATTGTGGCACACGAATAAATCATTAAAAAAAGATGGTAACACTTTACAGTAGGGTTCCATTTGTTAACATTAGTTATCATGAACTAACAATGCATAATACTTTTACAGCTTTTATTAATCTTAGTTAATGTTAATTTCAACAAATACATTTCTCAAATCAAAGTGTTTAACATTAGTTAATTCACTATGAACTAACATGAACTAACAATCAACAACTGCATTTTTATTAACTAATATTATAAAAGATTAATAAATGCTGTAAACAATGTATAGTATTCTTTTCAGAATAGCATTCTGAGATGATCAGAGTGGTTATCTGAGTTACCGTAGACTTTGTCAGTTCGAACCAGTCTGGCCATTCTTCTGTGGATGGAAATGCCTTGTTGATGAGAGAGGTCAACAGAGAATGGCCAGACTGGTTTGAACTGACAAAGTCTACGGTAACTCAGATAACCACCGCTCTGTACAATTGCGGTGAGAAGAATATAATCTCAGAATGCAATTCTGAGATGCGGGTTGGCACTGTTTTGGCGGCACGAGGGGGACCTACACAATATTAGGCAGGTGGTTTTAATGTTGTAGCTAATCGGTGTATGGTCTAAATGCCTGGCTTGGCGATATTGGAAACTGTGTTGAGTTGGTCCATCCAGATACAGCAAGTACCAAATATTTAGATATATAACCCTGAAAACAGATACTATTAAATGACTCCTCACAAATGTAACATTTAAACTTTAATTGTAAAGTTATATTCTGATATTTCATCAAAGGATGGCCCCATAAGCATCCACAGAAGTCTGGGCTAAGCCCTGAATATCCACTGACCCTAGAACTGCCCCAGACATTGAACATGTTAACTGTCCTCCAAGGACTTTTCTTCTCCATGTGCATTAATGCTTGTCTGAAGGTCTGTTCTATAATATAAGTGGTTATTCTCTGAATTGATGTCCTGAAGGTTTTGTGCACTTCTTTGGTCCACTTACAAATACTTCTTAAGGAGAGACTCATCGAAAGGCCAGTGTAGATTGATTTCCTCAAACATACATACAATGAATAACAGCTTCTAAAGACTCAGGGTTGACCATTGATTTAGAGTGCAGATTGATCCGGTAAAATCCAGAGCAGGTTCTTTGCATTGTCGTCTGCACTGTATAGCACTGCATGCTCTCTCAATGAAAAGAATATAGAAGATGAAGGGTAGATGGAAAGAACAGAAAACAATAGAACAAGTGTATGAGCTAGTCAACTAACAGCGTGCTTAACACAATCAAGCCGTCTTTGGACAGAAACCTGGAGCAGAGGGCCAAGGACACATGTGAATCTGAGCTCAAAGAGTTTATCTGACTGGTGAATTAGAGGCACTCTCAAACAACAAACATGCTTTGCAATGCTTTGTCTTATATTCTAACATCATTAGATGTACCAACCATATTGACTGGTGGGCACTGGAATAAATAGCAGAGATTTTTCTTTTATTCTTTTAAGTCTTTAATGTTTTTTAAAGGTTGGAGCTATGGCCTAGCAGATGCATTCAGCCATGGTGCTCAATGCGGCAATAAAAGTTTGAGTTTGACTTGCGTCATTTCTTTACCGTTTCCCCTTCTCCATAGTTTCAAAAAAATGACAAGAAATAATCACCATCAATATTATTTTTTTTTTATTACTTTTTTAGTACTCACGAACTACTTGTTCCTTAACATTCACAAAATTTGATGCCAAACAATTTGTTGTATAAGCAATTTTTAGGGTATACGTACAACTATGTTTAAAGTCAACATAAAATGGTGTTCTCAACCCATTTTCTTCCATAATATAATGCATTTCCGAGTAAAACGAGATATTCAGTGAGGAAAAAAATTTTAGGGTGGAACTTTATTTTATTTACTGGGAATTGATTGGATTGTGAAAAGTGGTCTTTATATGAGAAGTGGTTGGAGAAAAGTTGTTTCAAGAGGCAGAGCAAGTTAGGACATTTTTATTTACAATTATGAAGACAAACATGTTTCTTTCTTAGGAACATTGAACACCAAGAAAATGTACAATATTATTCTTACTTTTTTTGTACTTGCGAACAACTTCATTGTTCCTCAACATTGAAAACATTTGATAGTGAATGATTTGTTGAATGAACATATTTCCGTTTATGCTTGTAAGTCTCTAAAGTCATTGTGAAAATAATGACTTCCATAATGTGATGTATTTCCGAGTGAAACAGGATATCCTAAAATGTCGAGCGGGAACTAATTGGTTCTTAAAAAGTGGTCTCTGAAATGACTTTCCTTCATCCACCTGTCATATAGAGGTAG
Source organism: Myxocyprinus asiaticus (assembly GCF_019703515.2). Lineage (NCBI taxonomy): Eukaryota > Metazoa > Chordata > Actinopteri > Cypriniformes > Catostomidae > Myxocyprinus > Myxocyprinus asiaticus. Next base: position 35,804,445 of record NC_059378.1, read on the forward strand.
AGCAAGTTCTTAAATATAGATGATTACAAAAACATTTCAAACATTTTCTTTTCTAATTGCATTAATGTGCATCAATGAATTGTTCACAAAAAGACCCAGAGTGTGTATTAGGAAAGTAAATAGGGTTGATTTTGATTTAAGTTCGCTTTAAGTTGCAATCCTCTGAGCGTAATTTTGTTGTTTCCTCATTTTTAGTGGAATATCCCATGCAGTTGCTTCCCAATCCACACTCCACTCCTGTCAAAAGGTCCAGTGGGACAGTCTATCGGCAGGTAGTGCGAAATCTCCTTCCTCTAGCGCCACTCTGCAGTTCATTTAAGGTGTTTCACTTTGTTGTCTATATTCATAAACATCACAGTGTCTTTGTTCTCCAGGACACCAGTCAGCCACTCAACCTCACGGCTAAACCAAAGACCCCAAGTCCCCAGGCAATGGAACTGGCCACGGCCCACCTGCAGACAGCGTATCGGCCCAGAAATCTGCCCCACAGCCCCTCTCGATCTGCCCTCAGCCTGAGTATGTGACACTGCACCAACACATCCAGTCTTCAATAGTAACATTGCGCTTGGAAGGTTAAAAAAGGTTGCTGTGTGGATTATGCTTTAAGCTGATTTGACTTCTATTTTTTGTGGTTTTGTTAGAATTGATCTTGTATCCCTGCAAGATCAACTACAGAATTGTTTAGTAGATTTAGACTGTGTCATCAGCATTGATTTTTCTTCTTTTGGTCCCTTTTATTCCACAAGCAATTGCACTCTCCTTTATTGGCATCTAGTGATTTTTACATTGGCATCATTGTGATTGTTACATTGTCCTGGTGGTACATGAAAGTTGTGGAAGTTCCTCCTCCTTTGTCCAACCCAAATAATTGTTCATCCAAAAATTAGGACTTTTCTTGTGCATTTGTGTCCTCTTTGAAGCTTGTAAGCTTCAGTCCCCATTCCTTGTAATATAATTACTATTAGGTATTGATTTCTTCTTTTGTGTTCTACGGAAGTAAGACTTTGTGTTGTGCTGTGACAAGGTTAGAAATCCACCTCTTTCTGAATATTCCCCCCACAGTGGAACCTGTTGTGGTCTCATGTTCTTGTTTGAAAAGGAAGTCCTTGAGAGTTTGGCTCATGTTCAGAAAGATGGACTCTCTGCACCCTCTTAGAAAGGACTCTTGTTAGTGTCCTGACTGCCAACATGCCTCTATCCCAAGTATTAATGGCAGTTGTCAGCAGTTCAGAAAACCTGTTCCCCCTTCGCCATGAAGCCCCTGAGAATGCGTCAGCACCTTGGACATGACTGTTTGTCTTAAGCCTTTGGACTGAAGATCGAGGACTTGTCCTGGGCATCATATACTTGACACGAAGCCAAGTGCTTTATTTGTGCCTCATAAGACAGAGAGGGATAAATGTATCTCCCTTGACCTTGTCTAAAGTTTCCTTTCTTTCTCACTCTCTCCTTCTCCAGGCTTCTTGGGAGAGGGTGACGTGGTCACACAAGCCATTCATGATGCCCAGCAGCTGTTGCGTGGAGGACAAGGCCCAACAGGGCGAGAGAGGGACAACAACGCAAGGCTGGTGAGTCAGGCGAATTCCCTAAATCTGGTTTTTTTTTTATTTATTTTTTTTAAACTTTTTTTAATATGCCAAGGACCTCTATATATAGTGATTTCCTTGTAAGAGACCTCTCTCCTGAAATATGAAGGCAGTTATATAGTGTCATGTATAAAGACCAATTATATTTGTAATGTACTAAAGCCAAAAGAAATGATTCAAATATAATCTAGAATCTATTTACTTTTGTAATAAGTTGACACGGGTGACTACCAGCAATTTGGTGTAATGTTAGACTGTTAAAGCTAAAAAGAAGCATTTGATTAAATTTACAAAATTGACAAAAATTCAAAAGTGCAAGTAAATTAACTTTTTTTTTTTTTTTTTAATTATTTCATTTGAACTTTTCTGTGGACCCCCTAGCACCCCCTTGCGGCCCCAATTTGAAAAGCCCTGCTCTAAACAGTTGCACTATTTTTGTTCGCAGTATTTGAACGCAAAAAACTACAACATATTCACTAACCACCCAAAATCCGTGCTGCACCGTATTTAAATTAAGTTATTCTGTGTAAACACGCCTCCTTTCTATGTAAATTTAGCTTATTACAGATTGTACTTTAAAACTCTGTCCAGTTTGCCCAGGCGCAATTAACATCACTCTATTGCCACCCGTGGAACATAGGCGTTAAATGGAATTTCATTTAAAAGAGACGTTTGTATACAGGTTGAGTTGATCATAGCAGTAGTAATTAGTCAAATGATGGAGAAAAGCATTATAACCGGGCATTTATCCAGGATCCCCAGTAGTTAAGCACACTTTCGTCATTTTAAAGTGCAGATTCAGGCGTTCTGCCAATTCAGATCACAGTAGTGGAGTGATGCTGTACAGTCCCGTCAGAGTGTGTGCCAGATCGCGGTTGTCTTCTGCATGTATATAGCGATCAGAACCGGCCTGCAGGATCAGGAATTGCACTATGCAAATCGTGTTCAGCACAGATTTTCTGGGCATGTTTGCGCTGTTGTTTGATTTGCATATTTCCTTCAATGCATCGGTCCCTAAAACAACGTGGGCAAATAAACGCTGCTTTCAGCGGGTGCAATTTATTCTTGGAGAATTCCCCCCTCAATGTCTTAACACGCACATTTAACACACTCTCACATACTTCACACCCTAGTTCTTCAAGGTTCCTCGGTGACACCTGGGCCCTGTTGTTTGTCACCATCGGTCATGCTTCAAGGCCGGAGAATTGGGGCAAGACTCCATTAACTCCTTACACTTGAAACGGCCCTCTTTTAGAACACCCACCGAGTTACGGGAGAAGGGGGTTTCAGGGTCGGCGATGGATATTGTTTTACAGTCGTTAATGTTATCAGTTAAACATGGGGCTCATTCTCCTTTTAGGCAAGAACAGCTGCTCTTGGAGTCACACCGCAACTGTTTTTGTCCCATTGTTTGAATGCAGCAATTGTGATATGACCTCAAGTCTTTGTAGGCACCTGTTCGACAGCCACTTTTTTTGCTCCTTTAGAGTTCAGTTTAATTGCAAGGAAATATGACAGTGATTTCGCCTTTGTTGTCAGTGAGATTTTTAAGCATTCCACTCAAACCTGTTGTTGCAGCTTGACACTTGCACTTTTTAAAGACAGTCTTATGCAGGTAGACTGACAACAATGCAGAGGTAGCTGGAAGGGGGAAGTGTATACCTTTTTTATTTTTTTTCTATTTCAAAATTATAGTTGATGATCAGAAATGTCCCCAAGGCCTTTTGTGTTTTCCAGCAGGTGTGGACGAGATACTTTTGTAACATTGACTTGCATTTGTAGCAACAGTGCTAATGCAGTAAACTAATTGCAGACAATTGAGTGCAGCCTGAACACAATCAAGTGGTTAAAATTTGGCTGGTTGGCATGGTCCTGTTAGCCCCTGGTAGTAGTTCCTGTAACTATAACATATGGGACCAAAAACAATCTTTCTCCTTTGATGGCCATTCAAAAGTAGCTGTGTTTTTTGCAAACAACATTTCAAATCATGTACTTCTGGTGGGTTTCGTACCAGCCGAGCAACTGCCATTGTGATAATTGGGAATGCTAATGGAGGGCTTTCTCTTTGTACTATAGACCTCCTTGAAAGCAAGAATGATGGAGGTTAGTATATCATATACAACATGTACATGTATGTCTTACACAAGCTTTCTATTGATTAATTATAAGGAGGTGTCTCGAGACCGGACAGATGATGGACACTCCTTACGGACGAATGAGGATCATCTTAGCAGTGATTCTGAGGGTACGTGTCTGCTATTGACTGACTGTGTATGACTCTTTTCTAATATAAATATATATAAATATATATATATATATTCTTTTTTTTTTTTTTTATTTATTTATTTTTTTTTAAACCTTTGTTGTGCAATGTACTGCACTTCACTTGCCTGGGTAGTTGCAGTTTGCTGCAGGGTGTTTCATCAAACAAAAGGAAGTTATGTTCCTAAAATGTTTTGTTTGTTTTTAATCTTGTTGTTCTCAGCTGGGCAGATGGCAATCTCTGGAGTGGGAAGCTATGGTGAGACCCGGACTCCCTCCTCTGGCCACATTAAACGCCCCATGAATGCCTTCATGGTGTGGGCCAAAGACGAGAGACGACGAATTCTGCAGGCATTCCCTGACATGCACAACTCCAGCATCAGCAAGATCCTCGGTGAGAGAGATAGGGGGTGCTATTGTTATCGAAGTTTGTTTTCGCAACAAAGTTCGAATTTTTTGTTGATTTAAAAAGACAGAGGATAAACCTAAAGTCTAAAGTATTCTGCGGTTGCTCGCTTAATTGTAAAATTTTTATGTGGAGCACAGTCCAGGCGTACTGGTGGTGTGCAGCCCAATATTTCTAGACATGTGGACAGTCCACGTCCTAAGGAGGATCACAAAGCAGTCATGGTGTGCTTGCATCAAACACGTCCATACAGGCATGCGGTCAAAAGAATCCTTAAACATGAACGAGTTGGAATGGCACATGCAAAAACGAAGTATACCTTAGCCTTAATTTGTATTACAGATTTTTGAAATTAGGTCCACTTAGCTGCATGACTGCCATAGTTTTCATGATCAGAACATTATCGAATTAAAACCTTTAATGCACAGCTTGCAAATTTTGCATGTTAGATGCACGTTAACGATTGGAAATGTGTTGACAAGTAACACAGTAAACATCTCCCTAATAGTCCAATCATCAGCTTATGCTGTTTTTTCAATTGTCTTTATTTAATGATAAAATAAGTTAAAAAAAAATAGCTTTAGGCATTGTTTTTTCTTGTCAAAGAAAAAAAGTTGCTGTCAAAATATTTTTCATTACAGTTTCCATAAACAAAATTAACGCTGTAGTGTCTCTAACCCTCCCTCGTTTGTATTCTGTGTTGGCGTGTTGACTCGCCGCAATCCGGGTGGTGGAGTACGAATCTCTGTTGCCTCCGCGTCTGAGACCGTCAACCCGCGCATCTTATCACGTGGCTTTTTGAGCACGTTACCGCGGAGACATAGCGAGTGTGGAGGCTTCACTCCATCCACGCGCAACTCACCACGCGCCCCACATTATAGCGACCACAAGGAGGTTACCCCATGTGACTCTACCCTCCCTAGCAACCGGGCCAATTTGGTTGCTTAGGAGGCCTGGCTGGAGTCACTCAGCACACCCTGGGATTCGAACTCGCGAACTCCAGGGGTGGTAGTCAGCGTCTTTACTCACCGAGCTACCCAGGCCCCAGTGATATCAGCTGTTCTTAATTGTTGGTGGGTTTGTCCTGATCGTAGCTAATCCTACAATCAACCAAGCAAGGGCATCATGGCCATTCAATTCGTGTGCAAAGGGACCTGGGTTCAAATCCAAAACGTATTTTTTTTTTCTTTTTTTCTTTTTCTGTTTTAGTTTTGTGTTTTTTGTTCTCTTTTTGTTTACTAACTACCAGACAAATATGCCTTTCATTGTATGGAAAAGATCAGCCTTGACATTTTTAATTATTTTTGCATTCCAAGAGAAAAGTCAAGAGCTTTGAGGGATTGAGCAAAAAGGGTTGCTAGACGATTACAGAATTTTCTATTTAAAGCGGATGAACCGCAGAAGGAGAGACTTGATTGGACTCAATCACATTTATAGACCATTTTAGAACACTTAATAAATAAATAATTTAACATAATCACGCGTCCTAATTCTGGGGAGGAAAATAAAATATATATATATATATATATATATATATATATATATATATATATATATATATATATATATATATATTTTTTTTTTTTTTTAGAAGTTTTTGAAGCATTCAAAATCATCAGCTTGTCTCAAAAATCTAAAGGGGGCAAGAGCAACCAAGGCCGTTGTGGAAACGGGTATCTGTTTTCGGGTGTGTCACTTGCCATCGCCCTCTGGAGCATAGGGAAAGGCAGAAGGGGTTAGGAGGATAGAGAAATGGGTCACAGTAGGGCGCAAATTCCCATCTGGCTCTGGGGGTGACAGGAAAACAACACCCACAACAACAGCTGCCACTGACCACTCCCCCATTCCTTGGTTCACCTTTATCTTCCTCAATTCTTTCCTTTTACAAAACATGCGCATTCCATTCCGTTGTGGTGACATCGACACCAGCGTGATATAAGCTTTTTTTCTTCTAACCAACATGGCCTGCAGGGCTCCTCATGGCTATGCATTGCACACACCTACATGTGTCAGTTCCCACCATCGTTGCCTGCAGAGCACACTTTTAAGTGACAGGAGCGTTGCATGCATGAAGTCAATAAACCAAAATCTTGCAATGTCAAACATTCCCAACGACTAACAAAATTAGGTCAATGGTTGGTTTTTCTATTTGTACTGCATTGTACTTTTCATTCTGAATTATCTCTCACTTCCTGTAAGTAGTGGAATTTAAACCCTCACTGACGCCAAAGATTGTGGAAAGCTCAAAAATACCGATGAAAAACCTGTTCCAAATACCTTGCTTTCAGTGTTGTACTGAAAGTAACAATGCTACTAACTTAACTACATTTTTTTAGTAGTGTAACAGTAGCTCAGCTGTTTTCAAAGTAGTGTATAGACCCTTGTAACAATATGTATAGACCCTCCAGTAACAAGCTACCTTTTCCAATAAGTGGTGGTCGAGTAAGACAAATCGCTAGTTTTTGTCACATTATATTGTGCAAGAAGTTTTACAGTCAAGTAAGCTGACGGTGTGATCAAATGCGCTCTCCTAAACCGTTCTCTCTTTGAAGTACTGTTGGGAAATTTGACTCATTGAACTTTTTCTGATTTAAAATGATTCACCGATTCATTCAAGTGGCTTTTTGTTTTGTGTGTGTTTTTTTTTTTTTTTTTTTGTTGTTCAAAAAGTTATATCAGTTGGGGTGTTACCAGTTTAGAAAATAGAAAAAAATCTGAACAATTCTTTTTGGTAAAATGAATAAAAAGATTAAAGTTAATAGGATGACTCAAAAGCCCCACTAATTTAAACTTTTCTGTTCAAGTTTAATTTAGACTAACTCTAATGTAGATATTTTGTGTTTTTGTGCCAGATAATATTTATCTTTGCAATCACAGATGTATTTATCTAATCATAGTGGTATATTTAAAAAAAGATACTGCCCTCTTAAATAGATTCAGTGTTGTTAAAAGGGTAGATTTACAGTAGTAACTACTTTAAATGTATCAGTTGCTTATAGCTACAGATTTAAGGCCTATTCACTCCAAATCAGATGAACAATAAGTTTCTCCTTTTTAATTTCATGTCTTTAACTGCACAACACACAAATGTTAATGAAAACATTAGTAAAAAGCCTGCGTACAATTTCATAATAGCAAGACTACTTAAATTAAAATAAATATTTTTTAAAAACTCTCCCATCTATTTTTTTTTTTCTGCAATTCCTTGCCATAATAACTCCTTCCTCTCTGTGGACTACTCTCCATAAAAAAAACCTTTGGATTCCCACCAGACGATTTGTCAGACCAGGTGTAAATATCGGCATAGAAATCCATTGTTCTTATTTAATAGCTTGTTTGCTACGAACATTTGCACCGAAAATTCGAAAATTGCTTGCTCTGACAGGCTTCCCATAGGAATGAATGAGAGAGTGCCGTGAACGGTGCAGTTTTTGGCAAAATATTCTCACAAACGGAATAAAGCTGGAATAAAGTAACATTTTATCTGACCTTTTTTGTGTAAAAGAAATTAAGCTATGCAGTAATTTGATTGAAAACTTTGCCGCAATTTTGATTCACAGTCACTTCACAGAAAAGCGTCATTCAATAGCGATTACACACCTGATAACATCAGTATAAGTGAACATAACTGCTCATAACGTCTCATAACACACTCACTATGATGTCATTATCTTCGACCTGAATCAAAACATGAATGTTAAGTTATTCGCTTTAATTTACCGTGGAGGAAATGTAGGTGTCCTTGCTGATGTTATACATGTTCATATGGGAATGAGGGCTGACACAGTTTAATCCATAGCATGCTCTTCTTGAGATTTATTTAAAGCACTGCATGTATCGTCTCTAGGTACCTCATGTCACTATTACAAGTTAACCAGCAACAATGCTTTTTAAAAGTTTTTTTTTTTGGGGGGGATAATTTCTATAAAATTCAGCTTTAAACCACACATTACTCCCATAGGCTCTCATAGGAAAAAAGTAAACGCTTATCAGAGAAATGTTCCACTGAGATTTTCCTATGGGTTTTTATAATGGGGTTTTTGAACTTTTCAGTAAGGTCTGTGGTAAACATTACTTGATGATACGTTGACATTTTGTTCTACAACATAAATTACACACCGTCATACCTCAAATGCGAATTTTGAAGCTGCCATGTATTTAAAAAAAAAAAAAAAACGATGTAATTCAATACAGCTTCAAAATTCACATTTGAGGTATGACGGTGTGTAATTTATGTTGTAGAACAAAATGTCCACATATTGTCAAGTAATGTTTACCACAGACCTCATTTTACTCAAAAGTTCAAAATCTCATTATAAAAACACACAGGAAAATCCCGAGGGAACCCATGGCAAATTCTCTTCTGAGTTTTGGTCTACAATTTGACCAGCTCAATAGGCCTTTACACTTACCTTTTTGAAGCTCTGCCTTTTCTCATTTTTCGAATCTCTGTTACACCTGTTTGTCACCCCTGTCAGGATCCCGCTGGAAGTCCATGTCCAATCAGGAGAAGCAGCCGTACTATGAAGAGCAGGCCAGACTCAGCCGCCAGCACCTGGAGCGTTACCCTGACTACAAGTACAAACCACGGCCAAAGCGCACCTGTATCGTAGAGGGCAGAAGACTCCGGGTGGGAGAGTACAAAGCCATGATGAAGAGTAGACGACAAGAACAGAGAGTTCCTTACCCTCCAAGGTAACACTCGCAGACACAATGTCTTCTACATCAGTGGTTCTCAACCTTTTTGACTCCATGGGTCCAAAACTGTATTTGTAGGCCTCTCTGCCCCAGAAACTAGGAGTATTAATAGATTAAAATAATTAATCTTTTATTTTTTTGATATATATAAAATGATGCACACTCACTGAGCACTTTTAGGAACACTATGGTCCTAATAAAATACCTGGCATGGTTTTCTGCTGTTGTAGCCCATCCGCCTCAAGGTTCGACATGTTGTGCATTCTGAGATGACATTCTGCTCACTTTCTGTCAGCTCGAACCAGTCTGGCCATTTTCCATTGACCTTTCTTATCAACAAGGCATTTCCGTCGACAGAACTGCCACTCACTGAATGTTTTTTGTTTTTGGCATCATTCTGAGTAAAGTCTTGAGACTGTTGTGCATAATAATCCCAGGAGATCAGCAGTTACAGAAATACTCAAACCAGCCCGTCTGGCACCAACAATCATACCATGGTCGAAATCACTGATCACATTTTTTTTCCCCATTCTGATGGTTGATGTGAACATTAACTGAAGCTCCTGACCCGTATCTGCATGATTTAATTCATTGCACTGGTGCCACACGATTGGCTGATTAGATAATCGCATGAATAAGTAGGTGTACAGGTGTTCCTAATAAAGTGCACAGTGATTGTATATAAATCTTTATTTTCATACTGTATTTTAAATTATTACATTGTAGTTTTTACAGACTATGTACACTCCGCAAAGTTTTTGGAGTGACAGCCTCATTTAAATATGGGAGTGAATCCATTAAATTATCATTCTATGTGGACGGAATACAGGAGTCACCACCAAATTGCATTTTTTTTGCCGTCACTGCATTAGGCTTGTTGTTCAGTTAAGATCTGTACATACTACACAGATTTTATGTACAGTAAATCATGTTACCACTACCTGACTTTTTGAGATGTGAATTCAGTGATAGAAGAATGTGGTTGTCATTCCCATAAGTAAGTGAAAATATTTTCACAGATTCACACTTCAAAAATCTAACAGAAATGGTAGACCATCCGAGACTTGTGTCTCTGCAGGAAAAAAAAATGGGCATTTCCCAATCAGTGGGCATTTTCAAACCAGGATGGGCATATTTCAACCACTTCACATGATTTGCCTACTACATTGAGGTACCCTACTTTTATTGGATAGTTGAAACTCCCATCCCGGTTTGAAAACACCCACAGATTGGGACCGCCCATTATTGTTCCGCAGAGACCTATACTTCGACAATCCGGGCAACTTTGGGATACTCATTTCAACATACTATGATTTGGGACACCTTCTAATTCCATTCTCGTGATCCTATTTAGCGAATAGGGTGTGGATTGGGATCACAGGGATAGTCTTCATTTGATTCTCATATGTTTCAACTGCAACATGCACCTGCACGTGCCATTTGGAGAAACTATTTTGATTCTTCACACTTTAGTCCAAAATTTCAACTCGAATGAAGCCAAAGAAATTTCAGCTGCAGTTTTTTGCCTTATTTGACAACTTATCTGTACTTGAATCCATCAATACCCATTTTAAGGCTATTTCCAGAAATACCAAAATCACACAATGACAGTCATTTTAGTAAAAGGACCACAAAATAATCACTCACCTTCTCTAAAATGCTTTCTGGCAACTGGATGTTTCGTTCAGCATTTCGTCAAAGCCTCGACATTTACACTCGACATTTATCCCCACAGACAATCAGAACAGCAGCTACCGTACCCCTCCAGTGAAGGACATTACCCAACCACGGCCATGTCCATGGCGACCTTGCCCGTACACCCCGCCCTGCTGGAGCACTACCTCCCCCGCACTCTGGAGCCCCCGCAAGGCAGAGGCGGCGAGACGCAACCCAGACAACCCTACAGCGAAGGGGAGGAGAGCGACGCAGGGGAACGCAGTGAGGGAGAGTTGGTTGTCCTCACCGACTAAGATGGAGACTGATGGAAAGATAGAGGGAGATGTTAAGAGCAAGAAATGAGAGAGGCAATGAGTTGGAGAAAATTAGAGGCACATTTTGGAATCCCTACAATCTGATGGTGTCCTAAAATGGTATAGGTCAATGTTTTCCGATCCAGCTGTAAGAGAGACCTGGCAAAGTGGTTTCAAACCAGGCAGTTCGATTAGACAGTCCTCTATGGTTGGTGATTTAGGCAGCAGAGGTGTTTTTGTGGTGATGTGCAGTTTTAAGATGGATAAACATAGGTCAGATCTTCACTTTTTATATTTTTTCACTGGTTTACTCTGGGTATCCAGGATACATCTAATAAACTGACCTCAGTATGGAAAAAGCAAGGCTTGGTTTTCAGTCTCCAATGTTATCTTCAGTCTTTTGAAGGTGCTGTGTAGCCAGTATGCAAAAATTGTTCTGCAAATTTCGCATTATCAAATTTCTGATCTGAAAAATCAGATATTACAATGAAATAACTGTTATCTGAGACGTGCTTAAGAAAAAGTGCACTTAAATAACCTTTGCTATGTAGAAATGGTACAGATAAGTGTTTTGAATGTTGGTTCAACAATCCAACTTTTACATTTTGTCAATGAATTGGCAATAATAGGATGTATTAAAGGAAGAGTTCATCCAAAAATGAATTTTCTGTCCTTATTTACTCTTATGTCATTTCAGTCCTGCAAGCTGCGGCTGAGGGGAAGGTTTGAAATGAATAATTAACATATCGGTCCAATCCTCACACAAAGTTATCATATTTATTCATTTATGGTGCTTTTATGGTGTTTCTGTTTCCTTTTTGACAAACGCTGTCTCCATCTTATGTCTACGTAAAGAAAACGTGTTCCACTGAAAACATAAGTGTACATGTTTGAAATTACGTGAGGGTGAGTAAATAATTACAGAATTTTCGTTTTTGGGTGAAATATACCTTTACATAGCCAATGCACGGAAAGCTCTGAGAGGGAAAAAAAAAAACTGAATTCGGAATCAAATACTACCATATGTATACAGATACGGCAAAAACAACCGTTCATGTAGTGTCTGTTCGTTATACCTCTTGAGGGTTTTTCCTGCATAAGTTCCTGTTAAGACTGTGCCAAAGTACTTTCCCGAGCTCCAGGGCTGAGCAAAGAAAAGAAAAACAAAACAAAAAACAAGTGGACTTTGACAAGGGAAGGAACATTCCTGAACTCCTTGTCCATTTTATTATATCTAGATAATGGCGTTCTTATGCTGTCGACTGTTGTTAAAGACCGCGAAGGCAACTGCAGTCATTCTTCAGTTTGGTGGCCCAACACATCGGAATTAATTTCGAACAAATCATGATCTTGCCTGCATTTAGTCAGAACTGCCACACTAATTAAAATGCAATGTGAACAAATATTTATTTTCTGTTAATTTTGTTGTGGCTTATTTCCGTTGTGTTTTCAACTTTTGTTTGCTTCGCTAATTTTCTTGTGTTGTGCACCCCTGGGCCACAGTACTCATTACTCAAAATAGAAAAAATTTTCAAAGTAGAATTTTGCACTTAATGTACATATGCAAACAATTTCTACTATTCATTTTGTGAAAGGAGTTGTGGAAAATAACAATGCCCTTTTCTGGAATGTACTCCCTTTTTTAAGTCTTGGTTTACTTTTATTTTTAGTGTGTGTTCATAGATGCTTAAGAGAAGATTTTGAGTTATCATTCCAGTTTTCTTGACTGGGTCCATATTATTGGGCCACTACTTGTCAATTTACAGTTAAGCTGAAATGTAAACATTTTCTTAAAAAATTATGAAAATTTATATTTTAAAGAGGAATTTTTAAACAAAATTTGCCAGCAAATGGACTTTTACGATAAGCTAATGTGTTAAAGGAAATTATGTATATAACTGGATATACAGTTTGTATTTTATCTGTAGAATGAACCAGGTGGGAAAAATGAGATTTATCATTTGGACAACTGTTGCAAAACCAGCTGTTGTAAAATATAGATATAGACTATTTTTTTTTTGTCTATAAAAAGTGTATAATTTAAAGGTGTACATGTGGTTTTTTTTTTTTTTTTTTTTTTTTTTTTGGCTGTATGTTGCATTTTTCCAAGTAAGTTTTGTGGTTTGTTTTTTGAAGCATAATAAAATGTATGTGTACATTTGCAGTTCAGGTTTATTATATTTTAAGAGTTTATACAATTTGGTATGAACACAGTCCATTAATATCTGGTAACATAATATAATAACTGATCAGCAGTTCATAAAACTTTACATATTACATATTAAAAATGCCTCTGTTTTGCATCCTTCTCTAATTTGATACATTCTTTTCCCTCAAATACTTTTGTTTTAAAAATTGTCAATATTTCAATATAGTTTTTAATCTTAAAACTTTTAAAAACTATTATATATTAAAAACTATTATTTATCTATCTATATATATATATATGAATATAAATATTTTTATATATACTTTGTTATATTTAATGAAAAATAATATTTTATTAAAAAGTGTTTATACATATGATTAAAATATAGGAATAAATATTTATTTTTTTAGGTATAAACTTTTTTCCAATATAAATGTATAAATATATGCATTTATAAATATTTTTATATTTAAATAATATAATTGTATTTTTCATGAAACAATTTTCACATATATCCTGTGTATGTGTATATAAAATATATATATATATATATATATATATATATATTTTAACGAAACAAATTTGATTTAAGATTATATTTTTATAGTGTTTAAACAAATATATATATATAATATGTATATTATTTTTTCAATAGAAAAAATCCCGGATTATCGCTGAAGTCTCAGACTTTTGGAACCCACTGTATATTAATCCTCAAAATTATTAATCAAGATTTCTATGGCATTTGTAATGGTTTATTTGTTCATGAACTGAATGATCTGTTATATTTATTGTATTAAATATAAAATGTTGCTGAATATCTGATTGCTCAAGCATGCATTTAGGCAGGTTATCATTTATGGTGAGGTTAAAAGGTCAGCTTACTAAATATATTTGCAAAAACCCCCTTTATTCATGTACCCTAATGGGAGACTTGCGGAAATCTGATTCCTGTACATTGACCCTAAGAAGGGTGTGAATGTGCGTGCTTCAGGATATCCTCAACAGTAGACTTCCTGTGTTCACCTTCCGAATCATGGGACAGAATGCAGGTCTGGAGACAAGCAACAGGTTGAGGAGGAAACGAAAGTGTTTGACCGGGTTTTACGAAAGACACACACACACAAACACAATTTATATTGATTGTAGGCGATGTTTTTGAAGGTTTTCGTAAAGTGTTTTTCTTAATCATACAAACTTTGAAGCGCACAGATTTATTCATTGTTATTCCTAGCATGTCAAATCTATTTTTAATCAGCAAATTTGTTTACAACGACAGACGTGCAACATATTCAACTGACATTTTTATTGAAAAAAAAAATTTAACAATTGTTAAATATTCTCCCCCACATTTGAATAGAATTGAAAACATTGTACAGTATTTTTTTTCTTCTTCTTTTTCCCCACAATTTCACAGTATTTACAAACTCCTCATTGTTGCCATATAAGCATCACTGCACTACAGTAGCGCCCCCTGCTGGTCCATGTCAACCTAACAGCCTATCAAACTCCCAGTTCAGTTAAATATACAAAATAAAAGCAGAAATATTAAAGATACAGTATAATAAATAAAAGGTTCTGTTCAGCTTTTTAGTAAATTCACAAAAGAAAAAATCTCAAAGCGCGAAGCCGACTTATTTGGTATGTTTGCAACAGGAACAAAAAAAAACAAAAAAATCCCCAAGATGCTTCCTGTAAACATTCCCCTTAAGAGTAAGATGTTGAAAAAGGTTATTTCAAATCAAAGAGATAACTAATGTATATACGATAATATACAGTGTTGGTGCTCCAAAATCTACAGGATTTTAAACTTTGCTTTAATGGTTCCATGATAAACATCTATTCCAAAGGGAATAAAAGATGTGGCCACATTGAAATGTTGGATCTTGATATTAAAGTGGAAAACATGATAATCTCAGATCAACAAAGTTAAACTGTACAGGAAACAGGAATTGTGCTTGTTAACACTTCCCCCTTCACATTACAAATCCTTCACATCATAACAAAGAAAAAATAACTGATAAATTACATCATATTTTCAAATCGAAGTGGTTGTCTTGCCTTTTTTTTTTTTGGTGGAAACATTCACATATGTACATCTACACAGATAGCTTGCCATTGCACTCTGAACATGTCGTTCAAATTCATAGCATTCTTCATGCAATATGCAACCTATGTGAATATTTTTCACTTCTTTTCTCATTTACAAGCAGGACCACACAGTGACATACACATAAATTGAGGTGAATCTCATGGAAACTGTGGGTAGAAATGTCCAGGTCATATTTCCCCCAAAATCACAAGAGAAAAATATGAAACTATATTTTTTGCTAAATGGAGGAAAAAAAAAAAAAAAAAAAAACATATTTTAGGACCATTACTTTTAGTAATGTGTGTATATATATATATATTCAAATTGTAAAGTACTTTCATAAAAGTACAATTTTAATTATATGTCATTGTAGTGTTTGTTGTAGACTACTGAATTTATCAAGATTTAAATATAAAAAAATTTGTGAAGCATCACTTTTTTTATGGTCCTAAAAATAGGCTTAATTTTCATATGCAAATATAACTTCTTATTTTTTCCCTTTTATTGTGAGGACATTTCCTTATGAGATTCAACTTAAAACTGCAAATCAGTTCATTTTGGATCAGACAAGGAAACAACCAGCAGCACAGATCAGTCAGTCCAACCTCATTTGAGAAACATTGGCTACAGAATTATTCATAGTATTGTTGAGGGGCCTCTCCTGCTTTCAGTCGTCACCTACAGCTCAAACGGTTTCATTATTAACATGCACCTGACACAGAGCCAGAGACACCTCAGAGATTACAATGTGACCCCAACTGCTCAAACACAACGACCAGTTACAGTTTCATCTGCTATACTAACTGACCACAGAAAAGGACACTTGTGGGTTCAGAAAGCTGCCAGACAGATAGTGTTTTCGGTTATACAGAACCCCCAAACCCCCCTCCCCCCCACCATAAGTCTACTTTAGGACCATTAAGAATATTTTTTTGGACAGTTAAGCACATTTCCTCCCAAATGTTCTGGAAGTTTTACTTGAGAGTTTTTTTCATAATTCCCATTATTCTCAATGGTGATTCTTGCTAGATTCTCATTACTTTAATACGACATTTTTTTTTACTTTTTCATTTTTAAATCAACATATTAAATTCAGTACAACAAAAACTACAGTGATGTATAAAAACTACATTTTAAAGAAAATCTTTTTTTCACATAACAGTAAAGGGAATGAGAAATGTTTGCATTACGGAAATGAGAATTTGAGGGAAAATGTGCTGAATTGTTGAACTAGTGTCACAAAAAAAAAAAAAAAAAAAAAAATAGGCTTTGTTTTCTTTAAGTAAAATATTAATTATTTGATATATGACCCAGACATGTTCTTTACAGACTCAAATGTATATCCTCTAAATATACAGTACAACATGACAGCAGGAGTGACTTAAATGATATATTTGTGAACATCTTTGGTAAAAAAAAAAACAAAAAACAAAAAATAAATAAATAAAATAAAAAAAATGACTGTGTGGCTCTAGCAAGTTTCTACCGGAATGTTTTATTCAGAAAAAAAATTCTGGAAATAGCATAATATTTCCAACAAAGAAATAAAACAACACGAGACTGGTAAATGTGAAATGGTCTATTAGGGAACAGAATTCTAGACTGACAGTATTGAAACTAGAAGATGAAATTCAACATGTTTTAAAATGGGTGATTTTTGTCAGTGAGACGCCTATTCAATTCTAGTCCGCAATCAATATTTTGAATTTAAATACAAAAATCTTGTTCTTTCTGCTTGAAGAAATAGTTCACCCAAAATAAAAATTTTATATGTATTTATTATCCTTCATGTCGCTCTAAACCAGTATGACTTTCTTTGGTTATTTGCCTTCATGACATGATGTTGTACATTTGATCACGAGACGGAATGAAAAGGTTTGATGTTATTGATGAAGCTGTATAAATATGTAATAAACGCTCTATTAATGATTTGATTTGAGAGTGAATAACTGTAAAAGTAACTGTACCACTTCTAAAGGCTTAGAATATAGTTCACGAGTATAGTTTTCATTCTTTAACTTTTACTATGGTTTATTATGTGTTTTGTACTTTTCTGAGCTTGTTCCATTATATGGAAACAAACTTTTTTTTAAATCATCTTTTGTGTTCCAAAGAAGAAAGAAAGTCAAATAGGTTCAGAGTAAATAATTACACAATTTACATTTTTGAGTGAACTATTATAAAAAATAAAAAATAAAAAGTCCCTACTGAAGTTTGCACATCTGATGACCTGAATCAAACTACGCAACACTGTCACATAATTTTGTCCCGTCTTCTGGGTATTTTGACATTAGAGATGATTATTGAGCAGATAATGACTTTTAAATCTCAGTTTAAGCTCTGCCAGGTAATGCAAACACACATTTAGAAAAGGAGGGGGTGACAGCAGGTGGTAATATTCCACAGCCTGTGATGAATGGAAAATTCAACAGAACTCCTCACAGCCATAAAAGCTAAAGAGGCAGAAACATGGTCCTGCAGACAGCGAGGGATCTCGTGGTCCTGACTTCTTGGGAATGTCTAGATTGAACTCAGATTTACATCACTGGTTACTTGGTTACTTGCCATTTAGGAGCGACCTTATCCAAAGTTACTTATGGGACACTAATTGTGGGTTTAGTAACTTGCTCAAGTGCTTAATAGTGCAGGATAGGGGCAGGATTTTGACCTCAGTAACTGTCTAGTTCCAGAGTGACCCCTAACTGGCTCTAAATCAAAACCTTTGCATTAGCAACCCAGATTTTTACCCATTAACCCAATTCACTCTTGTCTACAGTACTCTAAAATAAATCTGATTTTGAGCATTTGTGGGCCATTTGGTGGGCCGAATCAGTCTAACAAAAGCATTATGAAACCACAGCAGGACAGAATCAGCATTCTGTATTTATATTGTTTTAACCAAAGCCTGCAGTATCAACATATCCCCTTGCTAAACATCACAATAGGCCTCCTTTTTGACAATCTACACTTACACTGCAAAACCCAAAACAAGAATTTCCACAAAAGTCCCAGCTCCAAGAACACAAGGACTGCTTTGGTGCAAAGTGCCCTATAACAATTAATAAATAAAGTGTAACTAAAACATCAAAACACACTCATTTGATGGGAAACTTGATCAACTAAAAGTGGACTCCCAAAAGATGAATCATGTATTTGAGAAAGGAATAAAGAATTTGTGGAACTGAGACTTGGCAGACATGCTGTCAGTCAAATGTAAGAGGGCCCAGTACCTGCCCTTGCTGTACCCCATACCCTCCCCTGTCTGAAAAGGCCTCTGATTCCACATTCAAACAACCAACGGAGAGGCCAGAAGATCCCATCTCCGCTCCCTCAGTCTGGTCTTCTCATTTGGGGATCTCCAGGGCCATTACAGCAGGTTTGGTCTTGAAGTACTGATTGAAACGTAGCACGGCATACCTAGCAAAAAGAATACAACAGAATCAGATTTAGAATGGGATATAATTAGTAGACAACAGTTTCAGAAATGAACTCCTTCATAAAGGGGTTCTGAATTTAAGGAATCTTGTATCACCCTTAACATTGTGTGATAATGACTGTCTGATTTTACATTATACCACTGCTACTTATAACATATGGATATGAAATTTTGTTTTGACTTAATTCAGTATATCACCCCACCCTATTCTGCAGTTTCATTCTTCTTGCATAATAATATAATCATGATATATTGTATATAACTTTACACATAAGGCTAGAAAGCGAATTTATCACACTAAAATTACGTTAACATGTATAATGTTTAGGTCTTGTGGCTATACTTTTAAAACAATGTATATTTTAATGTTTATGGACTGGCCCCATTCACTTTCACTGTAAGCTCCTTACTGTAATCTGCTATATATATATATATATATATATATATATATATAAACAAAATGACAAGTTAAAATCATTTTTAGGTGGTAATCAACATTATGCCACATATGCTGTTGATTGACTTTAACTTGTAGTCAGGGGCGCAACTAAACATTTGTTGAGGGGTATGCAAAATCAGTGTTAACTCAACACTTTTCAGACTGCTTCAAAATGTAACAAATATTACAGTTTGGTACATATGAAAAAAAAAATGTATACATTTTTTTTTTCCAATAATATTTGAAGCCAATTATTTAATTAAAAAATTTATATTTAGAATTTAACTATGAACAATCATGTACATAGCAATGAAACAGTTAAGTTATATAAAAAAACGATTATTTAATTTAATCTGCAATTGTTTTTTCCATCTCAACAGAAAAAGAAAGAAAATAGAGGCTTAACTGTCAAACATGACTGATTCTGAAGCAAGCCTCTCCATCACACATTTCTTTGCCCATTTTTTTTTGGATTTAGTCAATAATTAATCCAGGTGTTGTTTAATCATTCCTGAGGTAATTTACTCACACCACATTCAGTGGTTTCTCACGTTGTGTTTGACAGCGAGACAACAACAGGCGAGGTATCAAAGTGCAGCAACATTAGTTATGGTTAATAAGAAGAGCCCAAGTATAAGTTGGACAGGGCGGAGGGTCAGTTAACAACTTTTTTAACAAGCTTTTCTCTCTAAATGTAAAGCCATTGAATGCTCATTCCCAAACACATGGCAGGAAAAGATACTGGCCATTTGCACCTCTCTGCAACCTTAAATGTCAGTTAACTTCACGCCTTTCTTCAAGATTTTCAGTGATAAAGTGATTAGTTAAGCCTACCAATCTCTCTTTATCCACTTGGACATTATTTTCTTCATTTTAATGCACTGTTTTTCATTTTCCATCTTATTTTTTCTGTTCTGCGCCCCAGACCAGAACACATTGCCCCTCTGACCATTTTTGTCATGTGACTGCCAGAGCAACGTCGTTAGACATAGGGTGAGCGGTAGCTATGGAGGTACCACTTGATCAAATAAAATAAAAAATAAAAATGCATATTTGAACCCGTTTAAAATGCTGAGGAAATTTTAAGTTAAATAAAATAAAAGTTAAATAAAATACCTCTTTTCATTATTGTTTAAAATTGCACTTTTGGTTATTTGTAAGGAGATTAAAAAAGTATGATTTGGCACCTACATTACTTTAATAGTGTCTCAGATTTAAACTAAAACACTGTTTTAATTAATCGATTCTCAACTCTGATTTAACGATTCGTCATTACTCAAAAATGTTCATTGAAGTCTCCGTGTGCCATTTCTCATGTATTAAATAAACAAAAATATAATACAATTTTAGATGACAGATACAAAAGTGGGCAGTACAGGGCCATTTTATGCCACATCATTTTAAATATCTGTGGCAGTTTGTTCCCTTTTTCTGGATGACATGCAAAATATATATCCTTTTGTTCATCTTTTTCTAAACGCATGCATGTTTTTTGGAAAGAATGTAAGTGCACTTCTTATCTGAGATGCGCAGGAAGTGATTTGTTACTGAAAGGTGCAGCCTGAGAGCAAGCATGACCTGTTGCTTGGAAACTGGCGATGTAGGAAGTTTACAGAATACATTACTTTAAGCCAGTTTCATAGAGTGAAACATGATGCCTACTAAAATATCCTCAGCCTACGGATGACGTAACCTTTATTCTTCCCCTCTAAATGCCAAATCAAGAGCAACTTGAAGAGGACAATTAAGAGAGTGTTTAAGGTTGTGTGTGTGTGTGTGTGTATATACATATATATATACATATATATATATATATATATATATATATATATATATATATATATATATATATATATATATATATATATATAAACTAATAATTTTTGTTATATATTTCAAAATGTACATTTTGGAACAATTTAAACAATTAAAATAATAAATCTTTGTTTTATCATTATTGTAATGTGTAATATGTAAAACTGACATTTTAACAATCTTCTTTCCAGGGTATTAATAAGCGTTATTTTCTCTTACCTTAAATTGCACAATATGTTGGTCAGCATATTAGAACTGAACAGCATTAGAGTTTTTTTGTTTTGTTTTTAATCAGGAAAGGTCTGATTTGGTTGATATTGGAACAATATAATATCACAAAACTTATGCTAAGTTACAAAATCTTAACATCTTCTGGAACCAAAACTTGCCCGTTTATTGTCTGTATTAGCTATTCAATTAATTATCAGCATGTGATAGTACACTCTTTATCTGCATTTAACACCCATATCTCTTAACACAGTGGGAGTTAAAATTGACAATGATCTTTATGTCTGTAAATAGATACTCCCCCATCACAGAGATGAAAGGTTTGTTGTGTTGGTAGGCTGCTTACCCGAGGAAGTCAAACTCGATGGAGGAGTACTTGGCTTGGATCAGGGCCCAGAAACCCCAGAAGAAATGTGAGGCCTGCCAAAGCAAAAGAATAAGAACTTAACGGCAAAGCCTTCAAGCTCACTCAAAACACACAAACATATCACTGACACGATCACTTTGCAAAAAGCTTGTAATCCGAGCACTTAACTAAATAGCCATAAATCAACTACATAAATCCAGTATTATCAAAATATTTAGGTGGTTTTCCCGTGAAAAAAAATTAAAGCCTATTTTTAGGACCAAGATTTTTCTTGTATAGTGACATTATTTTCATGAAAGTGAAGCACATTCCCCCACAATCTTAAAAAAAATCTGTAATGCGAAATAAAATATATTATAAAATATAACATATACAGCACTTGTATACAGCATTTGTTGTACTGCTTTTAATCTATGCTGATTTGAATAAAAATAAAAACATTATTTTAAATGATTGATTTACTGTAATACTGTAAAAAGAACTGTACTACAGTAATGAGAATACTGGAATTACAAAATAACCTAAAAAGTACAGAAAATGTACAAATGCATTACAGTTATGAGAGTTTGGGTAGAAATGGGTTTAATTATCATGAAAATAATGTTGCAATAAAAACAAATCTTAACAGCCCACAATTAATATTGTCTACTTATGATTATGGGGTGAAATGTAAATGACCTGGATATGTTTTTGTAAAATACTTCCCCAATGATCCTGTACCCATGCATCACTTACCAGAGCAAATTTGTTGACCTGCACGTAGAGTGTCTCGAGTTCAAGCTGGCTCACCTCCTCACCTTTCTTAGTAAAGAGTTTGTAGGCCTGCAGGTAAGTGTGTAGCCAGTCCAACTGCATTTCTCGACTGGGATACAGGTTAAAGTCTGGTTCACTCATGCCTAAAGAACGAACACACACACACACACACACACACACACACACACACACACACAGGTAGTGTTAGCTAAACACAATGTAATGCAAAACAAATCCCATAGAGGATATTTGTTTATAAGGTTGATATTTCCACGACTATGGTTCTGCTCACCTGCAAACTCATTGAAATGATTTCCAATGTCAAATGCTTGGTAGTTGTAACTTGAGTATTCATAATCGATAAACCGAACATGACCTGAAAAAAGAAACAAGTGTGGCCAAGTTGATTTGCAGTAACAATACAAAATATTAGTTGTTTTTGTGAAAGCGAACCCTAAACTTTTACGCCTTAGGATACGTTTACACGACAACGATGTACTAAAAACTGAAAAGTTTTTCCTTTGCGTTTTTGAAATGTTTCACGTACAGACGACAACGTTGTCAAAATGATCCCCGTTCACACGGATCTGTGAAAACGACTAAAAACGCTGTATTATGCATGCCAGGCCAGTAGTTGCTGATGTCACTTTGTAAAGAAACACTACGCGCCTGCGCACATAAGCATTCTTCCACAGAGCGGTGAATACAACCATGAAGATGGCAAAAGCATCGAGCAATTTTGTCTGGACATACGATGATGTTGCTTTATTACTACAAGTCTTGAGCAGCACAAACACAGTCCATTGTAGATTTGAATGTCTTGCGCGCATGCCTATAGACTGAACACGTAATACGCGCGCATGACGTCATCGTTTTCACAAATTCGCGTTTTTGTATGTTTACACGGAGACGATAACGGCATCATTTTCAAAAACTTGCACTTTGAAACCCGTTTTCAAAAGTTTGCGTTTTCAGGCCCCAAAACGCCTTTGTCGTGTAAACGAACAGCCAAAACGCATAAAAAGTTTTCAGTTTTTAGTTGAAAACGTTGTCGTGTAAACGGCCCATTAGGGGAGAAATGTGATCTGCATATGACATGAAGAGGTTGACTGTACATTATCCTGCTTATTACACTGCTATTTACCAAATAAATGAATGAATAAATAAATGGATATAAAATATTTTATTCACGAGTTTGTTTGCCCATATAATCTTTAAGCTATTAAGGTTAAACCTGTTTGGCTTGCTGTCCACGGAGGAGGGGCTCGATGAAGCAGCTTCAACTCGAGCTCTGAAGTATCCCCCCGGGACTATTAATAGGAGATGATTACGTGGGGCAAGATGCCTAGGGTAAAGGTGGAGTTGGGGAGGTGGAGGAATGCTGGAAACAGCTGAGACTGAAGAATCATTTCAATTAACAGCTGTTAATTGAAAGATTAGATGGACTCGCTCCTCCCGAACATACGTTTAGGAACTTCATTTACGTGAGAAGAAAGTGTGATACATGAAACTAGCACAGTTAAGTACTGTTAAACGGTCGTTATACAAAAATATTTGATGCAGAATGCAGTGATTAACCAATCAGTATCAAGTATTCCAGAAAGCTGTGTAATAAGTCTTGATATTATTGGTTAATATTCCTTTTCCCTTCTCATGTGGCTTTGATTTCATCAGCAGAAACTTAACGTCTTTAAGCTAAAAATAAAAATGTGTACATTCTGTTAATAGATTTGTATCCCCCTTGTACTGTGCCCTAATGAATTGTGCACAATGAATCCAGGGACATTTGACGAAAGTAAATAGTGTATACTTCGAGCAAAACTCACCTTCTTCTTCGTTGTGAATGATGTTCTTGCAGAGCAGGTCGTTGTGGCAGAGCACAACAGGAGAGCCCAGCTGCGACAGGTGCTCCTTCATCCATGCCATTTCCTGTTCCAGAACTTCCTGACTGGGCACTTCCTGTTGAATTCTGAGAGAATGTAAAAAAACCCCCAGATCTGTTAGATTCAAGCACATTGTGGAAAAACAAAGACACAAACAGATTAACATAAAAAAAAATGTACTATGGGAAGTTTGATTTTGCCAGCAGGGAAATATGATAATAAATAAACAAGATTTTGGTAACACTTTACAATAACATTGCATATGTTACCAATAGTTAACACAACAGTTTAGATGAACTAATAAGAAACATAACTTGTACAGTATTTATTAATGCTGGCTAATTTGTGCATATACTAACATTTTTTACATTATAAGAATTCAGTGCGATTAATTATATTAAAAAATAACTCCTCAAAAGAATTTAATGCAATTTATCATGCCCTTGATTCCATAATAAGAGATTTTCCTATGAATGAAGAAATTCATATGCTACCTGATTCAAGCTTGAAACATTCATGTTTTTGCAAGTCGCAGTCAGCAGAGGGCAGTTAGTGCAACTCCTGCTGCACATGCAACAAACTCACAGCTGCACGACGCCAAACAGAATGCAGTGGTCTTGAGATGTTTTAAAGTTTAGTTTTTGAAAGTTTCAAACTACACAACTTAAAACACGCCATTTATGGCATGAGACGCTGAAAACAAGTGAAACGCAACGCAACCACATTTAAAAAGCTCCTCGGACATAACATTAATTTACATGAACTAACAATGAACAATTCTGTTACAGCATTTATTAATCTTGGTTAATTTCAAAATATAGTAACACATTTTTAAAATCAAATGTTGTATATGTTAACATTAGTTAATGTACTATGAACTAACATGAACTAACAATGAACAATTGTATTTTTATTAACTAACATAATAAATTCTGTAAAAATATATTGTTCATTGTTAGTTCATGGTTCCTAATGCATTAACTAATAGGGATGCACCATTGTATCAGCTGCCAATATTTATCGGCCAGTTATTGACCAAATTAAAACCATCAGTATATCGGTTTTAAGCATAAAAATGCAGATATGAAAAACTAATGGTTGACTTATAATTAAAGGTGCACTCAGTAATTTTTTCCTCATTAAAAAACTTTAACTCCTAAAGACATGAATTGTAATTTTGCATTATATGAAGGAAATCATGACCACTCACATTAAAATAAAGACTCCAGTCATATCAGTAACCTTATAAAAGCTGTTCTATTCTACATGGAGAGGGTCCGCACATGGGGGCTGCCATTTTAGAATCACATGACCGGCCGAATACTATTCGCTTAATCTCAGTAACCATCCTGTTATTTGACACTTTCACTCATTGATTAAAGTAATCATGGCTGACAGTGAATACTAAATTTCTACAATGGCATCTGAAACTGAAAACTATTGATTTTAAATGATGCTGCAGCCAAGCCACTAGGTGTCAGTGGAAGTCCAAGATGACACAAAGACAAAAGTTGCTGAGTGCACCTTTAATTAGTAACACTTTGTTAAAACTCTGTGAATTTAAATGAACAATCCAGAAATAATAACAGCCACAAGATGTAGAAGGGTTGGCGCTCCTGAGAAAATATTCATATTCTTTCTCGTTCTCATGTTAATACAGAAAATTAACATGAATAAACGGATGTGACAGCTGTGAAAACCTATAGTCTACATGATGAGGGAAACCATTCAAAATGCTTGAAACCAACAGACTTTGACTTCTGATGGCATGATACCCATTAATGTTGCATGATTGATTGAATTATGATTGAAATCGCAATATGGCCTTGCGCGATAACTAAACCTTAGAAGGCTGCATTTCTGCATTCAGCGCATCACTCAGCACTGTATGAGCAAGCGGTGCACTCTAGCGGTCTGCATGGCATTATTCATTGCCTATTATACCACTATAATACAGAATTTAAAAGAAGGTTTTGTTCCTTTGGTTAAAACTTTTTAATTTCCATGATGTGGTTGCATATGCATAGTATGAATTTGTAATGTTCTATCATATACAGTACATACAAGTAAAATGTGAGTTCTGTTGTTTTGAACTGCAAAAACCGAAGTGCAAAAATGTTTTAGAAGTACAAAATAAACTTGTTATCATATATAGGTATTTTTCTTTTTATCTTCTATTTATCTTCCATTTATCTATTTATCATTGTGGCTCTCTTAATTTTGGCCTGTCATATGTTCAACAGATCCAATCGATGTTCAACTGAAATTAATTATTGTTAGAACAATGTGAAAACTTTTTTAAAACACTTTTTACATTTTTAAAGCATAATTCCAAAGTAAAACGGTGATCTGATGACAAAATAAGGTAAGTGGCAATATATCGGTATCGGCCTATTGTTTTTTGTTAAAATCGGTATCAATATCGGCCAAAAACATTTCATATCATTGCATCCCTATTAACTAATGTTAACGAATGGAACCTTTTTGTAAAGTGTTATCTTGTAAATTAACAAACCAAGACTAATAAATGCTGTAAAATCATTAAAGCATAAAGCTAAAGAAATTTTTTAGAAAAGATCAATAGTGCTAGGAAAGTAAAAATTACTTTCTCACATGTCAAAATGAAATTACAAATCAGCAAATATATTTCACTTCAAATCTCACCAACACAAAATGATCTTACCCTTGCAAACATCACTTATTTTTGCACAAGCTATTTCAATGAAATTATTTGATTGTAATGATAGTTCATCCAGTTAAATGCTTTAATACACTTTCCAATAAAACAAATGTAACTAAACGCTTCGTCAGGCTTTTAACTTAACAAAGGAGAGATTAACAAAGAGAAATTAAGATGGCTGATAATGTGGGCCAGTCCATCTGTGTGACCACTCTCTCCTGGTAATGGGCTTAAAGTGCTATTACTACAATCTTCTTTTAACTTGCAGCGGCTCAGTTACAACTCTGCAAACCGATCTGTGATTTGTTGCATACTTTTTTGCATACATTTATAACAAGGATAGAGTAACAGAACACAATGGATTTAAATCACCCTGTTAGACGCTAGCCAGTGAGCCTTGTGACACAGATGTTCTAATGGCTGATAGCGCCACAGCCACATGACGTAAATCACTTTGCCTGTGTCTGATCTGTGGTTTGTGATAAATGGCAGAATGCAAACACTCAGCAGCTCGTAAAGGCAAGCAGCATGGTAACGTTGACAATGAAGCTGATTACAGTACATCGCAGCTTAGTGTACGAAATTAGAAAAACGAATGCAATCGGGGTTATGTGATAAAGTTTTTTAAAGACTAATTTTACTTTCAGCATTTCATTGCAAAAGCATGTTATCTTGACAAGTGCTCTTAGTCAAGAAACTTAGTTTTATGAGAAATGGGCTGTCAAGAGGGCTGAGAAACTAAATTCGAAATTTCCACTGAAATATTAACAAAATTCTAATTGTATTTGAATTTTAAAGACATCGTTTCAGGTAGGGGGAAAATCTACAAGACATCCGATTTTTTTTTAAATCAACAATGTCTCCTACATCCACTAGAGGGTGCAATAAATCAATATAAACCAATCAGCACAGTGTTATAGTGATTGTTTATTGTAAAGAACATATCTATCTGTTAACAAATGTGCGTAAAACGATAAAGATAAAAGATTTAGCCAATTCTTATTTTCAAATATTTAGTAAAGTAAAACGAAAAAAGAAACGCTTCAATAGACGGTTCTATGTTAAATTAGCATTGCACAGTTGCCTATACCGGTGCCATAGTACTACCACGGACTCAAGCTTCATAATAACACCGGTATCACAGTGTTTTCATTAAATACAGTTGTATGTACGTACCTAATGCTTACAGACACAACTAGGGATGCACCGATACCACTTTTTCTCTTTCAATCCGATTCCGATATCGGAAATCTCAGCATCGGCCGATACCGATCCCAAGCCGATACCAGTGTTGTTGTTTTTTGCATAATCAGTTTAGAATATGTTTACATTATTGTGTGGAACTAATTGGGAGTACTCTTTAATATGCAAAGAAACACAAACCTCTAACTACACATTATTTCAATATAAATGTATAGCTTATTAAGAAACACTTTATTATTAACTAGTATACTGGATAATGTAGCAGCAAAATTAACAGGAATTCCAGTCTTCAAGTCTTCAGTAGAAAAGAAAAGTGTTTTATTTTTGCCTTTTTTTTTTTTTTTTTTTTTTAAATGTTTCAACTTGCATCTGGACTTTAAAGGATTCAGATCTCTTTTTTGTTCAATTTAGTTGTAAGACATCAGTCCACTTTTCATTCACACAGTTATTTTTGGAACCCATTCAACTCAAATATTGTTATAAATTGTAAACAAATACTAATGATGACAATAATAATAATAAATTGTTATTAATATTATTATTATTGACGTTTAATTTGAAATACAACAGTAATATATTGAAATCGTGCATTTTTTAAACCCTCATGCTTTTATTTTGACATTCTGAACTCTCCAGGAAGTCCTGTATGTGTCTGTTTGTGGGCAAGTTCACAGCAGTTTAATTCATTTCTTATTCAAATTCTGGTAAAATGCACCTCCGGTGCCATTCTAAATGCATATCATAAGTGAACCGAACTATTGAGCATCTACATCTGAGATGCTGTTCTTGAGTAGCGCTCAAATATTGCTGACCATTTAAACAAAGAATAAATAAAAATAAAACAAATAGCTAAATAAAAATCAGTACTGTACGTTTAGTATCAGTCAAATGCTGACCATTAAAATAAAGAATAAATAAAAATACAATAAATAGTTAAATAAACATCAGTATTACTGTTTATTATCAGTCAAATGCTGACTATATTAATACTGCCAAGTCAAGATAAACAGATAAGCAGCGGTGTTACACCATATTCTGCTATACAAGTTCAGGGGAAATTTTCAACGGTGGAAAAACAGACTTCTAAATATTACATTTTATAAATATAATAACTCATTAATCTTGGCTATTGTTAATTGTAATATATACTAATATTTATTTTTTATTAAAAGTTATGTACAGTATATGTTAACAAATACAACCTTATTGTAAAGTGTTACCAATTTAATGTGCAACAATTAATATTATTATATGATTAAAAAGACTGTGCCCCCTTTCTATGTTTTATTGTGTTTGGTTGATAAGCATGCAAGCACATGTCTTCTATAAAGATTTCTATGAATATTGCCCAACAACCTGGCCACATGAAACTTTTTGCTTGACCTTCATTGAAGTATTTATGATATAAAGTGTTCCCATGCCAGGGCTCCAGACAAAAAAAAATGACTAAGGAGCCAATGGCTCCTAAATTGAAACAAGTTGGAGCCAAATGGCTGTTTTAGTTGCCACATCACAGAATTGCTCAATTCAGATTG
This sequence comes from Myxocyprinus asiaticus, assembly GCF_019703515.2. Taxonomy (NCBI): domain Eukaryota; kingdom Metazoa; phylum Chordata; class Actinopteri; order Cypriniformes; family Catostomidae; genus Myxocyprinus; species Myxocyprinus asiaticus. The sequence goes on from NC_059378.1 coordinate 35,833,947, forward strand.
TTGTTCAAAAACAAGATAGAAAGCCAAAGAAAAGACTTTAATTAATCGGGTGTTTAATGTATATACTGTATAGTTGAGTGCACAAATGTGCATTCCCCTTTTGTCTCATAAGTTTTCAAAACCCTTTCAGAATTTATACAAATATAAGAGATAAAAGATATATATATATATATATATATATATATATATATATATATATATATATATATATATATATATATTAGTACTGCCCTTCAGAATCTACATAACAGGTATTTACACAAAATATTTGCATATAATAGTGTTGCCTTCTTGAGCATCAGTGAATGTTTGCACCTTGTGTAATAGTTGTGTACGAGTCCCTAAATGGTCTTAAGTATCAAAAGCTGGATCTCACATCACAAATAAATAAATTATATATATATATATATATATATATATATATATATACACACACAGTACTGTGCAAAAGTTTTAGGCACTTGTGAAAAGTGTTGCATAGTGAGGATGTCTTCAAAAATAATGACATAAATAGTTTTCATTTATCATTTAATGTCATACAAAGTCCAGTAAACATAAAAAAAGCTAAATCAATATTTGGTGTGACCACCTTGGCCTTTAAAACAGCACCAATTCTCCTAGGTACACCTGGACACAGCTTTTCTTGGTTGTTGGCAGGATAGGATGTTCCAAGCATCTTGGAGAATTCACCACAGTTCTTCTATTAGGGCTGCACGATTATAGCAAAAATCATAATTGTCGATTATTGCCCTTGATATTGTAATCGCAATTATTAATGTCGATTAAAATATTAAATTACCGTGACGTCACAAAGTAAGCAAAGTAGCAGATTTCAATGGTGGATATGAGCTGCACTCCAGTTTCTTTTAAGCATCTTTTAAGCATTAAATATTGTAATAATATTTGTTAATGTTAGGGCATATAAAACTTATTTTAAATGGATATCTATGGTATAAAATAAATTAAATTACTGCTAAATTACTTCTTAAATTATTAGTCCACATACTGTAAATAAAGACACATATTCCATTTTCAAACTTATTAACAGCCAATTTAAATTGACCAAGTTACTTACTGCGTTCAGTAAGCCCTTTAGTGGCGAGACAGGGTACCATTCATCCTGTTAGATCTTCAATGGTGATCTTGTTCATGTAAGATCATCGTTAGATAATTTTTAGTCTCAGTGGGTGCATTTTGGAAATTAAAAACAGTCATTTGTGATCGGAGTTTGTGCAATTCGTGAAAATGTTAAATCTACTAATACCAGCTGCGTGGCAAATGGGTCTTATTAGAGCAGATGCGATAACAATGATGGTGATTCCTGAATATGCTATTCATGCCATATTCTTTATGTTGGCTACACCTCCAAAACAAACTTAGAACAGTTAAGCTGAATGACTTTATTGCTATTTTGTACAAATCAAATTCACATTGGCCTAGTTACTAACATGACAAGACAAGACAAAACAAAACTGGTATTAGGGGGGCCTGGGTAGCTCAGTGGTAAAGACGCTGGCTACCACCCTTGGAGTTTGCTAGTTCAAATCTCAGGGCGTGCTGAGTGACTCCAACCAGGTATCCTAAGCATCCAAATTGGCCCGGTTGCTAGGGAGGGTATAGTCACATGAGGTAACCTCCTCGTGGTTGCTATAATGTGGTTCGTTCTCGGTGGGGCACGTGATGAGTTGAGCAGTGGATGGCGTGAAGCCTCCACACGCGCTATGTCTCCGTGGCAACGCACTCAACAAGCCACGTGATAAGATGCGCGGGTTGACGGTCTCAGATGCGGAGGCAACTGGGATTCGTCCTCCACCACCCGGATTGAGGTAAATCACTATGCAACCACAAGGACTTAGAGCACATTGGGAATTGGGCATTCCAAATTGGGTGAGAAAAAAAATGTAAAAAAAAAAAAAAAAAAAAAAAAACTGGTATAAGATTTTTAATAAATTGTACACAGAAATCCAGCAACATGACAAACTCTCCCATTACAATGACTGCTGTCACTCACTGCAGGTTTACACTGTTTGAGATCTGCATTTCAACGCGAGCTCAGTGACGCTCCGCACAAAGTTCTGCACTCTCGCGAATGCGCTCATTAAAAACAAAGCTGTCCATTCAGCATAATAAATAAATTATTTACACCACGTCTATGCCTTGATTAGAACGGGAGAATTTTAGTTTTGTCGTGTTGCTCATTTGCAGTGTATTTAACATCTATGTTCAAAGCGGGCTGTGCAATATGCAATGAATCCAAAATAATTCCAAAGTGCTTTTCGCTCGTTCTACAGCTTTTTTTCAAGTGTCAGGTGATGTTTCTTCAGTATTAATTTTCGTGTGCCACCACAAACAGAGGTGGAACATAAAGTAAGCATCTGGGCATTCAGACGGTTTAAAACCTGCACATTAGGATCAGTTGTCATTACTGACAGGACTGAGGATTAATTTAAGAAGCTCTGATTGGCCATTGTCGTTTCAAAAAAAAAAAAATCAAATCACTTTATTGTCACACAGGCATATACACAAGTGCAATGGTGTGTGAAATTTTTGGGTGCAGTTCTGATCATCATAGCAGTCGTGACAGTGATGAGACAAATACCAATTTACAATAACATCAAATTAACACAACACAATTTAAACATCTGATATACACATAATTACACTCAACAATATACAAATAATAACATACACTGTACAGTATACAATACGCACTATATAGATACACATTATTCAATAAAAATAAAAAATAAAAATATATAAAAAAGTATATATAGTATATATAGAATGTACAGTATTGTACTGTATTGACATTCAGGCTGTCGGTTGATAGTCAGTTGTTAAGAGAGAATATAATATAATAATAATAATATAATTTATGACCGTCCGGTGTGAGATATAAGAGTAAGGGTAATAAAGTGCAGTGCTGATGTATTTTGATCGTGGGAGATCAAGAGTTCAGAAGTCTGATTGCTTGGGGGAAGAAGCTATCATGGAGTCGGCTGGTGCGGGTCCTGATGCTGCGATACCGCCTGCCTGATGGTAGCAGTGAGATGGCTCGGGTGGCTGGAGTCTCTGATGATCCTCCGAGCTTTTTTCACACACCACCTTGTATATATTTCCTGGAGGGAGGGAAGCTCACCTCCGATGATGTGTCTGGCAGTTCGCACCGCCCTTTGCAGTGCTTTGCGGTTGTGGGCAGTGCTATTGCCATACCAGGCGGAGATACAGCCAGTCAGGATGCTCTCTACAGTGCAGGTGTAGAACCGTGTGAGGATGTGGCGGTTCATTCCAAACTTCCTCAGCCATCTCAGGAAGAAGAGGCGGTGATGAGCCTTCTTCACAACGACTTCAGTGTGGATGGACCATGTGAGTTCCTCAGTGATGTGGACACCCAGGAACTTGAAGCTGCTGACTCTCTCCACCGGTGCTCCATTGATGGTGATGGGGCTGTGTTCTCTGTCTTTTCTTCTGAAGTCCACCACAAGCTCCTTTGTCTTACTGACGTTGAGGGAGAGGTTGTGCTCCTGGCACCAGTGTGTCAGAGTGTGCACCTCCTCTCTGTAGGCTGTTTCATCATTGTCAGTGATCAGACCTACCACCGTCGTGTCATCAGCAAACTTAATGATGGCATTGGAGCTATGTGTTGCCACACAGTCATGTGTGTACAGGGAATACAGGAGTGGGCTGAGAACACAGCCCTGCGGGGCTCCAGTGTTGAGGGTCAGTGATGAGGAGATGTTGCTGCCCATTCTAACCACCTGGCGTCTGCTTGACAGGAAGTCCAGGATCCAGCTGCACAGCGAGCTGTTTAAGCCCAGAGCCTGGAGTTTCTCATCTAGCTTGGAGGGCACTATGGTGTTGAATGCTGAGCTGTAGTCTACAAACAGCATTCTCACATAAGTGTTCTTTTTTTCCAGGTGGGAGAGAGCAGTGTGTATTGCAGATGCAATGGCATCATCAGTGGAGTGGTTGTTGCGGTAAGCAAACTGCAATGGGTCTAGAGATAGAGGCAGCACAGAGCAGATGTAATCTCTGATTAGTCTCTCAAAGCTTTTGCTGATGATGGGGGTCAGAGCAACAGGACTCCAGTCATTTAAGCAAGTTATTTTTGATTGTTTTGGAACAGGCACAATGGTGGATGTTTTAAAGCATGTGGGGACTACAGACAAAGAGAGGGAAAGGTTGAAAATGTCCGTAAAAACATCAGCCAGGTGGTTCGCGCACGCTCTGATGACGTGGCCCGGAATGCCATCTGGGCCCGCGGCTTTGCGGATATTCCCCCGTCGGAAGGATCGTGTTACATCCGCTACAGAGACGGAGAGTGAACTAACCTCTGTAGCTTCGGCCGCGAGAGCTCTCTCCACAAGGGCGGTGTTATTTCCCTCAAAACGAGCATAAAAAGTATTTAGCTCATCCGGGAGAGAGGCAGCGGTGTTCATGGCAGAGTTTTTATTCCCTTTAAAGTCCGTGATGATGTTAATTCCCTGCCACATGCTTCTAGAGTTGGTGGTGTTAAACTGTCCTTCAATCTTGCTCCTGTACTGACGTTTTGCTGTTCTGATAGTATTTCGGAGGGCATAACTGGCTTGTTTATGCTCCTCCGCGTTCCCGGAATTAAAAGCGGAGGTCCGCACATTAAGTGCCGTGCGAACATCGCTATTAATCCAAGGTTTCTGATTCGGATAGATCCTTATTGTTCTGGTTGGAACCACGTCCTCCACACACTTTTTGATGAAACACATTATGCTATCAGCGTAAAGCTCGATGTCGTCATCAGAGGCGGACCGGAACATCTCCAAGTCCGTGTGATCAAAACAGTCTTGTAGCATGGAATCTGATTGGTCCGACCAACACTGGATCGTTCTGAGGGTGGGTGCTTCCTGTTTCAGTTTCTGCCTGTAAGCGGGCAGAAGCAGAACGGAAGAGTGATCCGATTTGCCAAATGGTGGGCAGGGGAGGGATTTGTAGCCATCCCGGAAGGGAGAGTAGCAATGGTCCAAAACCCGGTCCCGTCGTGTGTTGAAACTAATGTGCTGGTGGTATTTTGGTGCGACTGATTTTAAACTGGCTTTATTAAAGTCCCCGGTCACAATGAACGCGGCCTCAGGGTGCGTGGTTTCCTGCTCACTTATAATCCCATACAGTTCCTTGAGTGCCCGGTCTGTGTCGGCTTGTGTGGGAATGTACACAGCTGTGATAATGACCGCTGTGAACTCCCTCGGTAGCCAGAATGGTCGACACAGAAGCATGAGAAATCAGGAGAGCAGAAGGACTTGATAGAATGTACGTTCCTCTGATCACACCAGGATTTGTTGATCATAAAACATACTCCACCACCTCTACTTTTACCTGAGAGGTCTTTCGCTCGGTGCACGGAGAACCCCGCGGGTTCAATGGCTGAGTCTGGATTCTCTGCAGACATCCAAGTTTCTGTAAGGCAGATAATGCAGCAGTCCCTTGTATCTCGTTGGAAAGAGATCCTTTGCTCAATGGACATGTTAGTGATTGCTTAGAATACTCAACCGCTGCAAAAACACGCTGTAAATAGAAACAATTGAAGCAACACGAGCAGACTTACACTGAACGCTGTAATCGTCAGTTTTCACGATTACATAATCGAGGCAGCCGTAATCGTAATCGAAATTAGTTTTTCGATTAATTGTGCAGCCCTAGCTTCTATCTATTTAGGCTGTCTCAGTTGCTTCTGTCTCTTTATTTAATCTCAGACTGACATGATGTTCAGTGGGGGGCTTTGTGGGGGCCATGACATCTGTTGCAGGGCTCCCTTGTAAGGCTGGCACAAGGATGTCTACACACAAAAGGCGCCATTTCCGGTAAAAATCAAAACGTCATAGAACTCTCTCACAAAAGCTGAAATCTACACCTGAATATCACCACGTGTGATAAATTGCAAATCGCCTTTGCATTGTTTTACAAAGCTGAAATCTTCACCTGAATATCACCACAGTGTAATAAATTGCAAATCACCTTGCTGCCCCCTCTTCTCTCTCTCCCCCTTCAACAGCTCAGGACCAATACAAAGACATAAGATTTATATGTAAAACCAAATACCATGAAAACAACTGTATGTGTTTGATATCATTTTAGAGGTCTCTGTGCGACTGGTATAATGGTCTCTTTCCCATGTTGGTAAAACTAATGGTGACAAAGTTATAAGGTCTTTGCCAAATACTGCATAATTCTGGAGGTCTATCCCCCTCCTTGACCTACAATTTAAATGATCTCTTGTGTGTTTATAAGGTTAAACCCCAAGAAGCCAAGAACCGATTCACCCCCAAATTCTCATTGTTCAAAGGATAATACCATTTGGTACACAATGTTTTCTGTCTGGATATTTAAGGAAGGTTGGCCAAGAGCTCGGGGAGTCTGTAGTCAGATATCCCACACAATTGTTGTGTGTAGTTTTGTGTACCAGCAGTCTGTAATCAGATCTCCCGCTGTGTGTTAGTTTTATTGCCAGCTATGTTCCTCTGACTTATATATTCTGATCATATGTGAAATTGGGTTTGATTGAATTCTTGTAACAATGTTTTATATCCTACCTGGCAAATAAATTATTATTTGATTTATTCTGAATTCTTGCAAAATCATTTGTGACCAGTAGATTGTGTTAAGATACTGTTTGTTACCACATGTATGAGACCAGGATAAGACCATTACTGAAGCTTAATGATAGGAGAATCCATGTAAGATTTCAGTCACTGCTTATCGTCCGTCATAGCAAGTTGTGTGCACGTGTCTAAAGCGATGGTATCATCTGATTATGAGAGAAGCCAAATCAGATGATATTTAGATTACCCTGCAACCTCTGACTATGAACTTAGCTGGCTATCTTGTGACGTGAGATCCACATAATTGAAGTAACAGCCGGCGTGAGACTCTAAGCGACATTCAAGTATTGATCGAAAGGACAAATTAAAATTAAGATGATTCAGAGTAATCAATAACTTAAAAAGACCAAATTAAAAGAATGATCAGAAATGAATTAGAGTTGTTATCTAAATTAGAGGTCAACTAATATTGGAGTCAGAAAAATATAAAATTGGAGTCAGATAAAATTGATAACAGAGTCAATTAATAATAAGTTCAGCGCTCAGAAAAGACAGAACAACACAGAAACCTTCAGGGGCCATTCTATTGGAATCTGACATCGGAAAAATAGTTTGGGCAATACCCTTTTCCTTTTTACACCCTGTTCTTCTATTCTAATCTTTTCTATTTGCAAAGTAATGTTTGGGAGTCTAACATTTGTATTTCCTACTGACACACTAAAGCTGAAGATATAAATAACCATCTTAAGACAAATGCTTTTGTGAAACTTCTTATGTGCAGACTTTTGCACAGTACTGTATATAATAAAAAAAATAAAATAAAAAAATCTTAGTCTTTCTTTTCTGTGACTAGATGGCCCAGACACAGAGACTACAAGAGTGCAAACTGAATGAAATCCCAGATGCAGTTTATTGTGCTACTCCAATCCCAATCAATAATTACCAGGAGAAAAAAAGATTTGGTACATAACATGGGACTTAAATATTGACAAGCCAGAAATACACATGGGACTAATATTTTGAAATGTCTGCACTCCCAGTTGTGAACTCACTGACGGCTGATTTGCTGAGAAAGTTAATCTGATTCAAGCTAACCTGAGCTCCTGAGTTCAAACAAGCTCTTGTCGGGTGATTCATTATAAAGATCCGGTTCAAGAGTCATTTGTTCACAATTTGGACATCATGGCTCACAATGGCGACTTGATTTTAAATTATTGTAGCAATCATTTATTTTTGGTCGCATTTGCGACCATTTTAGTCGCAGTCTGGAGCCCTGCATGCTGTACTCTGTACTCTGAGAGGGTTACCTGAGGTTGGAGGCTTGGTCGGTGAACTCCGTGGCGACTAGCGAGAAGTACTTGCGCATTTTGATCCACAGGTTGGGTTTGGGAATGCAGCCGTTGTGGGCATGGATGGCATGAATGCGGGCCATTTCTCCGGCAATCAGTCTACAAATAAAAACAAAAAGTAATACTTTTCAAGACAAGGAGGCTGGTATACTAAGGAAAGTTCACCAAAAAATATCATAATTTACTTACCCTCATGTTGTATAAATCCGTATGACTTTCTTCCTCAGTCACCATTCACTTTCATGGCATCTTTTTTCTACATTACACTGAAAGTGAATGGTGACTGAGGCTGTTAATCCCTAACATTCAACATTTTGTCTTCCACATCAGAAAGAAAATCATGCAGGTTTGAAATAGCATGAGGGTGAGTAAATGATGACAGATTTTTCATTTTTGTGTGATCTATTCCTTTAAAAACAATACCTAGAAAAAGCGGTGTGTGTGGAAAAATGGACATTATCCCAAGGTCACTGGTGTGGTTTTGATATGGTTCACTGAGATTACATGACCCTCACAAAGAGAATGAACACATCAGGTGCATTTGAACTTTACTCGACATTTTTAGTTAGCTTTAGACTTTAAAAGGAATGTTTCTACTTCAATATTTAAAGCACAGTCTCACAAATTCTTAAAAACACTTCAAATCAAATATACATTTTACAACGTAATATATAATGTAGTATAATTTATTATTATAATGGTCAAGGTTTAAATGACGTTTTTGCTAATTCTGTTTGACTATTTAGTTGATTTCAGGTAGCGATACTCAAACTTATACAAACATATCTTCTATTGCATAATGAAAGAATGACTGAATGCTTTTGATCTTAAAAGGAGTCCAAAAATGTAATTTCCATTATACTACTGCTATAAAAGCTAGTTTATAGAAATTCAAAGCAGCGACCATTTTTTATTTTTGATGGGAATGACAACGAGGATGTGAGGGATAGACGTACAGTCTCTTCAATGGGTTCTACTTCATTTTAAAGTGTTTTTGGATCGTTCTGCGGACAAAACATTGAAAAAAATATATTTTCAAGAACATTCAGTAGACCAAAAACTCCAGACAACATGAGTTGTGGAAAATCAGATGTGATCTAGGAGCTTTTTACAGCTTTATGGCGTGCGTGCCATTGAAGAGATGTAAGTTTATCCCTCACAGCCTCATTGTCATTCCCATTAAAAATCAAAGATGGCGCTCCCGTGAATAAGGTCTTTAAGCATTGGTAGAGTGGAATATTTTCTGTTACTCACACAAAACTATTGTATGGCTTTATGGACTACTTTTTGGAGCTCAACAGTTCCATTACCCATTTACTAGGGGAAGAATGCAACAAACCGTAAGAAACATAAATAAATATATAGGGTTAGAGTGACTTTTGGGTGAACTATTCCTTTAAGAAAACACTGAAGTAGGTGATTTTACCACAGTGAAAACAAATGGCATAAAATGGGATCGAAAACTATCCTACAACATACACCATATTCAGTATGTTTACATCAGATTTAAACAATAATATGTTGTTTTTTTAATATCATGTAAAAGCTTCAGTCCGACTGAAAACGTACGATCCACTTTTTGCCAAGTCGGACTAACAGCCCTAGATAATGTGATTGTAGCTCGGCTTCATCCAACTTTTAACTGGACCACAGCTGGCCTCAGCGTATTTTACATCAAATACTAGATGTGTATATTTGGACAGACAAATGAGGACTGCACTCAAAAAACAGGACTCTTTGGCTGAACTTGATTCAATCGTGAATACTGGTTCCACATGTTTGAAGTGAATAATCTCAACTCAAATACTTTGTGAAGAGAGAACCAAATTGAATTGGGAAAACCCAACAAACTTAGATATGCCAAAAGTAACTCAAGAGACATTTTCTATTTCTTTATACACTAACAAGTGACAATGAATGTTAGCACACTAAATACATGCTGGTGGGAAGCACTTCAGAGTGCAGCTTGGTAACTATGCTATGATTAGCACAGTAATTGTTAAATAAAGAGTGCAATAAGTATCGTGCACCACATGCATCTGTTCTCATCGTTAGCTTAAGCTATTGGTAACTCCCAAAACACCAACACAACAGAAACTCTTCTAAATCTCAACATAACCAAACATTAAACAAACAATATTGCACAAAAACACATAAAATAACACTTAATTTCAACATTTACTCTCCCTTTCAAGTCCCATGCAAAGCATGCTGGGAACTAGAAATCACCTGCCCAGTTTCAGTTATCCAAACAAAAAATATTCCTGTTGTCCCAACACAAATGGATTAAAGTTAACTTTTTTCATAGAAACAAGTTAAATTAAGTTTATGTGGTTACATGTATTTTGGAGTACTATGAACAAAGGAAGATTCAGTAAACTTAACGATACAGAAGGTTAATTTTTTTGATTGAGTAGCTTGACTGCGTAAAAATTATTATTATTATAACTGTGCATGTAAGCGTACCGAGTGTCCTTTAAAACACGGACAAGATTGGAATTGGTTAAAACGTATGAACAACCCAAAAAGGAAGAACCAAAACAGCGTCTTTAAGCTAAAATACAATGAAGTACTCTACTTGTTCTAACCTAAATTTTGAAGCCAAAGGACCCTCTTAAAGTGTTATTTTTAGAATGAACACTCTAGGGCTGCAACAACTAATCGATACAATCGATAATTATCGATAATGACAATCATTGACACCTAATTTAATTATCGATTCGTTGAATATATGCAGCCAGCATGGAGAAGCTCCGCCAGTGACGTCACTTTACAGCCCAGTGAAAATGTGTTGCATGATGAAACTCATTTGAAAAATGACGGAGACAAGTTGATGCAGAAAAAACACAACCCAAGTTGTCCAGCGCATGAGAGCACTATATAAACACTTCAAAGAAATCATAGTAAGCATACAGTTTAATGTGGAGCTGTTGCTGCATCAGGTGCATTGAAAGAAGGCGTGTGCTGTTGGATGCGCTTAAGAGTTGTTTCTCTTCAGCGCATAACTTACAATTTACTGTTATGTTCTATGTTTTATAATTGTGACGAGGAGGAGGGCATGGCCGGGACGAGAGGATTCACGCATGGCGCTGAGTTGCCCAATGAGCAGGAGATGATAAAAGGAGCCAGGGACGCCAGAGAGAGAGAGAGAGAGAGAGAGAGAGAGAGACACGCACGCAGCAGTGTTTTGTGTGCACTTTTGTTATGTTTCAGTTCTGTGTTTTATGTTGAATTAAAACCTTTTTGATTGCTAGTCCCGTTCCTGCTTCTTCCTTTCCCGATGAACGAGAGCCACAATAATGTATACATGTTATGAATTCAAAATCAGGCACGTATTTTGCAAAACTGTATGTTTTTACCACATGCGAGTCTCTGTTAAACTTCAATGAGCAAACGAGCGTGTGCATTCGCGTCAATCAAACCGATCACAGTGGAGAAAGGGAGCGCCATCATTTTGATTAAACTAGTGCAACATCATACCATGCTTTCAGTTTCAATGTAATCAATCGTGCAGCTTTCATGGATGTCATGATCATGTGTGCCGGTTTTTGAAGTGTTTTAGATCGTTTCGCATCATGTAACCACATGTAATACAATGAGCACCAGGATGGGACTTGTCAGCACAAGAGTGAATCTGCACTGCGTTTGCAGATGATTGTACTATGTTAAACTGTATATAATACTGAATATAATGTATAATAATGCTAAGGGCCTGATATTTGATAGTCCTGATTTCACCAATAAATTTATACTATGACAAATATTATTTTACTGGATAAGCATGCACAACCCTTAAAAATTTATTTTTGAAAAGAATACTTTAGAAATATGTAATCAGTGACAACATGCTTTTATAACTTACAATTAATATAAAATACTTAAAATGTATGTAATCAGTGACAGTGTACAAGCATATGTATCTAACATAATTATGTATTTTTCAGCTAGGCAGAATTAATAATATTTCTATTCTAGTAACATCATTGCCCTCTGCTAGGCTGATTTTTTGTCCCACTCCATCACTGATGGAACATTTTACTCTTTAATAAACAGTACTTTTTAAGTTTTACAAGTAAAGGAAAGGAACTGTTTTGCATATGTCCTGAAAGTAATAATAATAATAATAATAATAATAAATACACACTGGCAGCCAAAAGTTTAGAATTGTACAGATTTTGCTCTTATGGAAAGAAATTGGTACTTTTATTCACGAAAGTGGCATTCAACTGTTGGTGGCGCTACGAATGTGACCCACAATAGCCATATTAATGTGATCAGCCTGCAATGCCAAACATTTGGCTCAATTTTCATGTAAATCACACGATGCACGCGAAAGATAAGACAATTCCTTTTTCCAATTTTGTGACGTTATTTTACCGTGTTGCTATGGCAACACCGTTCGATATATCAAAAATCCGCTCGCAATTTAGCATTGTCAATGTCTTGGCATGATGTCGCCCATATTTGGTACCTGTAACATGAAATACCTAGGAGAAGTATTTCAAATTCCAGAGCATGCATTTTTCAAATAATCCAAAATGGTAGACTTCCTGTTGGGTGGATCTTATGACTGTCAGTGTGAAAGTTGTCCGGCTTGATGAGATCTATATGTGTACAAAGTTTGGTGATGGTAGCTCAAAAGGGATGTGCTACAGAGCCCCCTGAACATGCCCATCTTCTAGGTGGTGCTACAAAGCCTCCTCTGCATGCCCCCTGCAACTTTGCCCAGCCCTAATGGCTGACGACTCTGATGTGTGTGCAAACTTTCAAGAGTTTTCACGCATGTTAAGTACCCCAAAAGTACCGAAAACCTTGAAAAGAAGAAGAAGAATCCTTAGAAGAACAATAGGTCCTCCACACTTTCAGTGCTTGGGCCCTTATAATCCTTAGAAGAACAATAGGGCCTCTGCACTTTCAGTGCTTGGACCCCAATACAAATCAAACATAACTATTCAGGCTTTGTTCAAAGTTTTGTGAGAGTATAGAATCGTTCAGCACAGTAAACCAAACCAAATCCTTACGCACTTTGTAATTTCTGTTTCTAAAAAATACAATTTTAATAAAATACAGGAAATTCCGTTATTTATCTGATTAATCAATTAATCAAAGAAATAATCAAGGATTAATTGATTATCAAAATCATCGTTAGTTGCAGCCCTAGATCAGTCATTTGGATTCCTCTATTTTGTGCTCTGTACCGTATGGACCCACCTGAGTAACACAGGGTCCCTGACGTCTTCAGTATCGAGAGCATGTCCCTGCATGAACTCGTAGCAGATGCCATTCTGGAAGGTGCAGTACAGCCTGGGCGCGCAACCGTTGGCGTGTAGAACCTGGAAGCTCTTCAGTTCATTGTCTCTGTCCACGATCAGCTCTGTCTTGTTGCCGTACACCCTCACCAGCACCACGTCCTCGGGGTGGTCCTCCATATAAAAGCCCATAAGTTTGTTAGTCGTGCCATCTGTGAAAAGCTGGTGGAGAGACAAAACAGATTAAACATATGGATGGCGATTACAATTTCTCTGCTGCTAAATGCTATGTTTTTTTGGGTTTTTTTGCATTCATGAATAAACATTAAAGTCAGCATGAAATGGCATTTTCAATCCATTTTGCTTCAACAACCTAATGTATTTCCAAGTGAGACGGACCCATTTTTCATAATCCAATCTATTCCCGATTAATATAATCCAGAAATGACATTTTATTAAGTGGAAATTGCTGGGACTGTGAAAAGTGAGGGTCCCATGTCATAATGGTGCCACACCTGAATGCTAGTTTGCAGTGGATATTTTTAAGAAGGCTTTTTGACCAGGACAGAAAGGTGGTAACTCAGATAACCACTCTATACAATTGTAGTGAGCAGAATAGCATTTTAGAATGCACAACTAGTCGAACCTTAAAGCGGATGGGCTACAACAGTAGATGACCACATCAGGTTCCACTTCTGTCAGCCAAGAACAGAAAGCTGAAGCTGCAGTGGGCCTACCATCCATGTACCTCAGCAGAATTTGAGATTCATCAGACCAAGCTATGTTTTTCTAATCTTTAACTGTCCAGTTTTGGTGAGCTTGTGACCACTGCAGCCTCAGCTTTCTGTTCTTGGCTGACAAAAGTGGAACCCGATGTGGTCATCTACTGTTGTAGCCCATTCGCTTTTACAATTGTACAGAGGGGTTATCGGAGTTACCGTAACCTTTCTGTCAGCTCGAACTAGTCTGGCCATTCTCCGTTGACCTCTCTCATCAAGGCGTTTCCGTCCGCAAAACTGCCACTCATTGGATGTTTTTTTGTTTTTGGCACCATTCTGAGTAAACTCTAGAGACTGTTATGTGTAAAAATCCCAGGAGATCAGCAGCTACAGAAATAATCAAACCAGCCTGTCTGGCACCAACAATCATGCCTTGGTCAAAATGAAAAATCCTTTCTGATGGTTGATGTGAACATTCACTGAAGGTCCTGACCTGTATCTGCATGATTTTATGCCTTGCGCTACTGCTACACAATTGGCTGATTAGATAATCGCATGAACAAGTAGGTGTATCGTGAGTGTATGTGGTTAGTGTTATAGGCTTATTATTTTGCTGTATGCTGACTTTATGCTGTTATTGTCTTTTTTTGTTGCCACTGTTAGTTCATTGTTGTGTGGTGATGTTAAAAGCTCAACTTTTAACTTAATGAGGTTTATTGATTGTCACTGTTATTGAGGTTTGTGTGTTAAGGATTGAGGTCTTTTGTGTGTTTATGTCAAACAACTGTACACCCTGCCTTGACTTGAAAGACATACTTCTCTTCAGGAGGCAAAGATTGTAGTTAACTTTGTAGTAAAATTGAAATGGTGATAAAATTAAAGTTCTCGTATTGAAAATGTATAATTGGCTGAATAAGAAATTAGTAGTTCTCTCAACAAGAATTTTTGCATTTAGTGAACAAACAAATTCACATTGACTAAACAAAGCAATGTAATGGAGGACAATTATTAATGTAGTTGTTGAGTGAACTCAAATCTGTCCTCATCATGTTGGCTCGATTTTTTAAGTTTGCTCAACATTTTTTTTTTTTTTTTACAGCAGCCTTTAATAGATTAATGTTAACCTGTAATTTTAATTACAGTATTTGTACTTTATTTGTTGTCTGTTAAATGCCAATAATGCTGGAGCATACTGTATCATAAATTGGCTAGATGTTAAAATATGCTTTGTCTTTGGGGCAACGTATTTCACAATTCATTACAACGGCCTCACCGCCCACCAACGCATTTCTCAGATTCCTGAAATGGTTAACATACAAACAGCACCAAGCTGATGGACATGCAGAGGATGAATTAAACTCTGACCAGGTGTCGTTTATGATTGTACAAGACTATTTTGTGTTTATTTTGATAGATCCACACAGAAAATTGTGATCATACTGTAAATAGTGCCAGCTAGGCCCACCTTTATCATGCAGTAACTTGTGGAAACCAATAATATATGATGTATTGGGAAAAACAGGTTCACATCAGTCAACCGGTTACACACCTAAAGTTTGGACCTGTTATGTGATACAAACAGTAACATGGTTCGAGCTATAACTGCTGATGGCAAATAATCTCCATTCTAATCTCCATTAGTGGTGGGCTGATAAATTCCCATTGGCCATGCAGTGCCAGTACCAGTAACTACAGAATGGAGTGGCCGATGGCAATTTTAATGCAAATATATATATGTGATATAGCCCATGCTAATACTAATTAATTATATCAAATGGGATTTATATATATATATATATATATATATACACACACACACACATTGAAATTAAACAAAGACTGTTTTTACACAATATTTACTCACAATTCACGAAAGAAATTAATAAAAATAGAATTGTATAATCCATTGCCAAGGCTGTTAGAAGATTTTAGAACTCCACCAGGGGAAGGTAACACTTTTGTTAATCAGCCAAGACTGTGGATTTAATAGTAGGTATAATAAAGTTTGGTTTCTGAAGCACACAGCCTATTATGATTGATTTTTTGAGATTTTATAAATAGCCTGAATTGTAAATGTTTACAATTGAGCCTTGGTTGTGTGTTTTTTATGTCACATGAATGGCATCAGTATGCCACGTGCAAACAGAAGCTTTATTTGGAGTATTTTGGCTTCATTCAAATGATTGTACCAAAGCAGCTGTGGACAATACGTTTGGGGACAATGCATGTTTTTCATTGATGAAAACTATGCTGGCTATCTGTAAACATTCGTGTGAAGGTAGAACAGGATTTAGTTCATTCATCCGAAAATATTTTATGGTCGCATTCATGTTATGATTCAACAGGATGGGTGTAAATCTCACGAAAACATGTCAAAGTCATATTTCACCCCAAAATCATAAGAAAAAAACAACAACTATATTTTGCATAAAGAAAATGAATGCTAATCCTTTTTCAGGCACATTAAGATTTTTTGTATGGAGACATACAAGTATGTAATTTCTGAGACAATAGCGCCACTGAATGGAACTGCAAAATTAAACAATGTTTTCAAAGCAGCTTTCGGAATACGCCCCAACTCACGCCACTGGTTGAGTAACGTTGTTGGGGCGGGTCTAAGTGGGTCATTCAAAACAAACACAGGAATTTGTATAGTGACACATAGACAGTGTTTACAGTTTTCGGAGAAAAAAAAAAAGACTTATGAATGGCTTACTAATAGTTGTCTCCGCATATTAAGGGGATAGAAGAAATTATTTTAACACTGAAAAAGAAGCATACTTCAGCTTTAAGAAAATTATCACCAAAAACTTCTGTAATGCTTCTGGATGTTTAAATTTAGAAATCCGCGTCAGAGACCGTCAACCCGCGCATCTTATCACATGGCTTGTTGAGCGCGTTGCCACGGAGACATAGCGCATGTGGAGGCTTCACGCCATCCACGCTCAACTCACCACACGCCCCACCGAGAACGAACTACATTACAGTGACCACGAGGAGGTTACCCCATGTGACTCTACCCTCCCTAGCAACCGGGCCAATTTGGTTGCTTAGGAGACCTGGCTGGAGTTACTCAGCACGCCCTGGGATTTGAGCTAGCGAACTCCAGGAGTGGTAGCCAGCATATTTTACCACTGAGCTACCCAGGCCCCCAGTTACAAAGATTTTTGTACTTCTTCAAGAATTAACAAATTGACGTTGATGAGTTTGCAGGTTAGTGTATGAAACTGGTGTAACTGTGCAAACTAAACGATTAGAAATGGCGATGTTTATTGTGCAATTTCCCTGTATGTAGCATTGAATGGGTCTTTCATTCAAGCTGTCAAACCACACAAATAATAATTAAATAATGATTTGGGTTGAATTTAAATGGAAAACTATGCGAGTTTTGCTCCGTGGTACTGCAGAATTTTGACGTTGAGCGTTGTGTTCGTACCTTCGTAGAAAATAATTGTTTTGAATTTTAGAACGTGCCAGTGTGTGACCCCCTTTTATTTACCCTACCACTCACACTTTCCCAAAGCTGTGTTGAGAAATATGTTTGAAAAGACAAAGATTATTGTGCAACAAGCAGCCCTATTTATATCTGAAAAAATCCTGATATATATCGATAATCAATCGGGAAAATCTTCCGATTATCGATGCGTGAAAAAGGCCTAGCTAGGACACACTGTCTCTGCTATAAGACATAAAATAACAATAATAACACGGTGTTCTTTAGTAACCTTCGCGCCTAGGCATACACCTGATAACACGGAGACAGATATAAGCAATGGAACATTTGAGGCTGATAATAGGTGAAATAAAAGAATGTTTCGAAACATGCAGCTTGCATGGCGGAGGGCAGGGACGTCAACCCAGTGCACTTCAAGTCAGTCCTTGTGACTCAACTTGACTGACCAGGTAACTACATCAGGACAAATTATCTCATGGGCCACAGTGAGGAAGGCTTGCTATCCAACTATTATAAGGCTAACTGTTATTAAGTTAGAAATGTGAACCCCTGATAAAATGTATAATGAATGAATAAATGAGTGATAAAAGATCATTCTTTTTCCGATTAAGTCATCAAGAAATCCATCTGTGCTTATTATGTTATCAAAAATAGTTTGGGAATATGTAAATCTAATCATATAAAATAGTTTCAAGCCAGAACGCCAGAAGACAGCTGCTCTATTTCCGAGATAACACACAAAGTTATCTTATTCACAGGCAATAAATAACAACTGACCTGTGCCAAGGACAAAACAAGGAAAATGTGTGCATACTGAGCCAGTGCATAGCAAAACAGGCACTGCTTTAATTATGTGCATACAATGACCCCAAAAAGTATTTGGTCACTTAAGCTACACTTAAAAAATTTATGAATATTTTAGATGACTCGTATGTGCTATCTTTCTTTAAAATAAATGCCTCATGGCTCGATACTTTGTTATCAAAAAGCAATGAAATTCATACAAAACAAAGTGTGGATTATTGTCCAAATGCTTTTATGAGACAGTGTATTCAGCATTTTCAACCAAAATGTATACATTAAAGGGATAGTTCACCCAAAAATGAAAATTCTATCATTATTTACTCACCCTCATGCCATCCCAGATGTGTATAACTTTCTTTTTTCTGCAGAACACAAAGATTTTTAGAAGAATATTTCAGCTCAGCAGGTCCATACAATGCAAGTGAATGATGACCAACATTCTGAAGGATCAAAAAGCACATAAAGGTAATCTATAAGACTCCAGTGGTTTACTCCATGTCTTCTGAAGTGGTCTAATCGGCTTTGGGTGAGAACAGAGTAAAATATAACTCTTTTTTCACTCTAAATCTTGACATCAGCAGTCCCCTTGGCGATCGTGATTTCAAACTCGATTACACTTCCTAGTGCCATCTAGCGCTTTACGTATGCTTCAAGCACTAGGAAGTGTAATTGAACTTGAAATCATGATTGTCCTTAGAGACTCCATGCCATTTCAAGCTCGATTACACTTCCTAGTGCCATCTAGCGCTTTGTGTATGCTTTGAGCACTAGGATGAGTAATCGAGCTTGAAATCATGATTGTTCTTAGAGACTCCAATGGCAAGATGTTCTGTGAAAAATGAGTTATATTTTGGTCTGTTCTCACCCAAAACTGATTGGAATAGCTTCAGAGGACATTGATTAAACCACTGGAGTCTTATTGATTACTTTTAGGCTGCCTTTATGTGCTTTTTGGAGCTCAAAATTTTTGGACCCCATACACTTGCATTGTATGGACCTACAAAGCTGAGATATTCTTCTAAAAATCTTAATTTGTGTTCTGCAGAAGAAAGAAAGTCGTACACATCTGAGATGGCTGATGAGAGAATTTTCATTTTTGGGTGAACTAACCCTTTAAGAGATAAACAGTCATTTACTAAATGCCATGACACCACCTATGTGCCAAAATATATTTGGCTTTATTTAAATAAGGTGTATGTATATATTTATTCAAATACTAGACAAGTATGATGGCAAATATGCACCTCACTAAGCAAACTCATTTCTTCATACTTACATAGATTCACTGAAGTGTCAACATGTGGTTGAACTGGAATATGCAAACACAACTGTGTTGGTACTATAATAGAGAAGTACAGAAGATGCCCTTATAACACATCATCATAACCTAAACTCTTTTAACACCCTGACATTTTTTATTTGTTTATAAAATTACATATCTTTATATTACATATTAAAGATGCATAATATTGCAATTGGTGTTAAGGGCGAGGTAATTTAATATATACTTATTTAAATATGGGCTATCTTTATATTAAAAGTACATATTTTCTGTCATTATTTAAGCAGTAAAGCATGAGAGGCAGTGCTATAGTGTGAATATATAGGCATATATATTCACAAAATGGTACAGCCTTGAGTGCCTTATTGCTTTAATAAAACAGTCACCACATAATCAAATATTAAGGACACAAATGTTCATTAAAATAATGTTATATTTTGTAAGTCAAATCATTAAATGTCATCCTTCCGCCAGAAAAATATAGTCCCTGGCAGTAGAGAGTAAACAGAACGTTGCTAGGCAACAAGAATCAACGTCAGCTATGTGTGCAGTAGAGTGATACAAAAAGAAGTTCCATGAAGAGGTCAGAGCTGTGCTTTATCATGAATAAAGCACGGCTGTTGACCAATCAGCATCCAGCACCGGAACTATCAGTTTTATAAATATAAAATATAAAGTATTTTTTTCCGCTCAGTGACACATTTTTAGCTCCTACCTACAACTTTAGCTTTGTTCTGTTGCTCTATAAAAAGTCAAATTCAGAAAACACCTTAACACATTACTGACATTTTTAAATCAATCATACAATACTACACTAAACAGGTTTACAGATTTTATTTATTTATGCTTTATGCTCTACATTGCTATGATATCATTGCCAGCTGGCCAGTGACGTACAGTAGACAGGAGTCGCTTCTCACGTCAGATAATTAAAAACCTTTCTTATCTTGCTAATTTCAACCACTATGTTACTTATCAATTCTTTTAAAATAGTTAAATAACTTCTTTAAACTGTTTTAGCGCACAAGGAAATACAATTATGTGCGGCTAACGGTAAACTCGCCAACAACTGGTTAAGTTAGCAAGGCTAGTTTCAAACGTCACTCATGCCGTCATAATTCCGCTATCTGACATCATAAAGCAATAAACGTTCAATGAAATCTACGCAAAATTAAGCAATATTTGCGTGACTGAAATAAACAAAAAACGTAACAATTAGACGTTGAAAGGCCCTAAACACGCCGGGAGTGTATTAGCTCAAGCTAAAGACAGTCACACCTACCTTAGTCTGGACCAGGTTCGGTTCCCAACCCGGTCTGAGCTCTTTAATCAGCTTCATCGCACCTTCCATCACATTATGTTCATCCACGAATATCGGGAATTTTCTGATCGTCGGCGACCCGATCGGCACGAGGATCTCCGTCTCCATTATATGGTTTATTTGCCTATTAATGCCCGACATGAACGTTTCCTGCTATATAAGTATTAATTTTGTATTTCAAGTATTTGGGGGATTCAAATATTTTATCAGAACATGCCCTGATGGTCCAGCCCGGTTTTGGTGTATGCAGAGAAGAGAGGAGCGGCTCATGTGCCGGTGCCGTTGGTTTCTGTCATCTCTTCCTTCCACAGGCGCCGCCCACAAGAAATCATCCGATAACCGGAGAGCTCGTTTATATTAATGAGGTTAGGCTGACGTTGCTTGATAACCCTCCTATCGCGAAGCATTGACTTGTTAATATTGATTAGGTGATACTGACGTTATGGGAAGCCTTCCAAAGGTGAACGTTTGGCTTATGAATATTAACACACAAACCTTCGGCATAATAGGATTCTTAATGAATTCCCGGCCTGGGAGTGAGAGAATAATCTTGCTGGCCTCTTATTACTCTTTCGATTTCTTGTTGTATTTAGTCTTATTTAAGATTTTTAATTATTATATATTAATTATTTAATGTTGATTCCTTAAACCTTGTTCGTTTGTTTAGGACACTGCATGCAGCTTTTATTTTGTGTGCAAATGTGCAGTTAATATATACAAACATTATATTTTAAAAGTACCATTGTATTTCCATATTATTTGGACAGGGTACCATAGTAATGCTTGGTTATTTATTTATTTATTTATTTATTATCATACTCCATATTAATACCATGTACTTCTTGAAGTACCTTGAAGTACAATTCATGGTATATGAATATATCATTCAATACCATGGTATGTCCCAAAGTGCCATGCTATTATTACCATCTGATATGGTACTTTTTACATCACATGCACACTGAAAATTAAAGATTTAAAATTCAACCTGTGGAAATTCTGTGCAGTGTACAATGTACTGTACAAATTAGGCGGTTAAAAATAAAAAATAAAAAGTACTATTGCTTGTAATAATACATCATTATCTTTTGATCAGATCTAGACATTTTCAAGCTACTTAGACTCACTTACCACTTTAATTATTTAAATCAAGTCCCAAGTAATTTATTTTTACAAAAGTAATAGTGCCCTCTAGTGGCTCAAGACTTCCATGCCAACCACAGATCATACATTTCTGTGGCAATCTTTGAAAGTTCATGCTTCATGGTAAGAATGTGTAAATATGATGAATTATACTGTATATCAACAGATTAGAGAACAAAATAACCTGTGAATAATATACACACTCAAGTTTGTAAAAGTTTGCAACGCAGTCTTTAATCAGGGGTGCACTCTGCACTAAAAATGTTTTTTTGAATTTCCCAATATTTTTTTAAGGTAAGCGTTTGTAAGAAATTGATTTATCTACATTTATGAATCTTCATGTAATTCAGGTTAACTCTGTATTTTTTTAGTGCAACTTAAGTGCATTAACTTGCAAGGCTGAACTATAGTTTAACATGAATGGTAATCATCTCACTTCCATTTGTCATATATTATAAGATCTATAGTCTCTACTCTTCCATACTGTCCACATGTTCAATTTAAGTATATTAATTCATTGAGAACAAGGTTTATCTTAGTTTGAAGGAACACTAATCTCCATGATGGTGACTTCAAATAAAGCATAATAATTTAACACAATGCAGCAGGGGTAACACTAAACAGAACTGTAAACAGAACTACAACCCTTATTAAAGGGATAGTTCACCCGAATTGAAAATTCTTTCATCATTTATTCACGATTATGCCATCCCAGATGTGTATGACTTTTTTCTTCTGCTGAACACAAACAAAGATTTTTAAAAGAATATTCCAGCTCTGTTGGTCCTCACAAGGTTAGTGAATGGGTACCAAAAATGTTATGCTCAGAAAAGCACATAAGGGCAGCATAAAAGCAATCTATACGAATCCAGGGGTTAAATATATATATCTTCAGAAGCTATGTGATAGTTGTGGGTGAGAAACAGATCAATATTTAAGTCATTTTTTATTATAAATTCTCCTCCCTGCCCAATAGGTGGCAATATACACAAAGAATGTGAATCACCAAAAATAAAAGAAGATGCATGTGAAAATGTAGATTGACTTAAATATTGATCTATTTCTCACCCACACCTATCATATCTCTTCAGAAGACATGGATTATACCACTGGAGTCTTATGGATTACATTTATGCTGCCTTTATGTGCTTTTTGGACCTTCACATTTCTGATCACCATTCACTTGCATTGTATGGACCAACAGAGCTTAAATATTCTTCAAAAATCTTCATTTGTGTTCAGCAGAAGAAAAAAGTCATACACATCTCGGATGGCATGACTTTTAATTTTGGGTGAACTATCCTTTTACTTACCAACAACAACTATTTACACTCCAAAAAAGCCCCCATACCTTGCCCAGGCCTTCTGTACATAATTAAAAATTAGTGTGCAAGAGCCTATGGACTCTCCCCCAACCACAGCTCAGCTGAAACAACTAATTTTTTTCCCCTTTCAATAACTGAAATATTTTCAGAGAACACATTTATATTATTCAAACAACATATTCATATTTAGTAAAGTGAAAAACATATTTAAAATGCATAAAAAGAGATAAATATTATTACAAAAGGGGCAAATTCCATCACTGTACCCTTGAGCAAGGATTGTCCCTACAAGTGTTGTGTAAAGTGTAAATAAGTGTCCATATAAGTGTTGCAGGCAACATTTGGCCACTAGATGTCCCCCTTTAGTCATCACACCAATTTGAACCTCTTCAATGTGGAGTCCTTATCTCGTACGCTCTGTTCTGAGTGGAATATTAGCGTACTTCTTATTGCATACTGTGCAGTGTACACTTATACTACCTATGGTTTTTTTTTTATTTTTTTATTTTTTATATTATGTGAAACAGTATGCAGTATGCAAGGGTTTTCATAATTTTTATTAATGAATTGATTAAACTGATGTTTTTGACATATGCGAATAAAACAGATTATGTTTTAAATGGTGGGAAAAACATATGCCCTCATAAAGGTAAAAATACCCCTGAAAATCAAATCTACCTTAATGTAAAAGTTCATTTCTGACACTGATAGTTAGTCTTGAAAGAGATGCACATTTTGCATGCATGCATACATAAAATGTAATACTTTGCACAGTATAAATATTACATACCCTACAGTAGGAATGGCGTGGTAGTGCGCTATTCTGAACAAAGCCCTAGTTGACACATTAACTGCAAAAGATTCAGCTCACATTGCATTTTCTCTATTTAAAATGTTTTCCAAATGTTCAAAAGATGCTAGCATGGGGAAAATGTTTTTAACTTTCTAAATTCAATTTATTTCCTTGTGGAATGAATTACAGATTTCCCAAGTACACTGTTACCAGTGCGGGGTAGATTACTTTCGTAATGTAATGTGGTACTGATAAAAAAAAAAAAAAAAATGCTGCTTTAAGGGTCATAAAATATAATGTTACTCAAGATAAAAGATAATGAGAACATTCTTGTATTTTTAATTTTAAAGGAATTGCTGTTATTTAGGAAATTAGGAATAGAGACTGGACTTTTAATTTTCCAGTTTTTAAATCAATAATTAGAGAATGTCTCTAGATATGACTGAGACTGTACAATTTGTGAGAAGATGTGGCCTTAACCTAAGACAGGTGCTTTTTCTGCTATTCTGAAGCACTGGCTGAAGTGCAATTGCATGGTGCTAAAGCACAAAGTTGTGGCACCTGGGAAATGTTTGTTTGCAACGTGTTTTTATAGAAGAGTGTCTAGAATTATGGACAGCTGGACGAGGGTTTGTTTAAAATACATTGTTTTTGATGAAGGATACAAATACAAAGAGTTTGGCATTTATTAAATTTAAAACAGAAACCAAATGCCCTGTGTGTATTCCTGTCTCTATTCCTGGATTGTATTAAATACTTTCAATGCAGTGTTTAAATTTCGGTTGCTATGCACACATGGCCAGATGAAATACAGACTGCTCTTTTAAAATTTAGGAGCATAACTGGTAAAGTGCGCACTAGTTATTGCTTTTGGCTGATTGATGATGTAATCAATAATGTAATCATGTAATCCATAAAAATGTAACTATAATCTGATTACACACATTATAAAATGTAATGTAATCCAATTATAAGTACTAGTGTATATTCTTGTAATCTGATTATGTAACCCGGATTACATGTAATCCATTACTTCTCAGCACTCACTGCTACTGATTACAACCAAAAGCTTCATTAATATAAACTCACCGGCCACTTTATTAGGTACACGTGTACATCTACTTATTCATGCGATTATCTAATCAGCCAATCATGTGGCAGCAGTGTTATATATACAATCATGCAGATATGGGTCAGGAACTTCAGTTAATGTTCACATCAACCATCAGAATGGGGAAAAATGTGATCACAGTCATTTAGACCGTGGCATGATTGTTGGTGCCAGATGGGCTGGTTTAATTATTTCTGTAACTGCTGATCTCCTGGGATTTTCACGCACAACACACAAGTGACCAGTGAGTGTATTCTTGTTTCGCTGAGCAATATTTTGCATGCATCATAATTAATCTGACATTTCTAACAGCAAAACAATCCCTCTCAGGAATCATATTATAGGTTAAATGCTTTACTAAGCATATCAGAGAGTAGGCCACTGTACACATTCACTCACACACAAACACTGATATCATGCTTTCACACTTGCTGATACATGTCTCTGTCTACTATTTCCTCTTTAGTCAGGGATCTTCGATTGTTCCTGAGGACTGGAATGTTGTTTTAAGAGTGATTTTTCTGAGGGGGTTGGTCGTCTGTCAGTGTATCCTGGAAACTGAACTTGTTGCTGCAAAAGTTTGTGTATAAATTGCTGTTAGAGTTGCTCCTTCAAGAAATGTTTGCCCTCCAACTGTGCTTTTTTAAACACTAAACACATGATGAATTACCTGTTCGCTCATCTATAAAAAGGTTATTCTTTCCTGGTGACCCAAAGATCTCCACACCCAAGACAAATTCCCTTTTAAAGTTCATGTTGACACTTTCTTGTGCACTACAGTTTGCCCTAACTTATCTCACACACGTACAAATATACATGCATACAAGTGCACTTTACATCTTAGTTTACCAATATTTACATGCATTCTCTCTATCTCTCCACACAGTGTGTCAACAAACACTAGACATTTTCTCAAAAGAAATTTCCCTTTTCAATTTTGCATTAACTTTAATCAACTGGTGTCAAGGTGATTTTTAGTGGATTAATGAAGTCAGTTCTCCTCAAGTTCACACAGGTGTGCTAGCAGAGTAACCATAGGTGTAGTTTATCATACAAAATGTGGACATGTTCTACTAATGTTCAACAACCAGAAAGTATCACATTTTTGTTGTTGTTGTAAGAAATTAATTGCTGAAAAGTGTGCTTGTGCTAGCTTCGTTTAAAGGAAATGCCAGTTGGCATCACTTGGGACTTCTTGGCATGCCCAAATACTTTTTGGGACTACTGCATAAACTATTTACATGATAAATTCATGTAATTAATTTAATTCTACTATCCTAAAGTCACATTTTCTTTGGAAATTGTTATCTAAGGCCACATAACTTCCACACTTATCTGTTTAAGTTTTCACTTTCCTAACAACATTGTTTCCAAAATATGAGGTTATAGAGAGCGTTTTTGAAAGTCTCCGTTTTCATTGCCATTCCAGTGTGGATAAGAGACGTAAAGTAGCGAAATCAATGCATTTTCAAACTAAAACATATTAGTGTGGATGTTGATTACGTTACGTTTGCTCCTCTCATCAACACTAGAACGTCATTTTCCCCACTGAAACTGAAGCGTTTCAAAAACATTCTCCCTAACCACATATTCTGAAAAATGAAGACATTAGGAATTTGAAAACAGAGTTTTTAAACTTTTAGCATGCCTAAGTAGCATGTTAAAACGTTTGTAAATTGACGAGAGCCAGGGACCACTCATAATCATCTATGTGCCACTGCTACCTAATCATCTTTTTTCTATCTTTCAAAGTTTATCAGAGACAAAGTGACATTGGAAAGCCTTTGTGACGTGATAGGCCTAAATTTACATGACGAATAACACAGTATAACATAATTTTGGCTTTCTTTGATAAGCATTACTATAATGGCAATATAGAGATGATATAATATTATTACAAGGGTCTCTGGAATACTCCATTTTGATTGGTCAATGGCGCCATCTAGTGGTCTAATATTTCTGAGTAACAACTGCACATACGGGGATTAAGGCATAATGTATCAGGCCGGTCAACCAGTTATTGCGAGTCATCTTTCCTACTTCTTGTATCACTCTGCAATATTTATAAGTAAGCTGATAAAATAATTTCATCTCTTATTTTAGTTTTGTGACCATTTATTTATTCCTCAAGTAGTCTTGTAATAAGCTGGATAATAAGCAGTCAGGCAGTAATTTTCACAAAATAAACACCAACAGAACTCTTGCGCAAGCCGGAGGTGGAATTCAGCTGTTCAGCGATTTCATTCTTCTAACATCATTTTCTCACAACTCAATATTTCATGACAATGTATTTATTTATTTGATAAGCCGTGTAATAAGCGGGATAATGTACAGTCAGCCGGTTGTTAAAATAAACCTCTTCAGGGTGATAAAAGACCCCTAAGCTTCGCGTCGGGATCCTGATCACACTGTCGTGTTTTATTAACAACTGGCTGTCTGTATACGTTATCCCTTAATTAATCATGTTCATTTCACAAGAAGACATAGGCTTTGTGACCCTGCAGTTAAAAGTACTGTAACAAAACATTTTATTCTACCAAATAATGAGCAATCTACATTTTGGTTTGGGGGAAACAGGCTTTACTCGATCACAAAATAACATACAAAGTTAGTTCAGATAATCTTAAAGGCATAAAGGCCCCAATATACTTCTAGAGAAATAAAAAAAGAATGGGTGTTCTTGCTAAAATCTGGCCCAAAATAAGGTGTTTTTGAGTTTGTTGCATTGGTTCAAAACAGCTTGACAGTGCAAACTTTCAGGAAAACTTTGAACTGGCTGTTAAACAAATTTTTTACTGTCATTGGTCCACATCAAGTAGGGCTCCACCTACTTTGAGGCCAACATCTTTTTCCATTTGATATCTTCTCTCAGTCGAGATCAGTCAACGTAAACACAATGAAGTCCAGAGTTGCCGAGCTGGTGCAAACGTAACTACGTGTGTACGATCGTTCATGTACAAACATTTTTCCAACACCATGTCATGTATTATTATTTTTTTTTTATTGACAAACGTCTATACAGAACTATAACAGAGGGTAGCCAGTGCATATTATGGCCAAGTATAGCATGTTAGCATTAGCATTAGCGCCTTGAATGCAGAATGTAAACATGACAAATTACACATTAGGCTGTTGCATATATTTAACTTTAAATCATCACAGAGTGGTTAAAATAGCTTCTTGTACCCATTTCGTGTAGATTCTATTCAAAGAATTAGGCATGCAGTCATTTATAACACATTTTAATGTCACATTGGTTAATGTTTTACATATAGTCTGTTGACAGGACAGCGTGCATCTTATTTTTTTAAATGGCCCTCTAAACGCTGGCCAGGCCTGGCCTGGCAACTGATTTGGCCCGCTGCCCCGCTTGTATTTGTTTATTTACTTATTCATAATTTTTTTATATTATTGCCAGCCAAGTGATTTCTGAATTTGGCATTCGATAGTAAATCACAAATCCGCTAGTTTTGACTAATCTGGGCCACCCCTAAAATGGGTCATACCTTTGTGTGAGCGGTTCAAGTAAATGAGTGGAAAACCCTGCTCATTCAAGGACACGCATTCATTCAGTACATAGACATCGCAGCTAACGTAAGTGTCTAAATGCTTGTGCACAGTTCAGTTGAATGATAAAGATTACCCTCTTTAACTTAATGCCATTGATCCGAATGTATGTAGCATGCTAACTGCAGAAATAACGAAAAGTAACCACAAAATTAACTGAAATGAGAGAGCGTGTTTTACCTGTCAATCAGATGTGCGTGGAAGTTGCTTTATTGCTTTTCATATATCGGTAACATGTTGAAATAAGGTTGTGTATCCATTAACATTACACAATGAATCAACATGAAAAATGAACAATAGTTTTACAGAATGTGTAATCTTGTTTTATGTTAATCTCTACACATACTAATACAGTTTAAAGGAATAGTTCACCCAAAAATGAATATTCTCTCAGCATTTACTCACCCTTATGCTATCCCAGATGTCTATGACTTTCTTTCTTCTGCAGAACACAAATTAAGATTTTTATAAGAATATCTCAGCTCTGCAGGTCCATACAATGCAAGTGAATGGGTGCCAACATTTTGACACTCCAAAAAGCACATAAAGGCAACAAAAGTAACCCATAAGCAGGGTTGAATGGAAGACATGTAACAGGATTTTGATTACTGAAGAGATTACTTTTCAATTTATTGTCATTTGTTCCATTTAATATTTAGTCTATTCAATTGGAAAACATTTATCCATATAAATAATGCGATCCAAAGTGCACTTGAACAGCGGTGAAACACTTTCTTATGATGTGTTACATTTATACGAGCAGACAGAGAAGTATAATTGAAGTAAGTTTGGAGCAAAAGAAAAAGAAATAAACCTTGTGTAAATTGTCATGTGAACATTTAGCTTTATGCTAAGCTAAAATGCTATTTCTAGCCATTTTTCATGCACCTGTTACAAGGCATTATCATATTTTTTTTTATCAAGATGATCCACGTTCTTTTCTTTAGTAAGACCTTTGAAATTAAATCTTATTCTTGATAAGAATATATTTTTTTAAAATATCTAAATGTTTAAAACAAGATCAATTTGATTTATCTTGTTTTAAAAGCAACACTGCATAAGATATTTAGGTTTTTCAGAGAAAGTATTTTTAACAGATGTATTTTGTCTTACTGTACTGGCAGATTTTTTATAGTCAAAACAAGTGAAAAGATCTATCAGTGCAGAAGTAATCCAAAGTATTTAGATTACGTTACTGGCCTTGAGTAATCGAACGGAATACATTACAAATTACATTTTACAGCATGTATTCTGTAATCTGTAGTGGAATACATTTTAAAAGTAACCCTCACAACCCTGCCCATAATACTTCAGTGGTTAAATCTTCAGAAGTGATTTGATCAATATTTAAATACATATTTGCTAGAAATTCTACTCCCTGCCCAGTAGGAGGCTTATGCATGAAGAATGTGAATCACCAAAAACCCAAGAAGAAGAATGTGAAAGTTAAAGTGAAGGTTGACTGAACAGGGAGGAGAATTTATAGTAAAAATTGACTAAAATATGGATCTGTTTCTCACTCACACATACCAGATTTCTTCTGAAGACATGGATTTAACCACTGGAGTCATATGGATTACTTTAATGCTGACCTATGTGATTTTTGGAGCTTCAAATGTTGGCACACATTCACTTGCATTGTATGGACCAAAAGAGCTGAGAAATTCTAAAAATCTTAATTTGTTCAGCAGAAGAAAGTCATACACATCTGGGATGGCATGAGGGTGAGTGATGAGAATTTTCATTTTTGGGTGAACTATCCTTTTAATATTTAAAATTGGTAATGGAAACATCATTAAAAACTAACATGAACTAACAATGAACAATATGTATAAATTAACATGAACTAAGATGAACAAATGCATTCAAAAATATTCATTGTTATGTCTTTAAACCTAGAATATTACATGTTCATGCATTAACGTATACAACCTTAGCATAAAGTGTGTTGTTAAATAATTATTGCCAATGTGAGCTATGGTTTTAAAATTTGTTGTGGGTTTACTGGGTGGCCTGGATTAGTGTGAGACTCCCGGCCTGAAATTATGTCCCAGTCCGGCCCTGACGCTGGCCCCAGCGACATGGGCATTGTCCGAACGATTGCAAACAGTACAGCATTCTTGAGCTGTTTCAACCTTATTTCTAGCTCTGAGAGAAGAACAAAGACAAACTTCACGTGAGTGTATCAGAGCCTTAACCCTATCAGGAAACTCAGCTACATTTGGATTTAGTGTTTAATAATTTTTTATTTATTAAACTAATTCAAGGTCTTTTTTGAGATTTTAAATCCTGGAATAATTTTTTATTTTAACATTGTTACAAAGCACTCTAGCCCATATTTCACCATGTACTTTCCCAGTTTATTTCACTGAAGGTCAGTTTGCTTTCCAGGAAGTGACAGAGCTCATAAAAGCTTCATTCTCTCTGTATTCAATGGACACAAAGTTCCGGAGGCCATCTGCACTGGGTGTTTATATCGTCCTTTATGTGTCTCACCCTCTTTCTTGACATGGACGAGCCCTTGTAATTTTAACCACCTCTGGATTCCTTAAAACCCAGAATGTATGGCCACACACGTCCCACTTTAAACGGCCCTCTGAGTCCCTTGTAAATCTGCCAGACCTGCTATTCCTCCAGTCTCCTGCAGGTCTCCTGCTTTACAGAGGGAACAATGCTTGATTTAAAGCTCAGGGACTTTACCTTTTTCTGGTACAGATATTTTTGCCTGTGGCATCTGTTGCCTGCAAAGCCAAAGGTAGACAATTGCATTAAAGGGTGTTCAAGAGAATGCGTTCTTTTTTGAAAGAAAGGACAAGCTCACTAAACAGGTGGCGGAAATACATAGGCCATGAATTATGTAAGAAAGAATAGAGCTTCAGTGGAATGTTTGCTTTACTGCTTTTTGTTTCCATTCAGAGTGAAAAGTCACAATGCAAATGTAGTGTAAACGAGTTGTCAATAGTTCCCTATCTGTCACTCACTCGACGTTGTGTTGATGTAGTGACACTAGGGGTCACTCTTGGGAGCCCTAAACACCTCTACTTTTTGAAAAAAGGCCAATGGAAATTGGCGAGTGGAATTTGCATGTCACTCCCCCGGACATATGGGTATAAAAGGAGCTGGCATGCAACCACTCATTCAGATTTTCTCTTCGGAGCCGAGCAATTGCATTCAGTGCACTGAATTAAATTCAACTCAAACTGCTGGATTTTACAGTGCACTTCAGTGGCTTCTCCCCCTCTGCACCCGTGGAGTACAGAGAACGCCCTTGGGCGCTTCGGCAGAGCAAAACAAAAGAGTATATTCTAAAAAAATGAGTAGATTTTTAATACTAAAAGAGCGGCACACACGGAATGTCTTTTTAAAGATGCCTTTCCATTTGTGTGTTATTCCTGGTTGCGGTCGTTATCTCTCCGATTCTGACGGCCACGATCGCTGCCTTACGTGTCTGGGCGCTGCCCACGCGGAGACATCGTTCATGGATGGGTCTTGTCCTCATTGTGAGAACATGACCATGGCAACATTGCGGTCGCGTCTTGCCTTCGTAAGAAAGCAAGCCACCCCAATGGCTCCCCGCCTCGGTCCTTCTACCTACGGGTATGAGGCTGCGTCGGTAAGCACTGGGGACGATTTGGGGACTTCAATGGGAGCTCCTCCGCTGGGTAACCCCCCACGGACCTCCCATTCCTCAGCATGCTCGCTTGCCCCGGTCGAGCTCTCGGATGAGACTGCTGGCTCATCTCAGGGCGAGTTCAACCTCTTATTCAGGGCCCGGGAAGACGATGAGTTATCAAGAGCAGCATCAGAGAGCGGTCTCATCCAGTGTGATGCAGAGGCTTCAGCTGGGCTTCCTCCTTCGGGTATGGTCGCCCAGTCTCAGGCCGACGCGGAGATGACGGACATGCTTTCCTGGGCAGCCGTGAACGTCGGGCTAGAGTGGAACCCTCCACTCTCCCTTGAACACTCGCGGCTCGATGATTGGTTCCTGGGCCCAGAGTGCCGCTCACGGCCGTGCCCCGCCCCGGTCCCTTTCTTCCCGGAAGTGCATAAGGAGCTGACAAGATCGTGGGGGGCACCTTTTACTACCTGATCCCGATCTTTCAGCTCCCCCGCTCTCACTACCTTCGATGGTAGGGCAGCCAAGGGGTATTTGGTGATTCCCCAGGTGGATAAGGCACTCGTGGTGCACTTGTGCCCGCAGAGCGCCACCACCTGGCGCGGGCACCCAAAGCTCCCATCCAGGGCCTGCAGGTTTACATCGTCTCTGACAGCTAAGGCCTATGGTGCCACTGGACAAGCCACCTCCGCCCTGCACGCCATGGCTCTCCTGCAGGTACACCAAGCCAAGGCGCTAAAAGAGCTGCATGAGGGTAGTTCTGATCCGGGATTGATGCAGGAATTGCGCTTGGCGACCGACCTCGCTCTGGGCGACCAAGGTCATGGCGCGGTCTCTCGGGCAGGCGATGTCCACCCTGGTGGTCCAGGAGTGCCACCTTTGGTTCAACCTGGTTGAGATGAGAGAGGCTGACAAGGCACGGTTCCTTGATGCCCCCATTTCCCATGTTGGCCTGTTCAGCGAAACCGTCAAGGACTTTGCCCAGCAGTTCTCGGCGGTGAAGCAGCAGATGGAGGCTATTCAACACATCCTGCCCCGGCTCGGCTCAAGACCCCGCACCCCGTCTGCTCGTCGCCAAGGGCGTCCTCCTGCAACAACAGCACCGGCTCCGCCGCAGCCCGCCCCCGTGGCCTGGCCCCGGTGTGGAGCCCACTGCAGGAAGCAGACACCACCCATCTCACGGCCGGCCGCCAAGAACCCAAGGAAGGCATCGAAGTGCCCCTGAGATGTGCAACCCAGGGACGAGGAGACCCGCTTCTATGGAGCTGGTAGACAGCCCACTCCATCCCCCGATGGAGGGCCGGGAGGAGAATCTTTTGTTTCATTTTTCGCCGCACGCCCAAGAGGCTGTGGTACCCAAAACTTCAACAAAAGAGTGATTTTCTTGTTCCCTTGGTCACATGTCAGGTACGCATGGCCGTCGTCATGACCGCCGTCCACTGTCCCATCGGCTACGCGATTCAGTTCCCCAGGCGCCCGCTCAGGTTCAGCGGCGTCCGCTTCACCTCGGTGAAGGGCAAGAACGCCACTATCTTGCATGCGGAGATAGAGCCTGTCCCTCCAGCCGAGATGAAGAAGGGGTTTTACAGCCTCTACTTCATCATACCGAAAAAAAGCAGTGGGTTGTGGCCAATCTCGGACCTGCGAGTACTGAACCAGGCCTTGCACAGACTCTCGTTCAAGATGCTGAAGCAAAAACGCATTTTAGCGAGTGTCCGGCATCAAGATTGGTTCGCGGTGGTAGACCTGAATGATGCGTACTTCCATGTCTCGATCTTACCTCGACACAGACCCTTCCTGCGGTTTGCTTTCGAGGGCCGGGTGTAGCAGTACAAGGTCCTCCCCTTCGGCCTGTCTTTGTCCCCTCGCCTCTTCACGAAGGTCGCAGAGGTAACCCTTGCCCCGCTAAGGGAAGTGGGCATCCGCATCCTCAATTATCTCAATGACTGGCTAATCCTAGCTCACTCTCGGGATGTGTTGTGTGCGCACAGGGACGTGGTGCTTACGCACCTCAGCCGACTGGGGCTTCGGGTCAACTGGGAAAAGAGCAAGCTCTCCCTGGTTCAGAGCATCTCTTTTCTCGGCTTGGAGTTGGACTCAGTCTCGATGACAGCGCGCCTCACGAACGAGCACGCACAATCGGTGCTGAACTGTCTGAAGGCATTCAGACAGAAGACAACGATTCCACTGAAACTTTTTCAGAGGCTCCTGGGGCATATGGCATCCTCAGCAGTAGCCACACCACTCGGGTTGATGCATATGAAACCGCTTCAGCACTGACTTAATACTTGAGTCCCGAGATGGGCATGGCACTGCGGGACACATCGTGTGGTCATCACGCCGATCTGTCACCGCCTCTTCAGCCCTTGGACCGACCTTGCGTTGGCACATCAACTGCCTCGAGTTGTTGGCAGTACTGCTCACCCTGCGGAGGTTCTGGCCATTGATCCAGGGAAAGCACGTGTTGGTCTGGATGGACAACACGGCGACGGTAGCGTACATCAACCATCAAGGCGGTCTACGCTCCCGTTGCATGTCACAACTTGCCCGCCGTCTCCTCCTCTGTAGTCAGCAGCACCTCAAGTCGCTACGAGCCACTCACATCCCGGGTGACCTCAACACCGCAGCGGATGCGCTGTCACAACAGGTTACGCTCAGGGGAGAGTGAAGACTCCTCCCCCAGGTGGTCCAGCTGATTTGGAGTCGATTCGGTTGAGCACAGGTAGACCTGTTTGCTTCCCGGGAATCCTCCCACTGCCCACTTTGGTAAGCCTTAACCGAGGCACCCCTCAGTATAGATGCCCCCAGTGAGCCTACTTGCACAGACCCTGTGCAAGGTCAGGGAGGACAAGAAGCTGGTCGTCCTAGTAGCACCCTACTGGCCCACCCAGACATGGTTCTCGGACCTCACGCTCCTCGCGACAGCTCCCCCCTGGAAGGACCTTCTTTCTCAGGGATGGGGCACCATCTGGCACCCGTTACCAGACCTCTGGAATCTCCACATCTGGCCCTTG
This sequence comes from Myxocyprinus asiaticus, assembly GCF_019703515.2. Classification (NCBI taxonomy): domain Eukaryota; kingdom Metazoa; phylum Chordata; class Actinopteri; order Cypriniformes; family Catostomidae; genus Myxocyprinus; species Myxocyprinus asiaticus. The sequence continues at coordinate 35,869,266 of NC_059378.1, forward strand.
GACGGGATGCGGAAGACCTAAGTGGCCTACCACCCACAGTGGTAGACATGATTACTCAGGCTAGGGCTCTCTCTATGGGGCACCTGTATGTCTTGAAGTGGCATCTGTTCGCTAAGTGGTGTTCTTCCCGATGCGAAGGCCCCCAGAGATGTGCAGTCCGATCGGTGCTTTCCTTCCTGCAGGAGAGGCTGGAGCCACCTTGAAGGTGTATGTAGCCGCCATTTCGGCACATCACAATCCAGTGGATGGTAAGTATTTTGGGAAGCACAACTTGATCATCAGGTTCCTGAGAGGCGCTAGGAGGTTGAATCCCTCCAGACTGCACCTCATCCCCTCGTGGGACCTCTCTGTAGTCCTTCGGGGTCTACGGGGAGCTCCCTTTGAGCCCCTGGAGTCAGTTGAGCTTAAAGAACTCTCTTTGAAGACTGCCCTCCTAACTGTGCTCACTTGCATCAAGAGGGTAGGGGACCTGCAGGCGTTCTCTGTCAGCCAATCATGCCTGGAGTTAGGTCCGGGTTACTCTCACTTGATCCTGAGACCCCGACCGGGCTATGTGCCCAAGGTTCTCACGACCCCTTTTAGGTATCAGGTGGTGAACCTGCAAGCGCTGCCCTAGGAGGAGGCAGACCCAGCTTTGGCATTGCTGTGTCCGGTGTGTGCTTTACGCATCTATTTGGATCACATGCAGAGCTTTAGAAGCTCCAAGCAGTTCTTTGTCTGCTTTGGTGGACAGCGGAAACGAGGCCCTGTACTGGGGTAGGTGCTCCACATGCGCTGGTTCCCCATAGGTGACCTCATGTGATATATCTTCTGCTAAATCGTTTCCCTGTTTGTAAACTGCATCTTCCTTGGGCAGAGGCACACCCCCGGTCACCGTGTTTGTAGAACTCCTCCCCTGTTGGGTAGGACCTACCATGGGACTTCTCCACATTACATACTTCCGACAAGACTCGGTAAGTCCATGTGATGTATTTCCACTCTACACTTCTGAAAACATGGATTTAACCACTGGAGTCTTATTACTTTTATGTTGCCTTTAGGTGCTTCTGGAGCTTCAAAATATTGGTACCCATTCACTTGCATTGTGTGGACCAACAGAGATGAAATATTCTTCTAAAAATCTTTGTTTGTGTTCAGCAAAAGAAAGAAAGTCATACATATCTGGGATGGCATGAGTGTGAGTAAATGATGAGACAAGCGGCTGCAGGAAACGGCTATACTGACTATGTGACTGACGCCATGGATTCTTTCAGGTATCAGGCCATTTTGGTAAAGATGTGATGCCTTCAGTGTGTAAACTGAAGCTCGGTGATCACTGGACTTTCCAGCAAGACAATAACACCAAGGATACATCCAAGTTGTCCAAAATCTGGTTCAGGCATGTGTTGTGGAATGTCCTTGAATGGCTCTTTCAGTCCGTCATTAAAATCCCATTGAAAATCTTTGTTGGGATTTCAAGGAAGCAGTGGCAGCACAGAAACCAAAGAATGTCAATGAGCTGGAAGCTTTTGCTCATGAGAAATGTTTAAAGATTCCAATAGAGAGGTGTTCGAAGCCTGAGAACACTTACCTGAAACATTTATTTTATGTTATTAAGGGTAAAGGATGCTCCACAAATGATTGACTTTGGGGGTTGAATATTTTTGACATATCATTTGTGGAGAGAATTAGTAATTTTTTATTTTAAAATTTGGGTAAACTGAACTCTTTGTTCTCAAAATCACTCATATGTATTAAAAACTTACTTTGACTAGTTACTGAGGTTTTAGTTGATGTGTTTTAATTCACATAACCAGAATGTATTGCTGGTCAGGGGGGTTGAATTATTTTGATTGCAACTGTATATATATATATATATATATATATATATTATTTGGGGCTGAAACATAACCTATGTCATTGATTATTTTCTGCCAAATTCCTAAAAAAAACAGTCCTTATCATACAATTTAACACCATAATCTAAAAAATTCCTGTCATGTTTAGATGTTTCTCTTTATTCCTGGAGCAGTAAAACTGTTTAACCTGACAAAGTTTACACTGTGTTGAAATATAAACATGAATGTAGTGTCAGGTTTTTTATAGGCTGCTGTAAACACTATGATATGGAATGTTTATTGAAGAAATTTCATAACTTCTTGGGAAATGAGCCACTGCAATGGAATGCTTCAAACATATATGCTAAAGGTGTTCTGAAATAAAAAAAGGTTTGCTATCTAAATCTGTGAAAGATTTAATCAGTTGAATGAGTAAATACGATAAAATGTCACCTGACAAAGTCGCCTCTTACCATTTATCTGATTTCCAAGTAAATCAGACTGATCACATTGTGAATTCGGCAACAGTACGTCAAAAGTTTTACTGCAGCAACTGGTCTACACTTCCCAAAAGTTGAATGTCCCCAGTGGCCAAAACTGGAATCGTTGAACGTATGTGAAATGTCCACAGAGTGGCACCAAAACCGAGTTGAATTTTTAGTTGTAAATTATGTGATACAGTCAATAAGAATGCATATTTTACTAACCATACCACCTAACCCTAAAACTAACCATCAGTAGAATTTTAATTTATCAAATCAAATCAAATCAAATCAAATCAAATCACTTTATTGTCACACAGCCATATACACAAGTGCAATGGTGTGTGAAATTCTTGGGTGCAGTTCCGATCAACATAGCAGTCGTGACAGTGATGAGACATATACCAATTTACAATAACATCAAATTAACACAACGCAATTTAAACATCTGTTATACAAAATTAAACTCGACTTAAAACATCAAATTAACACAACACAATTTAAACATCTGTTATACATAATTACACTCAACTTAAAACATCAAATTAACACAACACAATTTAAACATCTGTTATACATAATTACACAACTTAAAACATCAGATTAACACAACACAATTTAAACATCTGTTATACACAATTACACTCAACAATATACAATAATAACATACATTGTACAGTATACAATATGCTGTTTTTTTTTTTTTTACTATATAGATACTATATAGATACACATTATTCAATAAAAATTAAAATATATATGAAAAAAGTATATATATAGAATGTACAGTATTGTACTGTATTGACATTCAGGCTGTCGGTTGATAGTCAGTTGTTAAGAGAGAACATAATATAATAATAATATAATTTATGACAGTCCGGTGTGAGATATAAGAGTAAGGGTAATAAAGTGCAGTGCTGATGTATTTTGATCGTGGGAGATCAAGAGTTCAGAAGTCTGATTGCTTGGGGGAAGAAGCTATCATGGAGTCGGCTGGTGCGGGTCCTGATGCTGCGATACCGCCTACCTGATGGTAGCAGTGAGAACAGCCCATGGCTCGGGTGGCTGGAGTCTCTGATGATCCTCCGAGCTTTTTTCACACACCGCCTTGTATATATTTCCTGGAGGGAGGGAAGCTCACCTCCGATGATGTGTTTGGCAGTTCGCACCACCCTTTGCAGTGCTTTGCGGTTGTGGGCAGTGCTATTGCCGTACCAGGCGGAGATACAGCCAGTCAGGATGCTCTCTACAGTGCAGGTGTAGAACCGTGTGAGGATGTGGCGGTTCATTCCAAACTTCCTCAGCCGTCTCAGGAAGAAAAGGCGCTGATGAGCCTTCTTCACAACGACTTCAGTGTGGACGGACCATGTGAGTTCCTCAGTGATGTGGACACACAGGAACTTGAAGCTGCTGACTCTCTCCACTGGTGCTCCATTGATGATGATTGGACTGTGTTCTCTGTCTTTTCTCCTGAAGTCCACCACAAGCTCCTTTGTCTTACTGACGTTGAGGGAGAGGTTGTGCTCCTGACACCAGTGTGTCAGAGTGTGCACCTCCTCTCTGTAGGCTGTTTCATCATTGTCAGTGATCAGACCTACCACCGTCGTGTCATCAGCAAACTTAATGATGGCATTGGAGTTATGTGTTGCCACACAGACATGTGTGTACAGGGAATACAGTAGTGGGCTGAGAACACAGCCCTGCGGGGCTCCAGTGTTGAGGGTCAGTGATGAGGAGATGTTGCTGCCTATTCTAACCACCTGGCGTCTGCTTGACAGGAAGTCCAGGATCCAGCTGCACAGCGAGCTGTTTAAGCCCAGAGCCCGGAGTTTCTCATCTAGCTTGGAGGGCACTATGGTGTTGAATGCTGAGCTCTAGTCTACAAACAGCATTCTCACATAAGTGTTCTTTTTTTCCAGGTGGGAGAGAGCAGTGTGTATTGTAGATGCAATGGCATCATCAGTGGAGCGGTTGTTGCGGTAAGCAAACTGCAGCGGGTCAAGATTGAGTGGTAATACAGAGCAGATGTAATCTCTGATTAGTCTCTCAAAACATTTGCTGATGATGGGGGTCAGAGCAACAGGACGCCAGTCATTTAAACAAGTTATTTTCGATTGTTTTGGAACAGGCACAATGGTGGATGTTTTAAAGCATGTGGGGACTACAGACAAAGAGAGGGAAAGGTTGAAAATGTCCGTAAAAACACCAGCCAGCTGGTTCGCGCACGCTCTGATGACGCGGCCCGGAATGCCGTCTGGACCCGCGGCTTTGCGGATATTCACCCGTCGGAAGGATCGGGTTACATCCGCTACAGAGACGGAGAGTGAACTAACCTCTGTAGCTTCGGCCGCGAGAGCTCTCTCCGCGAGGGCGGTGTTATTTCCCTCGAAACGAGCATAAAAAGTATTTAGCTCATCCGGGAGAGAGGCAGCGGTGTTCATGGCGGAGTTTTTATTCCCTTTAAAGTTCGTGATGATGTTAATTCCCTGCCACATGCTTCTAGAGTTGGTGGTGTTAAACTGTCCCTCAATCTTACTCCTGTACTGGCGTTTTGCTGTTTTGATAGTTTTTCGGAGGGCATAACTGGCTTGTTTATGCTCCTCCGCGTCCCCGGAATTAAAAGCGGAGGTCCGCACATTAAGTGCCGCGCGAACATCGCTGTTGATCCACGGCTTCTGATTCGGATAGATTCGCACAGTTCTGGTCGGAATCACTTCCTCTACACACGTTCTGATGAAGCACATTACGCTATCAGCGTAAAGCTCGATGTCGTCATCAGAGGCGGACCGGAACATCTCCCAGTCCGTGCGATCAAAACAATCCTGTAGCGTAGAGTCTGATTGGTCCGACCAGCACTGGATCGTTCTGAGGGTGGGTGCTTCCTGTTTCAGTTTCTGCCTGTAAGCGGGCAGAAGCAGAATGGAAGAGTGGTCCGATTTGCCAAATGGTGGGCGGGGGAGGGATTTGTAGCCATCCCGGAACGGAGAGTAGCAATGGTCCAAAACCCGGTCCCCTCGTGTGTTGAAACTAATGTGCTGGTGATATTTTGGTGCGACTGATTTTAAACTGGCTTTATTAAAGTCCCCGGTCACAATGAACGCGGCCTCAGGGTGCGCGGTTTCCTGCTCACTTATACTCCCATACAGTTCCTTGAGTGCCCGGTCTGTTTCGGCTTGTGGTGGGATGTACACAGCAGTGATAATGACCGCTGTGAATTCCCTCGGTAGCCAGAATGGTCGACACAGAAGCATAAGAAATTCCAGATCAGGAGAACAGAAAGACTTGATGGAATGTACGTTCCTCTGATCACACCAGGATTTGTTGATCATAAAACATACACCACCTCCTCTAGTTTTACCTGAGAGGTCTTTCGCTCTGTCCGCTCGGAGCATGGAGAACCCCGCGGGTTCAATGGCTGAGTCTGGAATCTCCGCAGACATCCAAGTTTCCGTAAGGCAGATAACGCAGCAGTCCCTCGTCTCTCGTTGGAAAGAGATCCGCGCTTTCAGCTCGCAGAGCTTGTTATCCAGAGACTGAACATTTGCCAGTAGAACAGTGGGTAGCGGGGGTCGATTTGCGCGGCGTCTTACTCTGATGAGAACGCCGGCTCTGTTTCCCCTTTTCCTCCTGCGTTTCCGCGGCCGTGCTGCCCAGACAAAGGGCTCCGCTTGCGTGTTTGTAAACAGCGGGTCGGCATTGAGGAATGTGAAGTCCGGTTTACGGTGTGAGATCGCTGAGCCAATGTCCAAAAGTGTTTGTCTGTCGTAGACAATAAGGCAGACAACATCCAAGACAAAAAACATAAGAATTGTAAACAAAACAGACAAACCATTGCTATGTTGTGTCGGAGCTCGCAACGCAGCAGCCATACTCGGCGCCATCTTGAGTCCAAAATTTATTCTTTTAGAGTGAAAATGCAACCTCTGAAATGTGCCAACCATTCTTTATGTAAACGCTATTACTTCCTGGTTTCCATGGGACCAGAACCTGTGTCTCGGAGGAAATCTGATCACGTCTGAATTGATGCATAAAACTGATGAGGGATGGCGCTTGTCAATAATTCGGCAGAATGGGGTTGATTTCAAGGTACAGGAACTTTCACGTTTGATCATGTTGGGTAAATAGGGAGTTGATCCAATCAGAGAAAATATTACAGAGTTAATATAGCTGAATAGTAGTTTCTTATACAGCAATGAGCAAATTAATACTTTTGCTTCTCTGATTTTTCTCTTGAGGAAAAGACCCTAGTAATCTCCTCATGGGTCTCCTCTAGAGTTTCAGAAGAGATCTCAACAATGTCTCAATATGCACAACATTTAAAATTCAGAGATTTCAATATGAACTCAAACATTTCTCATCAAATTCTTCCAATTATCTAAGCCATGCTATCCAAAATGATTTTATAGCTCTATACTCTTACTGTATGTCAGCAGTTATCTCATTTGTCAATTTCTATTTTTCCTTAGGAATTTTAGGTGAAACATCTGAGACAAAGGGCTGGCTTGATATTGACAAGACAAGAGGATACCTCTTGTCAAGGTAGATTATGTTCTCAATGACCAAATCTAGGTCAAGGCAAAACATGTGTTTATGTGAATGTTTATGAGTGTTACTGTGTTTGTCCATGCCTGCTCATATACCCACGTGCCTCTAACCTGAATTAATTTTAAACCACAGTAGCACATATGGACTAAACAAAAACAAAGATCCCAAACCCATCAATAGAGCAATTACCTACTTGCACTGGACAACAGCAGGGTCTGTACTATCTCCATGTGACCTTATGACCCCAGACACCACCAATCCCCTTACAATGAGACTGCTGTGAGCTCGCAAACCCTTTCAGTTTCAAATAAGATCCTTTCCAGTAAAGTAAACAGCTTTTAAAAGAGCAGCTGCCAACCTGAGTGTGGCTTTTGTGAATGGCTCATTGTGATCCTCTATTGATCTGAGATGTTTCATTTTTCATGCACAGCAATACAAACTCATTTGCTCAAGGACTGCCCAAGGCCCTTGAAAATCATTGTAATCTGAAAAACATTAGTCTGAGAATAATCTGTCAAAATACTATAAATGACACAGATTTCACGCATCATTAAGAAGCACATTGAGGGGATTTATTCTGAGAGAAACATTACTGTTCTTGTAAATGCACAATCATCACTCATTCGGTCTGTTTGCGACCTTCTTTTGTATTTTGTTTAGATTGTGCTTATCTCGACAGCTCGTGGCAGTAATAAAATCCCAGCCAACTAAATGTATCCTCAAATCTATTTCCAAACACGAAAGGAATACAATTAACATATTTGAGGTGGTGGAGTCTTCTTACTACCAAAGGAAGATAAACAAGTTTTAGGTAATATTTAACATAGATTTTTGGATGTGAGATGTTTGCTATTCCTCAGAGTGGAGACTAAACGAGCTGCTTATATTTTTTAAGAGAAAGCAAGGTTCATTTTGACACATGCTATGGACTAATTGCAAAAAAAAAAAAAAAAATGGTTTAATTTTTTTTCAGAAATCCCTCCAAATAAACAAGACTCCAATTATTCATAAATAATATTGCATGTGTTTATAACCTTATGATTAACAGAAAGTTTTCTTGAATAAAAAAAATAAATAAAAAAAATGTTTGTTGTCCTAAATTTGTAAACATGTAATTCTGGTTCTGTTCACTCTACATCACATTGAAAAGTCTTAATTCATTCCCCTAGATGTCAGCAAGCACTAGAAAATATAATGTATTTTGTACATTTTGCGCTATAATGCATTTTAGCCCTCAAAGATGTGCTTGTCCATAGACATTCAGTCTAATTTTCAGTTAATGCACCAAACTCGTATTTAATCGAATATCTCGGCCTCTGAGTGGGCTAGAAGCTCAATCAAAGTGTCATTAGAAAGCGGAGATCCTCCCTTTTGTGATTACATATTTAACATTTATGTAGTCAAACATATTTTCCTGAAATTTGTTTAGCATGCTTTTCTTGCTGGATGGCATTTTTTTGTTTCTGGACATCTAAGATATAACATTAGATTGTTCAGCGAAGCATGCTCTAAGACAAGTAAAAAATTGCTTATTTTTATATATATATAAAAAAAAACTGCCTAAGGGAACAGCAGATATAACATTTTTAGCTATTTGGGGCTTATATTAGCAGTGATCATCGCATAATAGTAACGTTTGTATTTGATGACTTACAGAAATCATATTTCACTTTGTGATTCTTTTGAATTTTTTTAGAACTGTGCAATCTTAGAAGAAAAGGTTCCATACAGAACCCTAAAGGGTTCTATCACTCACTTCATATTTGGAACCCCTAAACGGTTCTATGTAGAGTCCTTTTTAAGGTTTCTATCAAAATAACCCTAAAGGGTTCTTTGAGCCAGGTGGAAAGGTTCTATGTAGAACCTTTTAGGGGTTCCCAACATGCAACCGTAATGTTTGTTTTTTGTTTAGTTTTTAAATTTATTTTTGGTTTTATTACCAGGAGAATGTTGAATAGATATGCAAACTGAATAGTTCATATACTACTCACTAAGAAAGTGAAATAACCATATAAAAGACATTTAAGTATTATTAAGTAAAGTATTTTTAATAACTTAACACAATTCATAATGAAACAGTTGAGAATCGACTTAATAAATCCACAGGTTTGTAATAATAAGCTAAAAGTTAATTAGTAGTAATATTATTTATATAAAAATCATAAACATAAAATCATTTAACATTAACTATAAGTTAACATTATAACCATAAGTAAGATTAATAAACAAGTAAAAAACGAAGTAAAAATAAATAAAAACAAATGACTATGACAAGCTGTTAAACAGCTGGCATATTCAATAAACAAAAAAATAAAAATAAAATAAAATAAAAATCATATTTTTGTACATGACAATAAAACTACAAACTTTTTCCCCCATGTTTTCTAGATGCAAAGAAAATTAAACTATAACATAACCTGGTATCAGGATTAGTAGTAAATCCACAACAGAGATTTTAGTGATTCAAGTTTGAAATTACTAACCTCCTGGCGAAGAATATCGCAGGCCTGGACGAAATTGTTTTGTCGACATTTATTCTTTGTGCTTGCTGAAAAAAACGTGTAAGTCATAAATGACAAGGAGTTCATATAAATAAAAATAATAAATAATATAACACAAAATTAATCAAAAAATAAATGTATTTCTCTTACTTGGGTAATGTCACCCTCAAGCTTTCAGCTCAACCGAATTTCTGTGACCGTTAAAATTTGAAATAGGATATTCGCGCGTTTTGATCACTTGCGCAAGTTACACGTCTGCAATACACCTTAAATGTTGATAGGAGGGGAAAAACAGCACTAAACTTGAAAGTTTTTGCATCTTTTCTTGGATTATGAGTCAAGAATAGACTATAGCCTTCCATAGACGGTATATTAATACTAAGATAAATTCTGTTGTCTAAAAGAGAAAGGACATTGGATCTGATCATGTCATTTATGCTTTTCTAATCAAACCCAAAGCTGTATAAGTACATTATAAAAGTATTTTTTTCTGCAGTATCAAATGCAAATGCAAAAGTAATGTAGTGAAGTTTTCAAAACTATTTATAAACAAAACTTCCAATGATGTAATTTATGCATACACATACATACAATCATACGTACATACTCACATTAAGCAACCGTCAACCCAAAGAACACTTTTTTCTGTAAATCTTTGTAAATAGAACCTTTTTGGCATAAAGGGTTCTTTGGAGCTAAGTAAAGAAACCTAGGGTTCTATATAGAACCCCAAAGAATGCTTTTTTTTTCTTTTCTTTTTTTTTCTTTTCTTCTAAGAGATTGGTATTGAGGCAACAAAATAATAAGCTTTTATTTGATATATGACATGTCCATTTAGGTTCTATGTGAAAGGCGTTAATTTTCATATAAATATTTCTACCCCATTACCTCTAGAGGGCACTAATTATCAAAGTGAATGTTATGAGGCCTTATTTTTTTATTTTAAGTAAAATAAATGCAGAAGTGATATTCATCTCTGAAAAGTTCAGATACCTCATATGCCTGACTTATGTATACGGAGACTTTAAACTTTTTTCGCGATATAGAGTCCCCTTTTCGACCCGACTTCGGGTCCAATAGAGTTTAAGGGATTTTTGGACTAAAACTGAAGCTACTGCAACACATCCATGATCTTTGTAGACATAATTATGCCTGCTTTTCTGTAAAACAGTTCACTCTCTGTGGAGTCTTGACTTGTCCGATCAAGACCTGACAGAAACCACCAAATGTAGTATGATAACATGATATCTAGCATCTAGCTGGACAATCTGGTGCAAAACTAAGAGGTTTAACATGATTCAAGTACTTTTGAGACATAACAACAAAAGGAGGGCAGAGATTCGATGACTCATTGGCCAGACACTGCACAGAAAAATGTCAAAACAGAGATGGGCTACTTTATCTTAGTGCTTGAGTTCAGTTTTCAACAAAAGCACTTTTTTGAGTCACAACATGCAAGAAAAATGTTTGGCGGCAAGCACATATAATATGGCACATGACGAGATGAGCTCAGGTGTAATTGTGGAAGTATTTCCTGTGGGATGACAGTATTTGTCAAGAACTAAGATGATAGGCTATTAAGATGAGTACAGTTATTTGAGAGACTCTAACAGAGAACTTTTGTGTCATGTGTCTTTAAGGGTCTTGAAGTTACAGGAAGAAGCCCATATCAACCCTCCGTAAGTTCCAGTCAAGAACAAAAGCCAGTGACTCAAGCTAAAGGCCATTTTCTTTAGGCCTCTTCATATACTGTAGATAAGTATCTAGTGTCATAGATGGACTGATACTGTTGGTTACTTGATCCACACACTAAATATAAAGTCTTAAATATTTTGTATTTATAGAATTTAAAAGACTATCTAAAGTTAGTTTGAATCCTCTATTTTTGATCCCATCGGAGACGTGCTGTACTTTCTATTTGTGAACTTGGCATGTCGATTCACTGCAGTCAATTCCTGTTTTGACATGTGACATAAAATAATATTTAAAAGGAAACATGAACAAAAAGAGAAAACAAAATACACTAAAAAGTACAAATACTTTAAAAGTAAATACTGATTGATTCATATATATATATATATATATATATATATACTGTATATGTCCTAGTGCGACCCCGCTTACACATGCGTGGACGTTATATTTTGGCTTCTCTATACACAACACATAATTCAAATTAGTTTAAACTGATTGATCTCAGTTAAGAAGACTCTGCACTGTCAGTATAGAGTTAAACTTTCGATGTACGTAGTCATGTGACAAAACAACATGGCGCCGATCACAGCAGAGTTTGTTTTTGGGAGAAACGCCAGAAAAACGACATCTGGTTGTCAGGGTTCAGCCACTTCTGTTGATTATGTTTTTATTGTCTTTGTGGCTGAACTCTGACACTCAAGTTTAGTGTCTTATCTAGTCTGTGTGAGAATGTATGGTTCACCCTTTTGGCATTGTCATGCATTCTCTTGTCTCGTTGTTTACTGGCACGAGTGCATTGCTCTTATGTCATCCTTGCGGCATGCACTCATGCCAATTGTTTGTGTCTGTCTCTTGCGACCTCGGGCGTGCTTCGCATTGTGCTCGCTTTGATCCGTTGTCATGTTGTGCCGCACTTCTGTCTTGGTGTCTGTTTATTTGTGGCCGAACCCTCGCACAAATGTCCTGTCTCATCTGTCGTTTGGCATGAGCGCATGTTGCCTTGTAGTCTCTGGCGATATGCGCTCGTGACATTCGTGTTTGCATCTGTGAGAACACGTGGCTTTGTTTTGTTTCCATATTGCCACATGTCTCTCAGTCTTACATCATACCCTGCCTCCTTGTCTGCTCATTATTATTATTAATTTGTTTCAACTGCCCCTTGTTAACCTGTTCGATTTCTTTCCCTATATTAGCTCCTTATGTATGCTGTCCTGTGCTGGATTGTTTCATTTCGCACCTGTCGTCATGTGCTCGTGTTTGCTGCCCAATCGGTTCAGTACTTCTTGTATTTATTCTAGTTTGGTTTTCTTTGTTTTCTTTTTCTCAATCGAGAGAGTTTTTATTATGTATGTTTTCTGTTTATTTAAACAAAAGCTCATTGTTTGCATATCTGCACTTGGGTCCTTCTCGCAACATCTCGAATCGTGACACTGGTAAGAAACTTTATTCAGTTTTTACGTTGAAACCTGTTACATTGAGTCCAAATATTAGAGTCTCTAGTTTCATCCGATAGGGCATTTAGGATTTATTGCGAAATGCCACGCTGCTTAACACAGTGTACACTAATGTGTACTTTAGCGCATTTTTTCCTTAGAAATCCTATATTTACTAATGGGTTCATCCAAAAGCTGACTAATGTTGCTTTCAGAGGCTTTATATGGAGTTAGGATGAAAATGAGGTGCATTTTGAGACCAGTGCAGACACACAGCACACTGGAGGTTAAGCCATTCACTCAGTAGGCAGCAAGGGAGCATCCTATAACTTTCCTATGTGGCTAAGTGCATTCACTCCTAAAATCCAACCAAAAGTTCAGTTTCAGGCTGTAGATGATGCAATGTCTGTAACATGTCAAAAACATGAATAACCAACACTCCTGGAAACATAATAAACAATTTGATTTAAAAAAAATGTGGGTTTCTATAGTTTGGTATTATTTAAAATTTCACAACTTAGTCCTGTTGTTCACATATCAATGACACATCAATTTTTAGGAAAACTATTTGCTCTAGAATTTTTTTTTTTGTTGTTTTTTGTTTTTTTGCATGTTTAATAGGTGCTACTAGTTACACATCTAAAAAAAAAAAATATTATTTATATTTTTAGTGTAGGAAAATCGAAAATAGCTCATTTATTTTCATTAAAACTGCCACTAAGCTATATAGAAAACCTATCTATCTATTTATAACAATACAGCCAATATACTGTACTTATTTATCTTATTTTGTTACTATACAAGTATTTGCTAAACTACAATAAAAAGGTTTATATCTTAATGTCCTCTGCCTTATGTTATATTTGGTAGGTTTTTGTTATATATATATATATATATATATATCACATTTTAGCCATACATAAACTTTAGTATTCATACTTCTTAGGCTTTGTCTGTCTATCTGCATGGGTGTTACCTGCTTCATTCCATTGTCTTGTATGTCACTGAGTCATGCTTGAAAACTGCCTCAAAGTGATTTGTAAACTTAGATAAAAGCTGCCATTTAAAAGAATCCCCATTACCGGTATTAAGTGTTTTCCAGCTCTAGAGAAGCAGCTCACTTTCTTGGTCGTGGTTCAAGAATGCTCAGCCTGAAGTGAGCTCTGACTGGACAGACCTGAAAGCTTTCACTCGCCCTGGAACACACACAAACACACATCCTATCTCTCCTGTCAACCCACAGGTTGGAGTGAGTCTTTTGAAGACACACTATAACCACAAACCCTGAAGGAAGAAGTTGGAGACAGGATTTGCCTGGATTTTTAAAGTCAGCAATTGACTTTGGATTTAGTTTTGGATACCAGTTTTATTTGATCACACTTTACATAACATGTATTATTGTATTATATTATCTCATTAGATTTTGCGAATATTCTGTGGAGATATTATAGTTACTCTACATTTTATGATTATAACATTGTAATGCCAAGTGACACATTTTGTTCTGAGATGTTGCAACTTTGTACACAGTGATGTAAGTTCACTTAAAAGGGTAGAAATACAGAAATCCTGATATTCTTGTGGACTATACAGCAGTGGCTATTCAAAATTATGCAGGTTTCACGGATCTGCGCTGCGCGTAAAAGCGAGTGGCTGAAATGCGCTCTCGTCCACCACTTCAACCCTGATCCTGGTGTGGAAAACGAGATCGTGGTCTTGGCAACCGGTGTTGACCAGTATCTCCAAGAGGTTTTCCATCACCTGGCGTTTAATAACGGCGATGATCTCGTCTCCGATGAGGATTTCAGGATGTTGTGTTTGGTTTTGGGGATCTCCATAAGCGCAGAGACGGAAAATGGCACAACGGAGCACAAGGACATTTGTTTCGGACTTCCTCGCATGCTTAACTTCAAAGAGTTCCATGCACGACTTTGTGGATTTTTCTCCATCAAAGCCCAGGAAGGACAGGCGACTGGACGACTGCCGGTTAGTGAGGAGACCGAACTCATCGAGCGTGAAATCAGACTCCGGTGTCCCCGCGTCCGGAGGAGAAAGTGTGTGAGTTTTGACCTGTCTAAAGATCATCAGACCCGGAGGAGGTCAGTGAGGAGATCTGGACAAACTCAGAATCTGGATTATTTAAAGAGTTCGGTTTTAGAGTCCATGAGAAACTCTGGTAAGAGCTTCATTTAAGGATTTATCCATTTATAACCTGTCGGGACAGGTGTACTACTGACTGACCTTTTCCATCCAAAAACTCATAGCCTAGGAAACATTTTATTTCCCCCTTTAAATTATAATTAATGAAGATTTATTCATGGGATTTATGGAAGTGTAATGTTTATGACATCATGAAATTGCATGTGTTTGATGTATTTCATACTATTAGTACTATTAAAATGACTAATCCTACTACTATAAATAATACTAATCACAATAAACTTAGATCAAGATTGTACCATGTTACATAGAATGTTAACTTAGAGCGATCATAGCAAAGTAAAATAATAATCAAATTATTAATATTTAAATGAATAATTTAATGATATGAAATAAAATATTTTATTCGACTGTATAATGTTTATGCCATCATGATGTTTGACGTATTTAATAATACTATTACAACTAATGCTACAAATAGGCCTAATAATAATTCCTTTTAAAAATTAACTTAATTATAGAAAAACCGTAATAATAATAAGTCAACAATTTAATATAGAAAGGAATTTAACTTAATTATAATAAATTAATATAACCAAACTAATGCCAAATCTTTATTTTAGTATTTTGTATGTTTCTAAATATATGATATTATTTATTATATATTACAAATAAATTAATACAACTACATTAATGCCAAATCTTTATTTTAGTCTTTTTTTATTTATTTTCAAAAATACATTTTTATTTTATTATATTATACAAGTAGCACTTTTACCTCACAGCAAGAAGGTCACCGGTTCGAGTCCCGGCTCAGCCTGGACCTTTCTGTCTGGAGTTAGCATGTTCTCCCTGTGTTTGCGTGAGTTTCTTCCAGATGCTCCAGTTCCCCCCACAGTCCAAAGACATGTAGGTCAAGTGAACTGAAGACTCTAAATTGCCTGTAGGTATAGGTGTCTGAGCTCTGTGAAGGACTGGCCACCTGTCCAGGGTGTTTCTCTGCCTTCGGCCAAAGACAGCCAGCTGGATAGGCTCCAGCACTACCTGTGACCCTCCATAGGATAAGTGGTTATAGAAAATGGATGGATGGATATACAGTATATTATCACAATTATTTTTTGAAAATAATTTCAAATCATTGATTAATAATTAATTTGTTTTTTTTTAAGGTGCTTTTTTAAAGTGTGTTTTTAAATAGTAAATTAGGTCATAACTGAATTTCTAATTGTCCTTTGTTTATTGCAGTGTTGGATATTAACCCTCAGAGGAGATGGCAGGACCAGATAGAGTTCGAGAACGGCAGTCTGAGAGAGCTGGTGGAGGACTTGCGTTCAGCTCTGCAGAGCAGCGATGCACGGTGCATTGCATTGGAGGTGGCGTTACGCAGAAAACATATGCCACCACAACACAATGCTGTAACCACACAAGAGAGACAAGACTACAGTGTTGTGGGCAAGGCAAAAACCAAACAACCCAAACATGTGGCATGGGACACCAGAAGGAGCACTAAAGACCTCCAACGAGAGCTGGAACTGATTCGATCATCTCGTGATGGACAACTTGAGGAAGCCATGAGGTTCAACCAAAGGTTAGAGGAAGAGTTGATGGCCGCCTTTGGAGAGCTCAACAGGATGCAGGAGGTGGTGGGCAGTGTCAGAAGAGAAAATGCTCGGATCAAGAAGAGGGCAGAGGAGGCGAGAGGGGCCCTGTCCGCAGGGATTGAGGGCGTTAGGGCCTTAGAAGACCAGGCCCAACAAGCTGACCTGCTTCGAGACAGAGTCCAGAATCTGGAAGTCCATCTGGAAAAGTTCAGGTAGATCTTTCATTTATTCACAGGTATAACTTCAGTCACACATATATTAATAACAGACTGATCTCACAGTAAATTCAGCGACAGAAGGTCGAAAGTTTTACTAATGATTTTGGTCTTTGCTTACTGAAATTTGAACCACTGCCCCTGGTGGCCGAAGCTGGAAGTGCTGTTAAACGTATAGACCCCGTTTCCACCTGGTATTAAGATGTGTTTCGGGTGATCCGATCACATGTTGTCAGCCCTAAATACAGGTCTAAACAGGATCTAAAACATTGTGATCAGATCACAAAACACACATACGAATGTGGTAAAAAATGCATGTGACCACATCGCATTTGAGGCGTAAATGCTAATCTATCCTGTATGAGTCCCGGCAGCAGTGAATCACCACCCCTCACCTGTCAATCAACAGTACACCGTTTTTTCTGTGCTTTCATTGTCTTTTCTGACTTTGCTGCACTTTAATATCATGTATTAACACACTGACATAGTGATTGATGGATGTTGTCATGAAATAGAGACCCTCCCCTCCAAATCTGAACACAAGTGTTCACAGGAGACACATTTAAGTGACCAGGTGTAAACAGCGATGTGTCTCACCTTACCACATGTGACTGGATCGCCCGAAACACGTTAATACCGGGTGGAAACTGAGTCATGGGCACATCTGAGCAGGCACAGGGTGGCACCAAAAGCAAGTTGTTTTTAGTTGTAAATGATGCAGTACAGTCAGCAATGCATATTTGATTAACCCTACCCCCTAACCTAAGCCCCAACCCTTAACCTAACCATCAGTGGAGTAAAAATGTACATTTAGATTTAAAATGCAACCTCAGAGTCACACTCACCATTGTTTACGTGAATGTGATTACTTCCTGGTTTTCACTGGACCAGAAACTGTGTCATGTTGTAAATACTGTGAGTCTTAATTACCAAGGACCATTATGTGGGTGTCCCCTGCACTTTGGGGCCCTGCATATACAACCTAATGCAGATCACAAAGGCGTTCCCAAACTTTGCACTACTATAAGATATTGGACTGCATTGATGCTCCATATAGGCATTTGGCTTCAGTTTGTGAATGATGAGTCAAGAATCAGAGGGAGGTTGTAAATAGATTAGAAAAGATATAACAGCTTTGTAGGGCATGGTGCAACATGTTTGATTTTCCCTTGACAGATGTAATAACCTGCCTTAATAACACAGGACTGCACAGTTTCCTGCAAACAGTTATTAGTCATTTGCTTTCAAATGTGATTATTACAGCAATCATCAAAAGCCTCTATTACAGCATTTTACTGTAACCTGAGTCTTACTATATTCTATTGCATGTCTTGCTTGCTATATCCTGGGAGGAAGGATATAAATTAAGTGTGTGTCCAGACACAAGTTTAAGCAGGTATATTGGACAGTCAAATCACAGTGAGTTGTACAGTCTCATTTTTGTTTCTCACACATTATCCCAGGGGCGGCGCCAGCAAATTTTGATTGCTGGTTCTGAAGAGGTGCTAAATCACTGACAGGGGGAGCTGAGCTTTGATCACTAAATATGTGCAAAACCCGGTGTGGCCAAGTGATTTTATTAATATAATTTTGCACATGGTGACAACAGAAGTGAAATCTCTAAGCTGCAGCCTCAATAAAACAGGCAACACACTTTCAGGGGTTTTTTCAGCTTTTTACAGTACTGTCTGAAGCACAGGTACAGCAAAACAGTGTAGCCTTATTGGGGGTCTGCGGACATGCTCCCCCCGGGAGAAACTTTTTGCAAAAACAGCACTAACGTATTTAATTCTGGTGACTTTAGGAGCAGCATTTTTACATTTTCACAAGTATATATCTTGTGTAGCAATTAATGTAACTACGGGCTACAAAGCATTGATAAAAGACTTATTCACACAGCACATCCAGCACTACAATGTGGGCCGCCATCTTGATTGTTTTGGGTTGAATGGATCACATGACTGCATAGCATGATAAAAAAAAAAATACGTCATCATTTTCAGATATCTGACGTCTTCCCCATCCACACTACAACACAAAGACAGCATTTTCAAATGTATCCACTTGGGAGAGCGTTTTCGAAAAGCTCAGTTTTTGCGGTCAAAAACGCTGTCTCAGTGTGGACAGAAGGCCAAAATGTAGAGAAAAAGATGCATTTTCAAACGAAAACGTATTAGTGTGGACGTGGCCTTAATCTCCAAAGAACCATATATGCAATTTAAGAACCCTTTAAAGCAAGAAAAAAAAAGGCTGCTCGATAAAAAGAGTACTGATAAAAATCTAAGGTCCTACAAAGAACCATTGAAGAAACTTTTTATTTTTAATAGTTGTATAAGTATGATAAACTAATAAACTTAAGATGTATATTGTTAGAACCAGTGTCCTGCACACAAAGTGGCCAGATGCTATTGCTTTTATAATAATCTCCCATTAATCCTGCAATCAATCAAGTAAATTGATGGCTTTCAGTAGATGTTTAGCAGATTAATGACTGGGTTTATATTTCATTATTTCAGACTGTCTGTGTGGTGATGTAATGCTAATTTCCTCACCTGGAAAGGCATGTTGAAACCTGCAAGATTCCTCGCAACAACAAAAAATCCACATAGTTTGCAGGGACAATATTCAAACTTGTTCATGCATCATCCCCTTTTAGCCATGTAATCATCAGGGTTTAATTCCAAGGTCTTGATTTACCTGGTATAAATTAATATTTGGTCATATTACAGTAATGGTGTATTATTCTTGGTTGTATATAGGGCTCAGTGCACCTGCAGAGAGCTGAATATGAAAACAACAGAGATACTTGTAGAGCCACGTGGGTCTGGATTTCCTTCCCCCACTGGTCACGATGACGCGATTATCAGAAGAGGTATGGAGATTATAAACATGGGTTTGTTTAGTTAGCTTTGATAGTTAGCCTCTGCTGGTAGATGCCGTAACTACCTGCATGATCTCATCACGTTATTATCCCTATAATTTTGCAAAATTATTTTTACGTGGATCGTTGTACGTATCACGGCGGTTTCTTGGTCAAATAAACACTAGAAGTGCTACAATAACAATGACTTATTCACCTTTACACAAATCACGAGTAAAACAGTAGTTTACTAGTTCATAAGCACATACTTTTCGCCCTGTTCCTCATACAATGCAATCTTATGACATCAAAACACTTTTATGGTAGTGCATGACTTGTAAGGTGATACATTTTAACGTTTGCGTTACATAACCAACTACATTTAAAAGCTTGTTTAAGAGTGTGTAAAAGATGAGGCGAGGAGCAGTTTTTCCTTCTTCAGGTGAGGCTTTATTTTCCGCTCTTGGCGACACCACTTTACAGTTTACCTTCACACACTAAACTGACACTAACACACACAGCTTTCATAAATAAACTTTCACTACTAGAAAAATCCTTGCTCTGGCTCGGCTCTGTCGTATCCAGTCTCTTTCGACTGAGTGTTGTGTCGCTCTATTTATGCCGCTCTCCCCGTGCTCACTGAAATTAGAGACAGGTGTTAGACATAATTTAGCTCAGGTGTAAGCGCCCTTACCGCTTTCTCTCTCCGGAGAGATGCTTGACCACGCCCCCGCTGCCACATATCCCCACCGCCCGACTCAGGCCGGGGCGGCATCCGGCCTGCCTACCACTCCCCCCCCATTCCTGGAAAGGAAGTTGGCGACAGCCATCTGCGCCCCCGGTCTGTGGACCACCTTGAACTTAAACGGCTGAAGAGCCAGATACCAACGGGTGATCCGGGCGTTAGTATCTTTCATGCAGTGGAGCCACTGGAGTGGGGCGTGATCCGAGCAGAGGGTGAAGGCCCGACCCAGCAGGTAGTATCGGAGAGTGAGGACCGCCCACTTGATGGCGAGACACTCCTTTTCCACGGTGCTGTACTTAGTTTCCCTTAACGAGAGCTTACGGCTAATGTACAGCACCGGGTGCTCCTCCCCCTCCACCACCTGCGAGAGTACAGCCCCCAGCCCCCTGTCTGAAGCATCTGTCTGTAAAACAAAAGGGAGAGAGAAGTCAGGTGAATGTAACAGCGGCCCCCCGCAAAGTGCGGCTTTAACTTGCGTGAACGCCCGTTGACACTGCTCCGTCCACTGGACCAGATCTGGAGCTCCCTTTTTAGTGAGATCAGTCAGCGGGCTGGTGACGTCTGAATAATTAGGCACGAACCTTCTATAATAGCCAGCCAGCCCCAGGAACTGTCTCACCCCCTTTTTGGTCTTGGGTCTCGGGCAGGTCGCAATCGCCGCTGTCTTGTCAATTTGGGGACGCACCTGCCCGTGGCCCAAGTGGAACCCCAGATACCGTACCTCCACCCGCCCAATCGCGCACTTCTTCGGGTTCGCTATGAGTCCCGCTCGGCGCAGCGATCTCGGAACCGCCCTCAGATGTTGCATATGCCGCTGCCAATCATTGCTATAAACGATGATGTCATCTAAATAGGCAGCGGCGTAAGCTGAATGCGGCCTGAGGATTCGGTCCATGAGACGCTGAAACGTAGCCGGGGCTCCAAACAAACCGAACGGAAGTGTCACAAATTGGTGTAATCCAAACGGTGTGGAGAAGGCGGTTTTCTGACGGGAAATTGGTGTCAAGGGGATCTGCCAATAACCCTTTGTCAAATCCAGTGTCGAATAAAAACGAGCAGTGCCCAACTGATCAAGCAACTCATCAACGCGAGGCATTGGATATGCATCAAATTTAGACACCGCGTTGACTTTCCTGTAATCCACACAGAATCGCACAGACCCGTCGCTCTTAGGCACTAGAACAACTGGACTGGACCAATCGCTGTGGGATTCTTCTATTACCCCTATATCAAGCATCGCATCCAATTCTTCCCGAACAATTTTCTTTTTGTGTTCGGGTAGTCGATAGGGGCGGCTACGTACCACCACCCCCAGCTCGGTCTCAATGTGGTGATGGATGAGGTTTGTACATCCCGGTAGAGGGGAGAACACATCTGCAAACTCCTGTTGCAACTTAGCAACCTCCGCGAGTTGGCTCGGTGAGAGGTGGTCTCCGCAAGTGACTGGGGTGAACTGTTTATGTTTTGAACTCACCTCCGGTCCGAGCTCCGCCTTCTCGGGAACCACCGTAGCCAACGTCACGGGGACCGCCTCCCTCCACAATTTTAGGAGATTTGAGGTGGTATATTTGACGTGCGTCCCCTCTATCGGTTCGTTTAACCTCATAATCGAGATCTCCCACTCGTCGTGTGACCTCAAAGGGTCCTTGCCACTTGGCGAGTAATTTAGAGCTCGATGTGGGAAGCAATACAAGCACTTTATCTCCCGGTGCAAATTCCCTTAGCTGAGTTCCCCTGTCATACAGTCGGCGCTGTCGTTCTTGAGCTTGGAGCAAATTCTCCTGTGTTAGTTGCCCCAAGGTGTGGAGTTTTGCTCTAAGATCAAGAACGTACTGAATTTCATTTTTACTGTTTGAAGGTCCTTCCTCCCAGGCCTCTCGCATTACATCAAGCACGCCACGTGGGCGTCGCCCATACAGCAGCTCGAATGGGGAGAAGCCAGTGGAGGCTTGCGGGACCTCTCGTACTGCAAATAACAGGGGGTCGAGCCATTTATCCCAATTTCTAGAATCATCGTGCACAAACTTACGAATTATGTTTTTGAGGGTTTTATTAAATCGTTCCACCAGGCCATCCATTTGAGGATGGTATACACTGGTGCGAATCGATTTAATATTTAATAACTCGTACAGTTCGCGTAGTGTTCGTGACATAAATGTTGTGCCTTGATCGGTGAGGATTTCTTTCGGAATCCCCACCCGGGAGATTATTTTGAAGAGTGCCTCCGCAACACTGCGTGCTGAGATGTTGCGAAGAGGCACTGCTTCCGGATATCGCGTTGCATAGTCCACTAGGACCAATACAAAGCGATGTCCGCGTGCTGACCGTTCTAATGGTCCGACGAGGTCCATTCCAATTCTCTCAAAGGGGACCTCGACCAGAGGGAGAGGGCGCAATGGCGCTTTTGGGGTGGCCGGTGGGTTAACCAGCTGGCATTCGCGGCATGCCGCACACCACCTGCGGACATCGCCGCCAATGCCCGGCCAATAGAAATGGGCTATTAGACGGTTCAGTGTTTTCCTTTCTCCTAGATGACCTGCCATGGGATTATAATCAAAAGTTGGGTTGTATCCTCTTTGGTCCGAGTGTCCTGTGTCACTCGATACAACCGCTCATTTATAATTGCAAAATAGGGGTATGAAAGTGCAATGTCAGGTTGGAGTCGTTGACCATCGATGACTCTCACTTGGTCAAAGGCGTGTTTGAGGGTTTCGTCTCACGACTGCTCCAAAGGGAAATCCCCGTCAGGGAATTCCCTGAGAAGGGGAGGGGCTGCAGCCTCTCCCCCCTCTCGTCATCTTGACGTGGAGCTGTCGAGGACGGCCCCGGCTCCGCCTCCCTTGCCAGAGCATCACACATCACACATCTCCCTATTTTCACACAGGACCCATCCGCGCAAATTCCCTTTAATAAAACTCTAAAATCAGGCCAATCAGTCCCCAAAATCAGCGGATGGGTGAGGCGGGAACTAACCGCAGCCTCCACTCTATGCTTTTTCCCCCGAAATTTAATTGTCAGGGTCACCACCGGATACTTGTGAATATCCCTGTGTACACACTTCACCTTCACCGTTTTGGATGTGACCAATGCCTCGGGTTGAACCAGGCGTTGGTGGATAGTGGTTTGATTACACCCGGTATCCACCAACGCTTGGTGAGTACCCCCCTTGACACTTACCGGTATCCGGTACGCTCCGGCCCGGTCGGGGGCAGCCTGTGGGAGGTCAGAGACCCGCACCACCATCCCCAGCTCCATCAGAGGGCACTGATCTCGGAAGTGGCTCGGGTCTCCGCACCTCCAGCAGTCCGGCCCAGGCGCTACGCCCACACTTGCGTCGGCGGGCGCCCCCCCCTGAGGGGGAGAGCGGCGGGGCATTGGAGTAGGGGAAGGTGTTGCCTCCCACACCCGGGGAACTGGTCTCAGGGGCTGAGTTCCTCCTCGTCTGCGTGGGGCAGGAACGGGACCTGGAGAGACAGCAGATGAGAGAGAGAGAGGGGAGGGGGAAGAAACAGAGGGAGGAGAGAAAACGTAGGAGGGATCTTCCGCCCTCGGGATCGCCGCCATGTGGTCCTCCGCAAGTCGGATGGCTTCCTCCAATGACGCCGGGCGGTGGCACTGGACCCACTCCGTCCCTTTTGGCAGTCAAACTATAAACTGTTCCAGTACCACCTGGTCGATAATTCCCTGGACGTCGCGATCCCCCGCTAGCAGCCATCTTCAGCAGGCGTCACGGAGCCGCTGGGCAAAGGCAAACGGGCGGTCGGAGCTTTCCAACTTCAAGCTCCGGAAGAGTTGACGACTTTCCTCCGGAGTGTGACCAACCCGTTGCAAGATGGCTCTTTTTAGATCTCCGTAGGCCAGGAGGCTCGACGCTGGCAGTTGTTGAGCCGCGAGCTGGGCTTCCCCGGACAATAGTGGGATCAATCGGGCTGCCCATTGGCCGAGCGGCCAGCCCCAGATCTCGGCGGTCCGCTCAAACAAATCCAGGAAGGCCTCGGGGTTGTCCGCCGCCCCCATTTTCTGTAATGCTGGCGGGGGTAATGGCGTGGGTGTGTCCGGGGTCGCGGCTGAGGATGCCCCCTGGCCGAGGAGGCTCCGGATCGCCTGCTGGTCCTCGGCTTGAGCATGCATGAGCTCGACAAACCGGCGGTCTTGATCTTGTCGGAGCTCAAGCAGCGTTTGTTGGTTGTTCTGATGTAGGCTGGCGAGGGCTTGGAGGATCTCCGCCAACTGGGAGGACTCTACGGGACGACCTCCATCCATCTTCGACCCAAACTTCAATCCCGGGTTTCGGCACCAGTGTAAAAGATGAGGCGAGGAGCAGTTTTTCCTTCTTCAGGTGAGGCTTTATTTTCCGCTCTTGGCGACACCACTTTACAGTTTACCTTCACACACTAAACTGACACTAACACACACAGCTTTCATAAATAAACTTTCACTACTAGAAAAATCCTTGCTCTGGCTCGGCTCTGTCGTATCCAGTCTCTCTCGACTGAGTGTTGTGTCACTCTATTTATGCCGCTCTCCCCGTGCTCACTGAAATTAGAGACAGGTGTTAGACATAATTTAGCTCAGGTGTAAGCGCCCTTACCGCTTTCTCTCTCCGGAGAGATGCTTGACCACGCCCCCGCTGCCACAGAGTGATTAAAAAAAATTGTGCAGTAGTTCAACTGATTGAGCGTTGCACTCACGACCAGGGTACGAGTCCTAAAGAGCATGTGAGTCGACATTTCACCTCGGAACTGCCGTGATACGTGTAAGGAACCACGCAGTATCATTTTGCAAAAATGTCGACACAATCACATAATTTTCTGGTGGT
Source organism: Myxocyprinus asiaticus (assembly GCF_019703515.2). Taxonomy (NCBI): domain Eukaryota; kingdom Metazoa; phylum Chordata; class Actinopteri; order Cypriniformes; family Catostomidae; genus Myxocyprinus; species Myxocyprinus asiaticus. The sequence continues at coordinate 35,894,139 of NC_059378.1, forward strand.
AACTACACCATTTTGCCAGCAAAAGGCATGTTTCTCCATTGACGGCCATTTAAAAGTAGCTATGTATTCTGATGAAAACTATTTTTGCAAATAACTTATAAGTAAAAAACAAATTTATTGTATCATAGTAGATGTTTCAACAGGACCAGGTTTTTTGGAGGGCTCTTAACTGTGTGAAATAGACTTGTTTGATCAAGGGGTTCTAAATAATAGAGCTGTTCATGTTGTAGTCCATAACCTAGAAGAGAATTAGCATTTTTGATCCATGGGTTCACTCTTGATTTTCCTATGGGTTTTTATGATGGCAGTTTTGGATTTATAAGTAAAATAGTGGCTGTGGTAAACAGTACTTGAAGATACTTGGAGGTTTTGTCCTACAACACAAATAACACACAGTTATACCCCAAACATGAATTTTAAAGCCATCATGTGTTTTAAAAAAGTTTGTTGCTAACAAGTTGCTAAATAAGGACAGTTTTCAGTTTCGTCAGGTACGTCCACTCACATGCTTGTGGTAGTTGCAGTCCTTATTTTTGCAACTTGTTAGCAACATAAAAAAAATAAATAATTTATCATTTAGTGTGACAAAACGTCCAAGTAACGGACAAAGTAAAGGTTACCACAGACTTTATTTTACTTAAATCTCCAAAACTGCCCCAAGCTATAGGAAAATCCTGAGGCAACCCATGGCGAATTAGCCTTCCGGCCTCAATTTGAGGTCATGGCAGAACAGCTCTTCATTAGTTTAGTATTAGAACAATTGGGATGAGGCAGTATTGACAGTGGTCATGTGACAATTATGTGGTCATGTGACATCACTTTACAGAAGAGGGCCTGCAGAGGTCAGTAGAGGGTCGGGCTGCTTCTGATGAGGAAGAGGAGGAAAGAGGGGTGGATGAAGGACAGTGCTGCCTCCTGGAGGTGAAACGGTTGATCAACAGATTGCACAGCTGTGCCAGAGGGTGAATATATATATATATATATATTTCTTTTTTTTTTTTTTTTTTGTCACAAACATACATTTTCATGTTTGTGATCATCCGACAGTTTCATGTGCTTGTGCTCTCCTACAGGTGTCAGAAAACTGCTATCTGTCAGTGGCTCGTCTCTCAGACTTCAGCCCACAACAGAGAACTCCAAGGATCTTCTGGAATGAGAGAAACCAAAAGACAAGTGTGGATTCCTCGAGCAGATGAAAAGGCAAACAAACCTGTAAAGGTAAGAGCTGAAAAAGAAACTAATGGGCGCCTACACCACCATAAAATCTAATCTCTCTTCTTTAACACCATCTGTCCTCTCTGTCTCATCCTGCAAATACAGCAGAAAGAGGAGGACCATTTAAGACCAGAAGTTCAGATGGTGGAGACAGAGAAACGGCCTCTGCTGGAGGAGAGACTCACTGATGCACTCACTTTACTACTGCAACTACAAGATAAGGTAAGAGTTAAAGGAATAGTTCACCCAAACAATTACAGTTCTGTCATAATTTACTCACTCTTATGTTGTTCCAAACCTGTATGACTTTCTTATGCGGAACACAAAGTGACTCACTTTAAAACCTTAAAGGACACAAAAGTGTCATAAAAGTAGTCCATGTGACTAATGTGTCATATTTAAGTCTTCTGAAGGCATTCGGTTTGGTGAGAAAAGACTCGAAATTCATTCGAGTCATCGAAGTCACAAATCTTAATGTCCACTGCGCATTCATGTACGCTATGAGAGAAGCTCATTCACAGTGAGAACCTGCGTCCTTTAGTGCTAAAAACAAACTCAGATCTCGCATGAAAACTCATCCTGTGAATGAGCTTTTCTCATAGAGCTCATGAACATGCAACAATGTCAAGATTTCAGCTGAAAAATTACTTAAATTTCAAGTTGTTTCTCACCAAAACCTATTAAATGCAGAAGACTTGAAATATTAGCTACATTTTAAAGTCTGCACAAATGAGAGTTAGGAAGCACAAGTGTTAACGCAGCCGAAGACATATCGACTGACCATGTTTTGCTACTTGCTAATGCTAGTCAGTGGTAGATGGTATATAATTTAGGAGGAAGGGACATTCTTATTCTAGAGAACATTATATTAAATTTGTGTACACCAATGAAAACAAAAAGAGTCTTCAATATTTTTCCCAGAAGAGACTGTAAATATTAAAAGTTTATCTCACTGTTAAAAGTGGTAATGTACAATTGTTACCATAAGGATATTTCTACCTGATCTTACCCTTAAAATTTGTTTTGTTGGTGTAACCTAAAACCAGTTCATTTAGACTTTACCACATGAAGCACATTTTTAGATAAACATTTTTTCCCAGTGCTGCTTAAAGTTCTTCTAGTCAACTTTTAAGAGTACACTAACATACAGATGACTGCTAAGCTAACAGACATAGACTCAAAGCCACACTCCTGTTTTGATTTCATGAAGTCTTTAATAAGGTACACATCTACATAAAAAGATCACTGATAAACGATTGCTGTAATAAAGAAATATTCAATACACTTTGGGAATGAGTATGTCCACACTCTCACCTTGTGGTTTAAACTATATAATGCACTTTTCCTTCAATAACAAGTCTGTTTTGACCCTCATAGAGAGTCTCTCGCAAAGTCTTGGGGAAAATTCTAATCAACACGCTAGAGCTGTGTACCAGAAAAGGCCACGGTAAGTTCCTTTCCCTTCTATTCATTTAGACTTTTCCGAAAATCCTGGATAACACACTCATCCCTTCTTTTTCCTATAGAAAGCACCCCAGTTTTCATGGTAGTGGACACACTGTGCCAGCAGCTCATTTCCAGTCACCTCCTAGATGGAGAGGAGGTCAGCATAGGGGCGCGACCTCCTGTGACCCCAGGTCAACGAAATACGTCCAACACCCACATGATGTCCTGCTGAGAGCATCACAGATGTCCCATCACTGACAAAGGTCATAACTTAAACTGTTCTTTGGGGCAGAGAACATAATTAGTCTAACACTATGGTGTGTCTGCACTCAACAACTTAAGGAAAACATTTCCATGCAATTTAATCAAATTTTTTCATCAAAAACGAATATATTTGAATGAATTTGATCGTCATTTTGTACAAACTTAAATTCATTTTGTCACATATACTAGACATAGTCATTATTTTAATTACATTGAGGCAACTTTATACCACTTCTGTTTTTTGTTAAAAATGTGTTTTGTTGTAAGTGTAACAAGCTGTGAGCTTGTAGTCTCTGCAATAGGGAACGATATCTTGCCGATGAGTCTTAATTCAAGCTTTCCAACCAGGCATGCAGGGTCTTTAACATCCAACGCACAAACCACAATGACGGTGACACTCAACAATCATATTTTTGGAAACAGATGGATTCACATGACACAAAACCCAAAGGGACAGCAAACACAACACCACCAGTGCAAATACTGCAATAAAAAGCAAATATTAAGACATTTTCAGTTTTTACTCAAACTTACACAAAATAATATTTAAAGGTGCAATATGTAACAATTTTCTTTTTTTTTTTGCCAATGTTTGAACGGCTTGTAACGCAACTTAAAATATGAGTCCTTCCCAGACTTCCTAGGTTGCCTATTAAAGCCTGTAGACTGATTTTCATGTGAAGGGAGCGGGTCGCTTTTGCCAGGAAAATCCAAAGGATGTGACTTATGCGCGCTCCCGAGAGCCTTGCCTCAGACAGTAATAGTTTCTCTTCTGCTATTCAACAGCGACAACAAACTGCAACACTAGGTAACATTATCTTAGAGATGGAATCCAGCAAACGTCCAGCTCCCAGCACAACACCGACTCCTACACAAACTCAGAGTAAGCAAAAAAAACAAAACAAAAAAAAAAAACATTTATCTACTGAATCCAGTCTAGCTAAGCAGAAACATGATCATGGTCAAGTGAAAACTGGAATGAACACCGACAGGGCATTTGATTCCTGGAGGGACCTTCATTCAGTTTTGGGGATCAAAACCGACCCTGAATTGGCATTCTTCTTATTAGACAGGTAAGCTTGCATAACTGCAAAGCATGTGAAATATAGTGCCATGAGGATTGATCTGTGTAATTTTAGCTGACTTGATCTTGACTGCTAATGCTGATGAATTGCAAGCTACCTTGCTTCGTAACTTTCAAGTAATTTCAACGATCTTCTCTTTATATTAAAAGTCAGGTATACGGGATAAATTTAAGCAAATATGCTGGTTTCTTATTCGTAGTACAACATATGACATACAAAACATACAATAGTGCAACATAACTGAAGTGCAACAGTAAACTGTCTGGTATAGTTCGGTAGTATGTAGCTGTATGTGTGTAGCAGTATGCTATGTTAGCTGATAAGTAGTTTTCGTTTAGTCTCAAAGTCTGTAGTAAAACAATCATAACTGTGTAATTTTAATTATGCTACCTCATCTGTCAGCATGATGCTGGTGGATCACGTTCAGTCTCTTTGTACATTACGTCATTGTTTTGGTCGATGCTCGCTTGCGTCCGTATGGAGTGTGTGCACGAGCGTGAGCATGAGCAACAGGTAGCTGGCTGCAGTTCACTTAACGGCCACAAGTGTCATTAATAACAAGGGTTTCTGAATCTTACATACTGCACCTTTAAGTTGTCCAAACGCAAATGGATTAAGTGAACTTCCATTTTACAAATTTAAATTTACTGCACACTATGAAATTAGGTTGTGACCAAATTCAAGAATTGTGTTTCATTAGATTTAATTAAATTCAACAAGAAACAAATTAATTTGAGTGTGTGTTTGTTTTTGTACATACTGTATAAGTCTGCATCAGATATGATGTGTTCTCATGGCACTTAATTTGTTTAAATATTTATGTTATTATTTGATATATTTGATAAGCTAAAAGCAATTCTATTTTATTTTATACTTGTACAGCACATTGGTCAACTACTGTTTTAAATTGTGCTTTATAAATAGACTTGACATTGACAATTTTGTACAAAACTAATAAATATATATTTATTCCAAAATGATTCCAATATTCATATTTTACATCTTGTCAAATGATTCAGCTTGCAATGTGAATGTGTCACTGATATTTGTGGAATTGTCACAGTAACTTATCTGTGATGTTATTTTGTGTCACATTTCCATTCCTCACTGTTACAATGTGTCAATGTGTAGGCTCATTGTCAAGACAATGCATTTCCTTATGAAAGTCTCACAGACAAGGCACACTCTGTTCAAGACGCAGTGATACTTTGTGGATGCCAGAACGTAAATTCCCTAACTCATCAATATTCTTGAAGACAGAGCAAGAATCATTTATTTCTCTCGAAAAATCTGGAATGTTTGTCCAAGTTCACCTCCCAGTCCATGTCCATGCATGCTCATTGTTATCCGTGTCAATCCCATTTATCCTTCCAATCCGACTGAGCCTCTCTCATGCTGGAAACAAATCTGCTGAGTTATGCACCTCGATAATTCGCTTATGTTCCTTGAATTGATTGATATGGATGTGAACATTGTCGCTAGTATAAACTCTGATAGTCAAGAGCCAGTAGAGTTACATTGTGATACACCAGAAAAAAATTCCTGATGCAAAGTCGTTGGAAGTGACATCAATTTAATTGGTTCTTGTGTGAAACAACACTTCAAGGTTTACTCTTGTTATCTTGTGGGAATGTTTCGCTTACACTGCTTTCTGTAATCATTTTGATAGGCCAATTATAGCATTCTGTAGTTATATTTTTTTCTGCATTCTTTGGTAAACATTTTTTTACCTCATGCAACTGATATTATTCAAGTCAAAAATGTTATTTAACATGACTAAATCAACCTGAAAAATGAATTTACACCAACAAAAGTAATTTTACCCCTTTTTTTTTTAGTGCAGACAACCGATTTGCTACATACTGTAGCTGTGCTAGTTTCTTGTATCAGTCTGAGGAAATAAAATCAATATTTCAAGTCCATTTACAGTACTTATTTGTCTAATAAACAGGATAATACAATCGGTCGTTCATTATCCAAATAAAACTCTTCAGGTTTTTTTTTTTATCATCCCTAATTGATCCCTTAACCATTAACTGTAAATATCAGTAGGCTGTATGTCTCATTTTTTTTGTTGTAAATTTTGACATTTGTCCTTTTAATTTAATCAATATTTCATCAAGTCATTCATTTTAGTCAATTTTATCCTTTTTTTTATTATTATTTGTTTTTAATTTGATCCCCTTTTCTTCCAATTTGGAATGCCCAATTCCCACTACTTAGTAGGTCCTCATGGTGGCGCAGTTACTCACCTCAATCCGTGTGGCGGAGGACAAGTCTCAGTTGCCTCCGCTTCTGAGACAGTCAATCAGTGCATCTTATCACGTGGCTCGTTGTGCATGACACCGCAGACACTCACAGCATGTGGAGGCTCATGCTACCCTCTGCAATCCACGCACAACTTACCACGTGCCCCACTGAGAGCGAGAACCCCTAATCATGACCACGATACCCTCCCTAGCAACAGGGCCAATTTGGTTGCTTAGGAGACCTGGCTGGAGTCACTCAGCATGCCCTGGATTCGAACACGTGACTCCAGGGGTGGTAGTCAGCGTCAATACTCACTGAGCTACCCAGGCCCCCAGTCAATTTTATTCTTGACTAAAATAGCATTTAACTATAGACCAAAATTTCATTTTAGTTGAAAATAAAAAATTACAAAAACATGTATCAAAATGTAGTAGACCAAACTTTAACCAAATATTTTGGTTAAATATGCATAAACCACTTACAATTCTTCAAATGTACCAAACATATTAAAGAATACAGCTGCAATCAATGATTGGGGCCAATCCCTGCTGGCATTCACTAAGCACAATGCAAAGAGCTCCAGTACAATGTGAAGACTAGTTTATGCAGGCTTCAAACCAATCTCACCCAGTGTTCTGAACCGAAGTCCAGAGCTTAAACCACTGCACCACTAAATGTACAAGTCTGAAAGATGCCAAACAGAGAAGTATTCATTATGCAGTGAAGTACGGCCTACATTGTAGTAAGCTCAACATAAAGACTCAGATGTCAACAGAAGTACTACTTTTAAAACTGTTTTTTGCTGGACTCATAGTCCCATTCTTTTTACCCGTAACACCCGTAACAGTTGACATACCACAACAATAGCAAAGAGACATGACACTAGCGCGTAACTTAGTTCGCTTCTTTGTCAATGCAGATGTTTATGTTGTGGATTTAGCTGATCAATGTCACATATACAGTACAGGATGCATTTGAGTGAGGTGATTAACCCGTTAATAAAGTTGTACAGGTGTTCAGCTCACGTCCTTCGCAGCTCAAGTGGTGAAATCCTCAACATACTTTGACTGGATTATTTCCATCAATTCATTCGAGATTTTTCTTTCTTCAAAAAATAAATAAATTAAAGTGTTATTGCATTGTTAATATCTTACAATTTTTTTTTATCATTTTCGTCAACAGTATGTTTTAATTAAAACCATTTCATGCGTGAACGAATCAGCATTTTTGACAGTGTTTTGACGATCATTTGTCGCCACCTACTGGTGTAAATATGTAATATCACAGGGATGAATCAACATTCCCATCTCTAGCTCTCTGCACTGCTCTCAATACTCTGGTTTTGACGCTGACTACCACCCCTGGAGTTGCGAGTTCGAATCCAGCGTGTGCTGAGTGACTCCAGCCAGGTCTCCTAAGCAACCAAATTGGCCTGGTTGCTAGGGAGAGTAGAGTCACATGGGGTAACCTCCTCGCGGTCGTGATTAGTGGTTCTCGCTCTCAATTTGGCGCATGGTAAGTTGTGTGTGGATCACGGAGGGTAGCATGAGCCTCCACATGCTGGGAGTCTCCGCGGTGTCATGCACAACAATCCACATGATAAGATGGAGGCAACTGAGACTTGTCCTCCACCACCCAGATGAGGACCTACTAAGTAGTGGGAATTGTGCATTCCAAATTGGGAGAAAGGGGATAAAAAATAAATAAATAAAATTAAAAAAATACTCTTGTTTTGAATGCCACGAACACAAGTGGAGTGAAACAAACAGTAAAGCGTCCCAGCAGAGGTTGCGCTAGAAAAAATCTTTATCCGTCACTCTGGCAGACTGAGTTGTAAAATTTCTGTCATGGTCTATTTTTATTCGTCATACTTGTTTGTATAGTATTGCATTCAGGGGCGTATCATTCATTATAATGGCATATACATGACAGTGGATAGGCTTAAATTGTAGATTTTTTTACTCCCCAAGCACAAGTTCTACCTGTCAATCAACTGCTGCGCTAAAAAAGTTTTTTTAAACTTTGCCAGTTATGTGTGGCTTTAAAAGGAAATAAACGTCCGATCTAAAAATTTGAAAATGGGCATACATACATAAAATGTCACAGATGAGAAGTACACACATCTCTGAGGCTTTAATGCAAGTACTTGACTACAATAATTGATAATTATTTTGTGGAACTGGGGTAAGATGAGCCTGTATGTAATGGTGCATATTGTTTGTCATGTGACCTTGTAAGCAGGAAGTATCCATTATTTCTATATGGCTGTGAAGGGAAGCACATTAGAAATTAGTATGTTTTTTTTATTGTTTTTTTTTTTAGTACAGCTCTATGTTTGTATCAAAACATATTTGTTCCAATAACTGTTCTGTTTATAATGTTTGAAGTTAAAGGTGCACACAAAAGTTCCGTGCAAGGGGGAACAAGGGGACAACGTCGTTGGACGTACCGGCAGGTGGGGCCTCGCGGCGGGGCGGAGCTCGAGGTGCCACACCACGTTGTGGCCATGCTGAGTCTAGGGACATCGAAGCACTTATCTGGCTCCTTGTGACCACCCCCGGAACAGCCTGGGACGGGGGAGGAAGACGCCTGTCCTCGTAACCTGTGGAGACTGCCACATCGGGAGTATTTTCATAACTTTTGTCTTTGTGTCATCTTGGACTTGTAACACTGACACCTAGTGGCTTGGATGCAGCATAATTTAAAATCAATAGTTTTCAGTTTCAGATGCCATTGTAGACATGTAGTATTCACAGTCAGCCATGATTACTTTATCAATGAGTGAAAATGTCAAATAACAGGATGGTTACTGAGATTAAGCGAGTAGTATTCAGCTGGTCATGTGATTGTAACATGGCGACCCCCATGTGCGGACCCTCTCCATGTAGAATAGAACAGCTTTTATAAGGTTACTGATATGACTGGAGTCTTCATTTTAATGTTAGTTGTCATGATTTCCTACATAAACTCAGCAAAAAAAGAAACGTCCTCTCACTTTCAACTGCTTTTATTTTCAGCAAACTTAACATGTGTAAATATTTGTATGAACAAAACAGTTCAACAACTAAGACATAAACTGAACAAGTTTCACAGACATGTGACTAACAGAAATGGAATAATGTGTCCCTGAACAAAATCAAAAGTAACAGTCAGTATCTGGTGCGGCCACCAGCTGCATTAAGTACTGCAGTGCATCTCCTCCTCATGGACTGCACCAGATTTGCCAGCTCTTGCTGTGAGATGTTACCCCACTCTTCCACCAAGGCACTTGCAAGTTCCTGGACATTTTTGGGGAAAATTGTCCTAGCCCTCACCCTCCGATCCAACAGGTCCCAGACGTGCTCAATGGGATTGAGATCCGGGCTCTTTGCTGGCCATGGCAGAACTCTGACATTCCTGTCTTGCAGGAAATCATGCACAGAATGAGCAGTATGGCTGGTGGCATTGTCATGCTGGAGGGTCATGTCAGGATGAGCCTGCAGGAAGGGTACCACACGAGGAAGGAGGATGTCTTCCCTGTAACGCACAGCATTGAGATTGCCTGCAATGACAACAAGCTCAGTCCGATGATGCTGTGACACACTGCCCCAGACGATGACGGACCCTCCACCTCCAAATCGATCCCGCTCCAGAGTACAGGCCTCGGTGTAACGCTCATTCCTTCATCGATAAACGCGAGTCCGACCAGATGTTCCTCTAGAACTGGTCTCCAGGCGTGTTGTGGTCATGACAGACGCCTCCAAAATGGGCTGGGGTGCTGTTTGCAATGGGCACGCAGCCGCCGGCCTGTAGACGGGCCCGCGACTGCATTGGCACATCAACTGCCTCGAGTTGCTGGCAATTCTGCTCACCCTGCGGAGGTTTTGGCCGTTGATCCAGGGCAAGCACGTGTTAGTTCGGACAGACAACACGGCAATGGTAGCATATGTCAACCGCCAAGGCGGTCTGCGCTCTCCTTGTATGTCATAACTCGCCCTCTGTCTCCTCCTCTGGAGTCAGCAGCACTTCAAGTGGCGTCTGTTCGCTAAGTGGTGTTCCTCCTGACGGGAAGACCCCCAGAGATGCGCAGTCAGATCAGTGCTTTCCTTCCTGCAGGAGAGGTTGGAAGGGAGGCTGTCCCCTTCCACCTTGAAGGTGTACGTTGCCGCCATAGCAGCACACCACGACACAGTCGACGGTAAGTCCTTAGGGAGGCACGACCTGATCATCAGTTTCCTAAGAGGTGCCAGGAGGCTGAATCCCTCCAGACCGCACCTCATTCCCTCATGGGACCTCTCTGTAGTTCTTCAGGGTCTACAGAGAGCCCCCTTTGAGCCTTTGCAGTCAGCCGAGCTTAAGGCATTCTCCTTGAGTCTGCCCTCCTGACTGCGCTCACTTCCATCAAGAGGGTAGGAGACCTGCAAGCGTTCTCTGTCAGCGAAACGTGCCTGGAGTTCGGTCCGGGTTACTCTTACGTGATCCTGAGACCCTGACCGGGCTATGTGCCCAAGGTTCCCACCACCCCTTTTAGGGACCATCAAGCGCTGCCCCAGGAGGAGGCAGACCCAGCCCTGTCATTGCTGTGTCTGGTGCACGCTTTACGCATCTATTTGGATCGCACGCAGAGCTTTAGGATCTCTGAGCAGCTCTTTGTCTGCTTTGGTGCACAGCGGAAAGGAAGCGCTGTCTCCAAGCAGAGGATCGCCCACTGGCTCACTGACACCATAACTATGGCATATCATGCCCAGGACTTGCCGCCCCCGGTAGGGCTACGACCCCATTTTACCAGAGGTCTAGCAGCTTCCTGGGCCCTGGCCATGGGTGCCTCTCTAACAGACATTTGCAGAGCAGCAGGCTGGGCAACACCCAGCACCTTTGCAAGGTTCTACAACCTCCGGGTGGAACCGGTTTCGTCCCAGGTAGTGGCACGCAATACAAGCGGATAAGCCCTGGGATAGCCGGCCGGGTGTATCGCTTGCACATAGCGCCTTCCACCTCCCTTTGAGCTGAAGACGTGTGCCATTAATTCCCAGTAATGTTCACAAACTTTGTTCCCTGGTTGACTTCCTCCGAGCCCTGTGGCAGTCGAGTTTTCGGAGAGACTCACTGCTGGCCCAGTACACGTGCTAACTAAGAGTCCTGTTCTGGGGTAGGTGCTCCGCATGTGGCGGTTCCCTGTAAGGCTAACCCCATGTGATATATATCTTCCACTAATTCGTTTCCCTATTGGCAAACTGCGTCTTTCTTGGGCAGAGCCCCTCTGCCCCAGTCTCCATGTTTGTAGTAACTCCTCCCCCATTGGGTAGAATCTACCTTGAAGACTCTCCACATGGTTGGAAAGACCATGTGACGTCTTCTTCCACTTAAATATCCCCCCCCTTTGGGCGAGGTGTGGTCTCCGCGGTGTCTTCCCCTTGGGAGGGACACCCCCTGACTAGACCTGGCGGCCAAGTTGGATAATCCCCCTTCTTTTTTAGGGAGTGGAAAAAGAGAAGGGGAAAAGAGGCCACGACTGGGTTAAGCCTGTCTCTATCTCTTGAGTAGTCGACTTGTCCCCAAAGGGCCATTCGACACTCATAACTATGTTGGGGGAGGTTACGTGTCGACCTGGTGTGCTGGCTATGAGGCACACAGTAGTCTTTCCACCACACACCGCCAGTTCACGTAACACAGTTCAGCCAATTGTGGCGTTTCGTATAGGGACCCCTAGTGTCACTACATCAACACAACGTCGAGGGAACGTCATGGTTACTTGTGTAACCTCCGTTCCCTGTTGGAGGGAACGAGACGTTGTGTCCCTCCTGCCACAATGCTGAACTACCCGCTGAAATGGCCGGACCTTATATCGGCTCCTCAGCATAAAACCTGAATGAGTGGTTGCATACTAGCTCCTTTTATACCCGTATGTCCGGGGGAGTGGCATGCAAATACCACTTGCCAATTTTCATTGGCCTTTTATCAAAGACCAGAGGTGTCTCAGGCTCCCAAGAGTGACCCCTAGTGTCACTACATCGACACTGTTACACAAGTAACCATGACGTTTAAACCCTTTACAATAAAGATCTGTAAAGTTATTTGGAGTTTATATTGCAAAATTATAATTCATGTCTTTAGGAGTTAAACTTTTTTTAATGAGGAAAAAATGACTGAGTGCACCTTTAAAAAAAGACCAGGCCTTTGTTCAGGCAAAGGCTTTAGGCATTTACTGTAGGCTATGCTAAGTAATTTATCCAAATCATTCCATCATTTACTAGGGATGGGCACGAGTACTCGGGTACTCGAACATGGCAGCAATGATCGATCATGAAAACGATGTTAAGAACATGTTATTATATATACAGTTTTGAACATGTAATCGCCCCTCGAATACTCGACAAGTACTCAAGTAATTAGTCCGAGTACTCGAGTAGACAAAATTACCAAAATGCCCATCCCTATCATTTACATGCAATAACAATCATCAGTGCAAGGAAACAAGAGTAAGGTAATAAATAGATTATAAATTAAAATAGATACATTTGTGATTTGTGGAGTTTTATTCAGTGAATCACAGGGAAAATTCAACTGGTCAACTTACCCCAAGATGATTCATCTAACCCACTGACCCTAACCTGGGGCAAGTTGACCAAGGGATCACATTTTTTAAGAGGCCAGCTGTTTGTGGCTTTCTGTCACAACATCAAGTGATAGCAGACACCTAGAAATAAAGGTAGCTCTATATGTTTTACCTCTGTCTAATTTTTCCTTGTATAGGAGACAACATAAAATTTGGCTCATCTTACCCCACTCTCCCCTAAATATAAGTAAATCTCCCTTGGTCCTTGACAGCAGTGGCAAATTCTTTGACAAAATGAATAGAAAAGCAAAGGGCAGTGTTACGAAATATAATCTTTTATTTCCAGCAATTTACAAGTACCTCTGTTAAATCCCCTTGACAGTGTAAAATTGAAGCAACCTTGACAGAATTGGTGGGGTAGGGTAGAAACACATTGTAAAAATAATGTGCAGGCAGTGTAATACATCAGATAATCAGGCAGCTACAACTTCTAGCAGTACAGTCTAACTTTCTTTGGGTATTTTAGTCCATTTCCTCTATAGTCATATATGGGCTCAATTTAACGTAAGGAAGGTTAAATGTTCTTGTAGGAAGTTCAAATGACATCAATGTTAATCTGTTCTAAATTTGCAAAGGTAAATACAAGGGAATATGTGACAGATTAGACAAACCACTAGCAAATAATCCTAATTTTCCTTAATCTGGGATTTTCAGTGGTGTTGCTTTGGATAACGTTACCACCGGTACATTTGTCCTGCCAGAATACAGCACACAGTGTAATTAAATCAAATGAAAACAATATGAAAATCAACTCAATGAATTAAAAAAGATCATATACAAAAAAGAAGAAACCAGAAATCCTATACAATCTATGTGTCAAGTGCTTGTGATTGGTTAAGGCATATTAAAATCAAATTCACAGAACCAGGTTTGAGCGTGAGGTTTTGCTGGAAATTAGGCACCAAACTTTGATATATTTGTTAAAGTTTACCAAAGAAAAATAATTACTGATAAAGGTTCAGTAAACATCTCTACTGGTCCAATGCAAAGAAGAAAAAAAAAAAAAAATCATAAATGAGACTCTGAACAAAATGAAAAATAAACAAATTATTTATAGAATAAATATATTATGTACAAATAGCTTTGTCACATCTATAGAAATAAATAAAACAAAGCCTCCCATCCCCTGAAGAAATATTCACAAGTATAGAGAGCTGTCATGATACAATGGCAGCACCAGTTCAGCTGCACAGTAATATTCAGGATGTTTGAATGCATTGCTGATGGGTATGGATATTGGATATTTCTGACAACGTGTCTATGCATACGACACACATGATTTTGCACAAGTGCGACCTCTTGTGGCAAATCATGACATTACAGTACATCTTGTGCACAGTGATCTGCTGTATTCTGAAATTAAACATGCCTGTCAGAATGGAAGATATCACACTATAACGGCCTACAAACTAAAAAAACAAAAAAACAAAAAAACAAACAAAAAAAAAAAAAAAAAAAAAACATACATTTTCAGACATAAAAAGTTTCAGTTTTCCAGAGTAACAGACAAGGATTTGTCATTTCCAGTAAAAATAGGGGGATTTTTATTACAAACAATGCATTTTTAATGTTATGTGCCCAGCACAATCCATTTTGTTGGCCCCGTATTTGATATCAGCCAGAGTATCTGCTAAGAATATTTGATGTGTGCAAACTGGTGAGATACCAACAAATGGAGCATTGTTTCTATACAGCCCTTTAACAATGAGAGGCTAACATGACAATTAACAAACACATTGTACATAACTGGAGGTAAGTTGCTTTTATAAGGCCTGTCTAGTTGTTAAAAAAAAAACAAAACAAAAAAAACATATATACTGTACTGGCAACTACTATTAGGAGATTTTATTAATGGCAGAGTAGTACCAATTTACAAATTAGCTGTTAGCCATCCTGTTAGCCCTTTCAAGTGTTTCCGAGTGGCATTAATGTCCTAAAACAGTCAAACGAAATCAACTCTGCTTCCTTCCTGTATGAAAGGAAAGCTTTTAGAGATTTTAAACAAGGTTGGCTCCAAATTACATTCTGAGAGAGCTTAAAACAGCATTTCTGCAACTAGCCTATAGTATGCAATGGTACACTGATATAAATGTCAAAATAGCCCTTTTGCTAACAAGCATTTTTGCATAATTCTAAGTAAATTCTTCATTTTAAAAAAAGCTTTTAAAGCAGTGTTTCATGTTTCTAGTCATAGAGCAAGTGCTTTTTGTTCAAAGTAACTCAGGCCTGTTTCACACTGCATGCGTTAACTAGCGCGCAAGTGGTGCGTATATATTTTGGTACAAAAATGCACTGTAAACCTATTTATTTACACAATCTGTGCAATATAGGCTTTAATAAAGCAACAAAGAAGAAATGGACTAAACTACTCACCCATTGAAAACAGGCATCTGTAACGCTTGATGCAAGTACAGTAACACATGCAATGACACTGCTAATGTGCGCGGTGTGAAAAAGGCCTTAGAGTTCACAAATCGTAGGGACGTTCTCCCTGGAATAAACTTCGAAGTCTTGATTAAGGGCATAATGGTAAAAAGGCTAGTTCACAAACTATCCTTTTAACTGTCCCAGTATTTTGAGTCCAAGGAAAAGATGTTGTAGATTTAACAGACATGGACTTCAATATAATGGCCTTCGATGTGTGTACATTACAGAAATGTACCTACACAACTGAGGCAAAGTCTGTTATTTTATTCTTAAGGTGATGAGTGTAAAGAACCCAGAAACCTTTCTTAATGCATCACGCAACTTTAGGATTTTAGGGATTTCAAAAAACAACGATTAACTTATAGATGTTTTGACTATTACTTCTGTCTGTAACTGCTTGAAGAGTTGTGGAAGCAGTTTTAGACTCTGAAAATGTATTTTTAATCTGTTAAATGTCTAGGGGGATCAGTGCTTTGTAATTTTACAGTACTTTACTGTACATGCAGTGTTTTAACACAAAAGGTCACCTTTGAGGATTAGCGTCTGCTATTAAGACCTTCTTATGGGGATGTTACTCAATATGCTCCATCGCTAACCTGAACCACCATGCCAGGGCTGGAGGATTTGAAATCTTTTAGTCCTTGTAATCTTAAAGAGAAACAAACGTAATGCACGAAAGGTAGTCTAAGGATATTCAGGTCACTCTGTGATGGTCCAAAAATGTTTACTCTTTCATTAGTTAATGGTGAAGTGTGTAATTTCTGCGCCACCAAACAGAATCACAAAAATAATGGCCATTTTCAAACATATTTCCTTCTTTGTTTTCCATTGGTCTACCAAATAGATAGACCTGCCACCAACCTAACACCATTGGCGGAGCCAATGTTTCTGTGTTGGGCTGTTCGGGATGCTCAAACAATGATCTGAAAGCACCACAGAACCATTTTTTGGGGAAATCTACCTACAAATGGCTTACTTGTGTCATTTTATTTATATTAATTATTTTAAAGTTGCAAAAGGTACACACAAGGTTGTGAGTGCTGCCCTCAAAACACATCAAATAATTTACATTTTAATTTTATATCCCTAAACCATTTCATAGCACTTGGCGATTATGCATTCTTTTTGTTTTTGTTTTCTTGAAAATTTTCAAGTTTAGGTTGATCTCATCTTTACATACAGTCAATGCGACTGGCCATAAAACGGGACGAACAACCCCATTGAAAAATAATGAGGATCCTTGTTCTCCCACTAGCTAAACAACAACATAATTACTGTACATCTCAATACTAAAGCAATAATGTCTTAAGTCATCAATAGAATCATGGTAGCCCATTGTAGCCATAACAATATAGATATTATTTCTTTATGTGGCTTTCCTGTTGCTTGGACAGAGTCAAAGGGAAGCAGTGTGGATCAGTCACCCACATCTCCATCTCGATCTCCAATTAGCCACAGGATATGGAAACACAGAGCCAGGAAGCCCGTCCCCAGCAGGTCTCCCAGGGCTGTCAAGTATGGGATGGAGAAGTTGTCTGGGTCCATCCCTCGACGCCACATCCAGTTAACCATCCAGTCTGCCAGGTACAGCAGGATTATTACCTAGACGGAGAGAGAGAGAGAGAGAGGGAGAGAGAGAGAGAATGTGTCAATGTGGCATTATTCCTGCAGGGAATACAAGAAACTTGTAGGGTGATGACATCTGGACTTGTTACAACATAAGAGTTTAAAAAATAACAAGGACAAACAACTATGACAAGTGGGTGAATGCCACAAAAAACTGTCAAGAAAATGCAGGGCCATATTTCACCTCAAAATCAATAGGAAAAAAATAAGAATGAAATCTTGCATAAAGAAAAAGAAGCAAATTTTTTGCATTATGGCATTATCTTCATAAGAATCAGGCAAATTTAAACCCCCTCATCCAATTTCTTTAGTAGCCTACTCTAATGCTGATAAATCACATTGTCATTCTCTAAAATTATGAGAATTATTATATATTAATTATTGCTAATAGAATTATTAGAGCTGTCAGAATTAACGCATGCGATTTAATTGAAAAAGTTTAACGCGTTCATTTTAATTAATTGCGATTTACTGTTAATACAGCATAAACCAGTATAAACACTTGTTGGGAGGGCAAAACTTTATAATGTATCTGCCCAGAGTCATTACATTCACGCACATGTCACAATACACACACACAAAAGCGCTTCCCTGTCAGTGATACAATAATGGAGAAAGGACCTCTTAATGCTATTTGATGTACAAAACAATTCCAGATGGGACTTGTGATAGAACGTATCATGTTTTTTTTCAGTCTATATAAGGCACATTTTAGTTACCACAGAAGTACAGCAAGTCTTAAAGATGCACTCAGTAACTTTTGTCTTTGTGTCATCTTGGACTTACACTGACACCTAGTGGCTTGGATGCAGCATCATATAAAATCAATAGTTTTCAGTTTCAGATGCCATTGTAGAAATTTAGTATGCACAGTCAGCCATGATACCTTTAATCAATGAGTGAAAGTGTCAAACAACAGGACGGTTACTGAGATTAAGCAAGTAGTATTTGGCTGGTCATGTGATTGTAAAATGGCAGCCCCCATGTGCGGACCCTCTCCATGTAGAATAAAACAGCTTTTATAAGGTTACTGATATGACTGGAGTCTTCATTTTAATGTGAGTGGTCATGATTTCCTACATCTATTGCAAAATTACAATTCATGTCTTTAGGAGTTACATTTTTTATTGAGGAAAAAGTACTAAGTCAAGTCATTTTTCACAGCAGCTTTACAGAAACTGAGTGCAACTTTAATTATCACCAAAATGCAGAATGAGACGTTTTTGTCAGCAAGCGCTTTTCATGTGGAGTTCAAAGCGGTGCTTCACACTGGCGCTCTGACACAAATCATGAACGCGGCTTCACGATTGCTTTAACAAAGCGGACAGCCACGGATAACCCGCTGATTAATATTGTGGGGGATTAGCGTTTAAGAGATTTAATGCCTAATGCAATGAATATGCAGAATATGGGAGGACTAGTTCCTTCAATTAGTCAAACTCACACACAGACTTTGGGAAATGTTTAATGTTACTTGAATTGGTGCTATTTTGGTGCATTTCTATCTTCATACTGTCAAAGGCTTTGCTTGGAAAATGTTAATAAAGTATTATATTGTTACATATTGTTTTATTTTCTTCCCTAAGATGGAAATAAATGCATTTTGACAGGCAGAGAAGTATTATTATATTATTTAAATTAAAGAACATTTGTGACAATTGTAAGTATATATTTTGTTTATATATATAATAATTATTAATTATTGATTATTATTAATATCAAATTATTAATATACTGTATATACTGTTATATAGGGATGTCAATCTATAAACATTTTAATATACACTGGAGGCCAAAAGTTTGGAATGATGTACAGATTTTGCTATTTCGGAAGGAAATTCATACTTTAATTCACCAAAGTGGCATTCAACTGATCACAAAGTATAGTCAGGACATTACTGATGTAAAAAATAGCACCATCACTATTTGAAAAAAGTCATTTTTGATCAAATCTAGACAGGCCCCATTTCCAGCAGCCATCACTCCAACACCTTATCCTTGAGTAATCATGCTAAATTGCTAATTTGCTGTTAGAAAATCACTTGCCATTTTATCAAACACTGCTGAAAGCTATTCGGTTCATTAAATGAAGCTTAATATTGTCTTTGTGTTTGTTTTTGAGTTCCCAAAGTATGTAATAGACTACCAGAACAGAAACAGCTTTTTCAAGAAACTCGTCAGTCAATCATTGTTTTGAGGAATGAAGTCTACACAATGCTTGAAATTGCCAAAAAACTGAAGATTTCATACAAAGGTGTACACTACAGTCTTCAAAGACAAAGGAGTACTGGCTCTAACAAGGACAGAAAGAGATGTGGAAGACCAGATGTACAACTAAACAAGAGGATAAGTACATCAGAGTCTCTAGTTTGAGAAACAGATGCCTCACATGTCCTCAACTGACAGCTTAATTGAATTCTACCCACTCAACACCAGTTTCATGTACAACAGTAAAGAGAAGACTCAGGGGTGCAGGCCTTATGGGAAGAATTGCAAAGAAAAAGCCACTTTTGAAACAGAAATACAAAAAGAAAAGGTTAGAGTGGGCAAAGAAACACAGACATTGGACAACAGATAATTGGAAAAGAGTGTTATTGATCTTAACCCCATTGAGCTTTTGTGGGATCAGCTAGACTGTAAGGTGCGTGAGAAGTGCCCAACAAGACAGCCACATCTATGGCAAGTGCTACAGGAAGCGTGGGGTGAAATGTCACCTGAGTATCTGGACGAACTGACAGCTAGAATGCCAAGGATCTGCAAAGCTGTCATTGCTGCACGTGGAGTATTTTTTTATGAGAACTCTTTGAAGTAGTTTAAGAAGTTCTGAATTTTGTTTTAAAATTGTAATATTAATTTTTCACGTTATTAATGTCCTGACTATACATTGTGATCAGTTGAATGCCACTTTGGTGAATAGAAGTACCAATTTCTTTCCATAAGAGCAAAATCTGTACATTATTCCAAACTTTTGGCCGCCAGTGTAATTAATTACATGATATACCAATTAATTCATCACAATTAATCGCATACATCAATATTTGCAGAGAAAGGCCCCCAAATAAAAATAATTCAATATACTGTATAAGGATTAAATAATTATAGTCAAATAACTATACATACTTTATAATATAAGATAAATATAATAATTCAGATAATTAAAATACATTACATTATTGTGGTAGACGAGCAAAGCATTGAATAGGCAATACAAAAAGTGGCTTTAGAAGTCAATATATTGTTAATTTCCATATTACTGAACATAAGCCTATCATAGGACTACGGTCAACAGCAATACATTTCACAACTGAATTCGTCAATCTGTCCATGGTATGGACATAGATGCGTCTATGTATGTACAGTTGTGCTCAAAAGTTTGCATACCCTAGCTGAAATTGTGAAACTCTGGCATTGATTTAGAAAATATGAATCTTTTATTTAAGGATAGTGATCATATGAAGCCATTTATTATCACATAACCACACTGTCTTTTTCCAGAGCAGCCTGTATTTCTCCTGAGGTTACCTGTGGGTTTTTGTTTGTATCCCGAACAATTCTTCTGGTAGTTGTGGCTGAAATCTTTCTTGGTCTACCTGACCTTGGCTTGGTATCAAGAGAGCCCCAAATTTTCCACTTCTTAATAAGTGATTGAACAGTACTGACTGGCATTTTCAAGGCTTTGGATATCTTTTTATATCCTTTTCCATCTTTATAAAGTTCCATTACCTTGTTACGCAGGTCTTTTGACAGTTGTTTTCTGCTTCCCATGGCTCAGTATCTAGCCTGCTCAGTGCATCCACGTGAGAGCTAACAAACTCATTGACTATTTATACACAGACACTAATTGCAATTTAAAAAAACCCACAGGTGTGGGAAATTAACCTTTAATTGTCATTTAAACCTGTGTGTGTCACCTTGTGTGTCTGTAACAAGGCCAAACATTCAAGGGTATGTAAACTTTTGATCAGGACCATTTGGGTGATTTCTGTTATCATTATGATTTAAAAAGGAGCCAAACAACTATGTGATAATAAATGGCTTCATATGATCACTATCCTTAAATAAAAGACAGTTATTTTTGCATGATCAGTCATATTTTCAAAATCAATGCCAAAATTTCACAATTTCTGCCAGGGTATGCAAACTTTTGAGCACAACTGTATGTGTATACATCAATGAGCCAAAATATTATGACCTCTCACAGGTGAAGCGAATAACGTTGATCATCTCCTAACAAGGCCACATGTCAAGGTCAGGGTATATTAGATGGTAAGCGAACAATCAGTTCTCATAGTCAACATGTTGAATGCAGGAGAAATGGGCAGGAGTAGAGACCTGAGCGACTTTGACAAGGGCCAAATTGTTATGGCCAGACGACTGGGTCAGAGCATTTCTGGAACAGCAAGGCTTGTGGGGTTCTCCCAGTCAGCAGTGGTGAGTACCTACCGACAGTGGTCCGAGGAAACTATAAACCGCAAACCACAAACCGGCGACAGGGTGTTGGTTGCCCAATGCTCATCGATGTGCGAGGGCAACGAAGGCTATCCTGTCTGGTCCGAACTGACAGAAGGTCTACTGTGGCACAAGTCACTGAAAATTTTAATGAAGGTTACGGGAGGAATGTGTCACAACACACAGTGCATCGGACCCTGCTGCATATGGGGCTGCGTTGCCACAGACCGGTCACAGTGCCCATGATGACCCCTGTCCACCATCGAAAGCACCTACAATGGGCACGGGAGCATTGGAACTGGACCTTGGGCCAGCGGAAGAAGGTTGCCTAGTCCGATAAGTCCCGTTTTCTTTTACATTACCTGGATGGCCATGTATGTGTGTTTACCTGGGGATGTGATGGCACCAGGATTCACTGTGGAAAGATAACAAGCCGGTGGAGGGAGTGTGATGCTCTGGGCAATGTTCTGCTGGGAAACCCTGGGTCCGGCCATTCTTGTGGACGTCAATTTGACACATGACACCTACCTAAACATCATTGCAGACCAGGTACACCCCTTCATGGCAATGGAATTCCCTGATGGCAGTGGCTTCTTTCAGCAGGATAATGCGCCGTCACACTGTACACATTTTTCGGGAATGGTTTGATGAACATGATGAAGAGTTCAAGGTGTTGCCCTGGCCTCTAAATTCCCCAGATCTCAATCCGATTGAGCATCTGTGGGATGTGCTGGTCCAACAAGTCCGATCCATGGCGGCTCGACCTCGCAAATGACAGGACTTGAAGGATCTGCTGCTAATGTCTTGGTGCCAGATACCACAGGACACTTTCAGGGGTCTTGCAGAGTCCATGCCTTGGCGGGTTGGCACTGTTTTGGCGGCATGCGGAGGACCAACAACATATTAGGCAGGTGGTCATAATGTTTTGGCTCATCAGTGTCCAAGGTAGACTTAAGAGATGTTCTCACAGGACGTGTTCTTGTGGTCTGTCTGTACACATGCGTCAGATGGATGCCTTAGGTGCGTCTCACTGTGGTTGTATTGCAGTTCACTGATTTTCAGAATCTCTAGCCATAAACGCTGCATTTGTAAAACACTGTCAAGTTAAATGTAGTTTGAAACTTAATTAAAAAACATCTCTCAAGACCCTTGCACTTTGCTCTGTCCAGCTCGCTTTGATCAGCTGTCAGTTGTTGTCTTTACAGCTGGAGTTGCGCTTATTGCCCCCTGCTGACTGACACTCGCAACAATTGGAAGTGGCACTTCATGCTTCAATTGCTCCGTTGATAGGAAACAGGGCCACGCTAGCTATAGGCAGACTAAAGGATTGCCTAGCGCATTGCAACAAATCTTAATGTTCCAAAAATAGACTTTCTTTATGCAAAATATAATATCTTATTTTGTTTGTTTGATTTTGGTATGAAATATGATCCAGCTATTTCTTTGTACACAATTTCATTCCATTAGGTCACAATCATGATTGAGCAGTAACAAGACAGATACTTGGCTATACCTGGAGCAGAGCTGCGGCCAGGTAAAATGCAATGAATACGTAGGTGAGAGTGGTGTGCCCACCCTGCCCCTGCATAGAATTAATGGTGTACAGGAAGATCAGGTGACCAGGAGCGACCAACAGGAAGAGCACTCTCGCAGAGCGCGTGTTGACACCTGATTAAAGAAAAACAAATACGTCATTCAGGTGAGTCAGAATATGTATTGTTCTAGAAACATGACCAAAGTCACTGAGAGACAATACAGGCAAATACACAACAATCAATATTTACTAACACCTTTGCTAATAAGAGGACTGATGTGTATGTTCAGGGTATGTTTACTCTGAGTGCTATATCTTTTCACTCACCTGACCCGAAGAAGGTGCTCCAGGGAGTGGGACATTTTTGTGGAGCTGGGTTTGGCTCTGCTATGGGCAGTGCATTCATGTGCAGGTAGGTGGAGATTCGACTGGCTTGTACCGCTACCAAATTCCCACCCACACCTGAAGCAGGGCAAAACAAATACAATAGTACACAATGATCATCTGGGTCAAACCTGGCATAGTGACTCTTGTTTCAAAGTGTGGGCTAGAGCTTGGCGACATTGCTAAAAAAGCATATCTTTATATTTTTCAGCCTTTTCACAATATTCCATATCTCAATATTGATCTATTGCTCTGAAATGGCTTAAATGATGAAATGGTGATTTTTCATTTATCAATCAGAGGAAATATTATTTCAACCAAACAGTCATTGTTGGGAAGTAGATTCACAATGTTTAATGCAAGAAGTAAAAGACAGTAAAAATCTAGTTAAAAACAAACAAAATAATAATAATAATTATTAATAATAATTTATTTAAAAAATCAAAACATGGAAGTTATATTTTATCATTTTCAATTACATGCACCAATATAACAATACATAGTAATAAACAGCAATATTTGCCTACATTTATTTTTACTAAAACATTTAAAAGCATGTAAATATTCCACATAAGAACTTCTGTGAACATTTTTTAGTAATGACAAAAGAATGTTTAAATCAGAGTTTTAAATTGATTCATTGAAATGGATATTTTAAACTTATCAGCGATAAATCAAACTTAGCAACATTATTTCTGCGACTAAAGTTTAAATCTGTGGTGCTATTAACAGCAACTTTAATGCCTTTTTTGCTACTAAAGTTGAAATCTGAGACGCTGTTTACTAAGCAACTCTCATGCCATTTTTGCTATTAATTTTTACATTTGAGACGCTATTAACTTAGCAAATCCAACAGCATTTTTGCTACTAAACTTTAAATCTGAGACGCTATTAACTCAGCAACTCTAACGGCATTTTTTGCAAAAAAAAAAAGTTTAAATTAGCTTAGCAACCCTAACAGCATTTTGTGACAAAGTTCAAATCTGAGACGCTAATAACTTGGCAACTCTAATGCCATTTTTGCAACTAAAGTTAAAATCTGAGATGTTATTAGCTTAGACAATCTAACAGCATTTTTGTGACTTAAGTTTAAATGTGAGACGCTATTAACTTAGCAACTCTAACGCTATTTTTGCCCCTAAAGTTTAAATCTGAGATGCTATTAACTTAGCAACTCCAGCGCCATTTTTGCGACTAAAGTTTAAATCTGATTCGTTATTAAAACATCTTTGTTTTGACGCTCTCACAAATCGTGAGGTAGAATCCTGAAAATCTTTAGATCTTTAGGAAATTTCAAAAGCAATAAAAAGCACATTAAAAACACTGCAATATTCTCAATGTTGCCTAATGTTATGTTACCAGCAAAATCCTCATGAATATATCATAAATATTTGGTAACACTTTACAATAAGGTTCTATTCGTTGCATTAGGTATCATGAACTAACTTTGAACGATGATTTTTCACACTATTAATCTTCGTTAATGTTAATGTATCAAAATACAAAAAAATGTTTCATGCTAATGTATATTGCATTAACTAATGTTGACAAATACAACTTTTAATGTAAAAATATTATTAGTATGTGTAGAAATGAACATTAATCCACATTAATAAATGCTGTAAAATTATTATTCACTGTTAGTTTGTGTTAATGTATCTAACTAATGTTAGTGAAAACAATCTTATTGTAAAGTTTTACTGAATATTTTATATATCAGCCAGCCCTATTGTGGGGTAGTTTAAACAACCAACGGAAACACTGAATCATGTGACACAACGTCATAAGGAAACTCACCGTTGATTACAGGAGTGAATACCGCCATTCCAGCAAAGTTGGGGTTGGATACCGTCTTATCCAGAATGAGGCCCCCAACACTATTTCAAAAGCACATAGAAGATACACATTACAGTGTTACAAATATTCTAATTTGAACAACAAAAGATAATCACAGTTATGGCGTTTGATAAATGTGTTGATGAATGACAGATTGCTGTCACTCTCAAGTCAGTAATCTATCCATCACTGAGAAAGATGAAATGGGGTTTGTCCTACCTGCTGATTGCCATGGCGATAATTACAGGCTCCCAACCCGAATAGAGAACTTCCCTGGTGGAAGGTATTCGCCGGGCAATCAGTACCCAGATGGGCGTCAGGGCAACGAAGAAGGCACACACCATTGGGTTGGCATAATCATTGAATTCTGTCAGGAAAGCAATCTACAGTTAGCTTAATTGAATAAGCTTTCATTTGGCCTTATCCAGCAATGTTTAATCTATACATATCTACATCCTTGAGGCACAATTGTTATGACTGACATGCTCTAATTATGATACAGCTTAATTCAAAGCAAGGTCAGACAGTTACAAAACCAAAGTTGGTTGAGAAATCAACAATACTCCACAGTCTTTTATGTGTAATCTGAGAAACAATCTGGTGGAATTGGGCAATATGAAGGCTTCACCGAATATTGTCACTTCTGGAAACCGCGAATGTTTACATCCACAGGGTTTGGACATGTAAAGCTTGATAAGACATGTTCAAGAACACAAACATTCAATTATTCTTTACCATAAAAGTTTCCATGTGCTTACTCTCACTTTAGTGTCACCACAAAACCTCTGAACTAACAACAGATACATTACTGTGAACTTTCCTTGCCATGCATAATCAAAATGAACATATTTGTTTCAAGTATCTGAGAGTGGTGTCTCTTTACAAGCCAAACCACTTTAGAAGATGTTACTGTGCCTTTATCTCCAATGACAGCGTAAAGATCTTCAAGAAATGAGATGGCAATACAGTTGCATACAATTAACATTGGGCCACATATGCTGACGATATGGTGGCTGCCAAGCTAAAAAAGTCTCTCTAAACTGCTAAGACGAACTATAGTTCTTTATGTGCAAAAACGACAAAAAAATTACTAGTTCTGTGTAAAAGTACTTAAAACAGGCTTTAGTTCCTGCAGTGGGAAAGGGCCTATTGACACACACAGTCTAAGATCAGTTGTGTAGTGTGCGCACCAACACGTGTGCACTAACATGACAGAAAACAAGAGACTGCAAGTCTTTAAGTGTGCATAGGATGCCAGCTTTTAGTCCTGTAGTGTGTTTGGCTTAATGGATACTATAAGATACAACAAGCACCCTACGATGGAAAGCACCATCTGCACACCAAAGAAACGCAGGAAACAGGTGGCGTTCACAAGCCCAGACATGCCCCAACAAGCTCTGCTACGCTATAATATGACTCAGCATGATCTTTCAGGGAAATCTGACTCCACGTATTACTCATGAGATTTAAGAGTAAACAAAAACCACACGCTGACCCACAATAGATCCAAGAGGTGAATGACACAGATCAAAAACCACAGGGACTTTTGCGTTGGTTTCAGAGAATATTAAGTGAGAACCAAATAGTATTAGCACTACTAGAGAATATGGTACAACAGCTGTCTTGGAGAACAAGTGTATATAAAGTGCAGTGGCGATTTCTTTAAGACTTCACCTGAAGCACGGCTTCCCTTAAAATTTCATTAAAATTGCGCAATGGCATGTTTATCAAATTGAATCTAATCTCTCTATAATTCAGATAATTATTGTCCCAGTTCAATATTTTAGGTAAAAAATATCATACAACACTTTTGCGATGTTCACTCCATTAATGTTTAAGGCAGAAACAAGTCCCGTTGAGTTCAGTGGAGCCAAAGATCGATTTTCATTGGACAAGAGGCTCTAAATGCGTCATTTTGGGTCCCGCCCAGATACCGTGCTTCTCTGAGAGTCTATGGGAGCTACATGAGGGAAATGATTTGATTGTTGATTTGACAGTGGGCTTTCAATCAATGTATTTTTATCCCACCTAGAAGCCTGGCTTCACTATATGATGGTTGGTTGAGCTCTCAAACATGCTGAACCACATAACAAATTGGCAGTCATTGAAATGGTGGTGTATGTGAGTGACAGCATTTCAAATTAAAACACAATCGCTGTCATTCAGTAGGTGCAGAGTGATCTGTGGTGCAGAAGAAGTTGGTTGTGGTTTATTTAACAAATTCATTTAGTGATTATAAATCTTCACTTTTGCCATTGACATTTGTATATGTTGTAAATACAATTGTAAATATAAGGTTCGGTATTTTTGATATTTTATTTTCATTCAGGAAGTTCTCTAGTTATTATTTTAACAGTTGGCTTATGGGGACAAAATGGCAGACACTGCCAATGTTGCTGACTTGGAGAAATCAATCAAATCAAAAAATGATGCAAGTACACTTTTTTCAACCAACATCTGTGCTTCCCCTCTTTTGAAAAGATGTACAGTGGGGTCAAAAATCTGAGACCACATTAAAGTTATTTAGGAAATTTAAGATACTATATGTTTGAGTCAATCGTTGACATTCTCTCATGCTGTCCTAGTTTAGCCATTTTTTCTTTTATGAGGGAAGTTTAAGTAAATTAAACCTTTATAACCATTTCAAATAAAAAATCTTCTGAGGAAGACCTTGGGGTTTCCAACTAAGAAAAAGAAAAAAGTACCACAGTAAAGCTGAGTTGGTGAGCGGAAGTTTTAGAATTAGTAATAAGGTTGTTGAAGTGGCTTGGTGGGTTAAAACAGGTTATGGGAAGTTTTCTTGCCTAAGTGGGTTTATTGCAGTTAACCTGTAAAATGTTATGTTAGTAAACTAACAGAACTGGAGGACATCTAAGCAGAAGCCTGGCAACTTCATTTGGCATCTTCATTGAACTCAACATGGCCCAAGGATAAAATAATTTTGTTTCTAGGTCACTTGGTTTACCAGTTATTAGCTAAAATGGATGTGAAATTCGAACCGCTGGTGGTGCTAGAGAGTTTTAGAGAGAGAGCTCAAAATTTGCACCAGATATATTCTGACACACCCTTATTAGTGTGCCAAATTTCACAACTTTTTACCATACATTTCTATGCATAGACTATAGAATCCCATGGGAGAGGATGCAGTATTATTAGAAAACCAACAGATACAATAGATGTCCATGAACCTTGATTGCTTAGCTCCTTAACAGTCAATGAAGTGACCTTTCTTAAGGGCGCTATGGTAATAGTCAATGGATCATCCATTACAGGGTTTTAAACTACAAACTTTGTGGTATTAGCCAAGATATTTTATGACTTAGCACATTCCCTAGCACTTTCATAATATGGACTGACAGTAGATATCTGAATGTTCTAATGTATTTGAATAGCTGAGCCAAAGATTTGAGACATCCACTCACCAAGCTCTTTATACAGGCCCGTACTAATGCCAGCCAACAGGGCCAGGGTGATCAGGTCACCCAGGCTGGCAGCGATGGGGGTGGCCACGTTGTCTGGGTTGATGCCAACCTTCCTGGATACAATGATAACCCCAATCATGATAAGACCTTGGCGGAAGAGGAAAATAAAGATTTGCTGCATTAGTGTTGAAATGCTAGAATTAAAACAGGACATTGTGTTAATCCCAAACAATACAAAGGCTGAGCTTTTGATACCTCCTGTTTGGAAAATATATTTCCACTACAGTGTTGAAATGAGTCCAGGGAGCCGCTTTGTCTTTTCAAGTCTGGAATTAGCATTTTGGACGTAAGCCTATTAGCTGGTATTCATCCCAGTTAGCACATTGTAAACAGTTGTGTGAAAAAGTTTGTGATTACCCTACGTCCTTAATACAACAGATTGTAATTTTTTTAATCTAAATATATGTATTTTCATAATGTTGCCAAAACATTGTTGTGACATGGTTAGCACATTCATTTAAAAGTTTCCATGTATTTTCAGGTGGCACACACTAATACAGTTTCACAAAACTGTATTTATAACGTTTCTTGCACATGCGTGAAAAGTGCCTTGAACATCCATTCTAAAATGTATGTTTTTTTTAAAAACCTAAACAAAACATTCCACTAACATTGCAGTGTGGTCTGTTTTTGTTTTCTTAATTAAAAATACATTATGGTATTGATATTTTTAGGCTACTTTATATACCATTTATCAGAAGGATATTTTTACAGTGTTTTCACATTTTCTTTTCATTGCATTAAATTGAGATGTATTGCCAAAAAAATTTACTGTAACTTTTCTCAAAGTCGCAGTTTGTTCTTTTATGAATGCATTTTGGACATACGTGAACTGTACATCATATCTTGATTACATTGTTTTAACTTAGATGTGGTTTCTAGAATGTTTTTAAAACTTTAAGGCCATGTACACTTATCTGTTTTGTTTGAAAACTCAATTTTCAGTTTCCTAACATCATCGTTTTCTAAAGTCTGTCCACCGGCCTGAAACATGATGGTTTATCTAGTCCTGTCGGTCTCGGGCTGCACACCTCTATTACATGTGTAGAATAACCATATAGTGACTTTGGTATTCGAATAGAGGTGCGTTGAACGGTTCACCGAATGTCGACTATCTGTGCACATCGCTATCGCAAACTTAGCCAAATTAATGCATTTTCAGACTGTATTAGTGTGCATATGGCCTAAATCGTAACTCAACGGCAGACAAAATGCAACGTGAAAATGGTATGCACTTGCTGATTGCACGTTATTTGGTTACTCGTGACCCAGAGGTAGAATACTCAATCCTCTCACCTAGCAGCAAAGAAGCGATGAACGCTGTGGCCATGCTGCTAGCACAGAGCAGGACGGCGTGACCCATCTTAAAATTGCCCTCTGGAATCCAACCAAAAATGACTGCAGCGATGGAGGCCAGGAAGCCGACCACAGTGGCCTGAACCTGAAAACAGGAGGGTCACTATGAACTCAGACACCTCTTTTTTACTCATCACACAATCCTGCTAAAGATCAAAGTCTTCCGTTCTGTTCCTGTCAAGTTCACTTTGTACTCTTTCATCATTAGCGTGCACATGACATAACTGGGCTTCAAGGTCATTTCCAAGAAAAAGATCACTCGATCATTATTACATAATTTGTTTTGATTAATTTCACCATGCCATCTGAAAAAGACAAAGCTCGCATAATTTGAGACTGAATTAAAAAAGGGTAAACTGCAAAAACAAGATTGATATTTTTAGAATGTCTCAAACCTGAATTAGCGCGAGGTTTCCCATGATCATTTTCCCCATATCCTTGACTGTATCCATATGTCCAATATTAGCCTGGTGAGTGGGGGGCAGAGAACACAGGAAGTCCATTTACAAATGTTCCCGTTATATCTTAACCATAGCACACTTTCTTCTGAGTGAGCAGGACATTACTGTTCTGGCTTAGTCTAAGTGTTAATAACTGCAATCAGACATGACTTTTCTAAACTTAACCTTATAGACAGCATGAAATAAAATTGACCCTATTCACTTTCTTAATAAATCTCCTGTGTGCAATTCATTCTGTGCATGTTATTCTAAAGAAAACAAATCATAGGCTTATCTTTCATCAAAATGTAATAACTGCCTTCTGCCTTCTCAGTGTTTTTTTTCTTAAGTAACCAAGGCCAACGGGCAGGCCAAAACAATATTAATCAGTATTTATTTATTATAATAATACTAATTGAAATTATAATAATTATTACAACATAGCACAATCAAATCTTGATGGATAAATCAAATCTCAACATTATTTCCTAAGGCCACATCAGCACTAATAGGTTTGAAAACATTTTCGGTGAAGGAAAACACCATTCTAATGTGGATGAGAGGCGTCAACGTAGCATTAATTAATGTGTTTAAAAAAAAAAAAACTATAAGTGTGGACGTAGCCTTAATATTACTAAATATTCAATATCATTTGGAAATTACGGAACACATTACAAAAGCTAAATAGGGATTGGAATTAAAATTTCACAAGCCATTTGTGACCGTGAAGAAAACAGAATTGCAAATTCCCATCTGCCATGTTCGAAAACAGATAATCTCGCCCCCAAACTCATGCCATTGGTTGAGCTAATGTTGACATGTTGGGCCGCTTCAACAAACAGAGCGCAATGTTGTGACAGCACCACAGTGTTTATACATTTTTGGGAAATCAACCTACGAATGACTTACTTATAGTTCTTTCTGCACACATACTGTATGTAGTGGGATATAAGAAAGTATTTAACATTGAAAAAATTATACACATTAGCTTTGTGAATTATAAAATAAACAATAGTGTTGATAGAACACAATAATGAAGCGGTAATCTCTCCATGAGCATAAAACAATGAAACATACAATGCGGCATGGGGTGGGTATGTATGTATTTTGCTGGTAGTGAGAACATCCAGTGCTCAGGCGCCTTTTAGCGTGTCAGCTAGAACAAATAGTGGTCAGTTCACTGGACAAAAGAGGGTTTGATGAGCTGGACAGATGCATCTCATCCTCCTCTCTCTACTTATCTCATCCCTCTCAGCACACACACACACACACACACACACACTAATGTTGAGTGTTTCTGGCCCTACAGAGGGGCTCTGTACCATGGATGAGGCTCGGCCTGACCTGGACCCACTCAGCTAGGGCCAAAAGTACCTGCCTATAATCAACAGAATCTTTGTGTAAGACCACTAATTACACCCATGCATTAAAAAAATAGTGTTTAGTCCATGTATGTTAGCTTTCAGGTCATTAATATATGTTAGCGTACTCCTAAAAAGTGGACAAAATAACCTTTAAGCAGATATATACGCATTTACACAGTCTTTCTCTTCTGGGAAAATGGACCAAAAGAGTTGATTACATCTTGTACGCACAGCTATAGTATATACAAATTTTTAGGCAATAAAAATGTGAAACAGAATGGTTGTATTCAGGTTCAGGTTGTAGTCCAAAAACCCAAAAGCCAATTAGCATTTCTGAGCCATGGGAATTATTATTATTATTTAATAAATGGCAGTTTTAGACCACATCCACACTAATATATTTTCGTTTAAAAGCGCATTTTGCTACGATTACGCCTTGCATCTACACTAGAACAGCATTTCTCTCCACTGAAAACAGCGTTTCATAAGCTCTCTCAATTACCACATACTTTGGAACAATGACGTTAAAGGAAACTGAAAACCGAGTGTTAAAAAAAAAAAAACTGATTAATGTGGATGTGGCCTTAGATTTATGAGTAAAATGAGGTCTGTGGTTAAAATTACTTGAAAAGACTTCCAGAACGTAAACTTTGAAGCCACTGTGTTTCTTAAAAATGCACAATGTCACACAATGTTAATTAAAGACTACAACTACCATGACAAAATGGACAACTGTTGCAATCCATATTTATCGATGGGTTAGCAACATACGTTTTTAAAAGACGCAATAGCTTCAAAATCCGCGATTGAAGAGATTTGTTCTAGAATGTAAATTATACAGTCGTACTTTAAACATACAGTTTAAGCTGCTGTGTTTTTTTTTTAAATGAACGTAGCTGTCACAATGAAAATTAAGGACTACAACTACCATGAGCATGTGAGCTATGTGTTTGACAAAATGGACGACTGTTGTAGTCCTTATTTAGCGATGGGTTAGCAACACCCTTTTTTAAAAGACACAACAGCTTCAAAATCCACAATTGAGGTATGCATATGTGTAATTTATGTCCTAAAACAAAATGGGAAAGTCTCTTTAAGCAATTTTACCACAAATCTTACTTTACTTGCAAATTTAAGATTCCTATTCTAAAAACAAATCTGAAACTCCAGTAGGAACCCATGGTGAATTATGTGGCCTTTGAGTGGAGTCGGAAAAATCTTAATTACGAGTTCCGAGCACATGAATGACCAAGCGATGTTGTATTTATAAGTGGGAAACTTGGAATTCTAGATGATACCCAAGTTGCTGAGACATGTCGACATGAAAGATGATGAAAAGCAAGGATTTAGCAAATTATTTCAACTTCAGCGCTTTATTTCATTAATATATTTTTTGTTGTTACTGTATATACGACAGATATTATAGTTAACTAATGTAAAGCTAAAGACTCGAACTTTGCGGTTTGTTTCATGCAAATGTATTAATATTTTGCTATATACCATGTATTAATAAATAATATAGGTTGCGTAAAAGTCATGCAGGTGTATTCACTTTTGCTTATTAACGATACAATGGAAAAAAAATCTTTTACCGTATCGTAAGAACCATTTTGTCAAGTTTTTTTACTGTTTATTGTGTATTTGTTTTAGTTTTGCTTCTTTCAAATTTTGTTTTTGACTAGACTGCGAACAAGTCGTAATAACGAATGACCAACTTGGACGTACTGAAGGAGATTTCCAAGTATACGTGAAGGCAGCATTGTCCTTCCAGGTCCGCCCACAAATTGACGTCACGACTAAACAGCTCATTGACTAGCACTAACATGTAGCAAATCATGGTTAGTCAGAGTGCTCTTTGCTAAACATTGGTTCTTTAAACACTATGCATAAAAATGCAATTTTGATCATATAGACTGGCTGAGACTGCATATTTAGTGCCACTTACTTTCAGGTATAAATTCACAATTTCTGAAAATGTAAGCAACTTCTCAAATGCATTTCTTGGTACAACAGCCTTACACACAAGCGTGGAGAAACAAGAGCTTTTCTTAAATGAGACAGGAAGTAGAATAGCCCAAATACGTGAGTAGAATGCATTTCATAGAGGCAGACAGCCCAGCCGTTTCGTTTAGACATTCAGTCCAACTCACTGTAGCCTTTCATTATGCTTCAAAAGAGCTGTAGTACTTCTGAGCTTCCTGTGAACTCAGCCACTCAACTGCTTTAAATAAAAACTCAATTACACATTTTCAGAGTGACAAAAGAAACAACATTTTTGCTTGTGCTTGTCCTTGCGAAGTCGTAGCCACAATATTAGGGTGTTTGTGGACAGTTGCCAGGATGTTGCTATATGGTTGTTAAGCTCTTAGGAGTGGATTTTAGCATATTGCTATGCAGTTGTTAGGGTGTTCAGGGGGTTGCTAGGGAATTGCTAAGTGGTTGCTAGGATGTTTAGGGTGGCTGCAAGAACATTAAAAAGTGGTTGCTAGTAGGGCTGGGAGATTTGACCAAAATTCTATATTTTTTTATATTTTTTATGCTTAACTTGTAATGAACCCAAAACCCGAAACAATCCTTTCATTTTTTTCATAAGAAGACTTATGAATCTGGCCCCTGCTCCTTAAATATGGCTTGGATCCCTCCTTCAGTACAAGTCTATAGGGATTTTTTTTGTCTGTTTTATCATCCATCAAGCAAAAACCACAAATCCTATCACTTAAAGTAATAACACACCTCTCCTTAAGAAGCCACACTATTTAACGTACTGTATCATTAATGTCCATAGCACAGCGTGGGATGTGTTGTGCACCAGTGTTTAATAATTATGTTTAGAGGCTTATTCAAATCCCTAACCCGAAGTTTGAGCAATACAAGTTCTCAATACGTTTGCCTACAGTACAAAACAATCTAGTCTATTGCATGTTCAAGGAGGAAAAAACAACAGTTGCATTCTTTCTTTTTTCCTGCAATATGATTTCTGTTTTGGCTCAAACTACAATGACAGCAAATTAGCAATGCTACTACATTACAAATATCCTGCGCAACAGGATAAAGGAAAAAGCAGGCAGTAGAGGCCATTAGAAGGGAGGTGGTTGCCTATGTGCAAGTAAAGTAAATGCATTTATGTGTGTGTGTGTGTGTGTGTGTGTGTGTGTGTGTGTGTGTGTGTGTGTGTGTGTGTGTCTGTGTACGTGTGCAGGGGCTCTGGGAGGAAAGAGCTCTTGAGTTGGTGCCAACTGCCTGCTGCTCACCGAAGTGACCTCACTCCGGTGGTCACGGCGATTCTTCGTTCTCACACAGCGTGAGGGGAAAAAACAGAGCTGGCTCAGGACTGCGGCTACTTCTAATGCTGATGTCAGGTTACCAGGCTGTCACTTACTGATAAGTGGGGGTCTAGGCCACGTTGATAATCTCTACACAGGTCATTCTGTGCAAAACAAGGCAGGGATCACGCACAAAACACATTCGCAGGCCAATAAACCACATAATTCTGCAGTAGACATGGGACGTGCATTACCTGCACTTCTCTAATTTTGTCTACAGAGTACCGGCAGTTTTTCTTGCATACCACCACTTCTCAGAGTGTCCTAGTACGATGTAATGTCTTTATTTAATGTAAGTCGGTGACTTGATGCCAATCACTTTTTTCTGACCTTTTGGATAAAATCGCGGTAAACAGAGCGCTCGCTGCGCACAACTCAGCGGTGAGTTTTACAACTCTCAACGTGTGCAACAGCATTGGTGGTCAAAAAAGGAGAAAGGTGCCTCTGGTTGTTCCTTGCAGGGTACTCAGCCTCACAGGCTCCATATGGTTAGGATTAGGGTGGGGGTGGGGTTAGGGCATCTGCTGCCTCCCAGGAACAAACTGAGGCCCCTTTGTACATTGGGCATCGGTGGTCATCAAATGATTCGTGGTCCAGTTCTGGACAGCAGTGCGTGTGTTTAAGCTTGTCTGGGCTCATATGGTAGAAAAATCCATACTTTTATTACGGAATTTACATACGTGTCAGGGGGCATGATTAAGTGCGTTAATTAAAAAAAAAAAAAAATGTGTTATATAATAAATCACACTAAATTAACGCAATAAATCGACAGCTCTAAAAAAATATATAATAAAAGTCTCATTAAAAGCTTAAATTCTTCAAAAAAGAATGTTGGCATAAGTAGTTTTGAATACTCTTTTATTATTTCTTAAAAAAAAAGCAGTAAAACAATTTGGGTTTAAAATATTATTAATATTTATATATATATTATTAATGTATATAAATGTATATATATATATATATATATATATATATATATATATATATATATATATATATATATATATAAAATGCAATTTAAATAAAAAGCTCTTGAAATTCTCTATTGCATGTAGCAAATAATGGTTTGATGGTTTACCCTAAACTAAAGGCTATCGGCTTCAAGGAAAGTATGTCCTTTGGTATGTCCTAACTTCCTGTTCCAATATTATATACAGGAGCACTTTATTAGGAACACTATGGTCCTAATAAAGGGCCTGGTGTGGTCTTCTGTTTTTGTAGCCCATCCGCCTCAAGGTTCGATGTGTTGTGCATTCTGAGATGCTATTCTACTCACTACAATTGTACAGAGCGGTTATCTGAGTTACCATAGCCTTTCTATCAGCTCAAACCAGTCTGGCCATTCTCTGCTGACCTCTCTCATCAACAAGGCGTTTCCGTCCACAGAACTGCCGCTCACTGGATGTTTTTTGTTTTTGGCACCATTCTGAGTAAATTCTAGAGACTGTTGTGCGTGAAAATCCCAGGAGATCAGCAGTTACAGAAACACTCAAACCAGCCCATCTGTCACCAACAATCATGCCACGGTCGAAATCACTGAGATCCAGTGTTTCTGTTAGCCGGTAAATACCGGTTTTTGACCGTTAAAATGTTCTAATGTCCAACAAATTCAAACATAGTCGGACACAATGTCCAGTAAAAATATTAACAAGAAGCATCGGCTAATTATTTAGTTGATGCCACAAATGCACAGCGTGACACCATCCCAATGATTACAGCGCTTCACTGCCACAGAGGTTTAAACTTTCCCGAAGCTTGCAGAGTTCTAATCCACGACTACAGCGGGTTTTAAACCGCATGCTGGCAAAAGCAGCCTGCGTTATTCCTGTCTAACGTAACCACAATGAGAAGCTTTTCATTTCAGAAAAATTACATTAAAACACCCTTGTGTTGCCATCATCTGGAGGAGCTTTTATGCTATGAAAAATCTGAGGAAAATATTCATAAAAATAAAGAGTCAAGAAAATTGGCCAAGGTGAGAACTTATATGACATAACTAGGAGTGGGCGATATGACCAAAATCTTACATCACAATATGAGTAATTTTATATCACGATGATATATATCACAGAGTGCAGTAATTTTTTAAAACCAATTAAAATGGGTTTATATATTAAATAACTATATTGTAATGCCTATTTTTTGGGTAATCCATTCAGAGAATGAAATACTTCCTCTTATATAATTTTCCCTTTATTTGCAACTTGATAATAATAAAAGTAAAAAAATAAATAAAAATAAACACTCAACTTGGTTTTAAATCATTACCATAATGCTAAATTTCACATTATGCCACATTTCAGTCTGATATGTTGAGGACCTTATTATTATTAAAAACTTTCCTCAAGAAATTCAAGATCTTCCCAAAGCAATGGAACAAAGAAAATAATAGGCTACAAACATATATATAGGCCTATAAAAAACGGAAATAAACACTTCTTGCAGAAAGTAACCAAAATTATGTAAATACTTCTTTTAGAAAATAAATTTCAAATAATTATAAACCCTTCTTGCAAAAACATAAATGACCGAAATAATGTGGAGCACATCTTTTGCCTTTATAATATTCTTTTGCGTGCTTCATTTTGAAGAAGTAAAATAGATTGAACCCACACCAGATGTCGCACCTGTTTTAATAGCAAGCTCCTCTTAATTTTCTTGACTTGTTTGGGAGTCGTCCCATCTGTAGAGATGTTTTCCTCTTCAGGGTTTTCCCTGGGTCAAAAGTGAATAAGTAGCGAAAGTGATCCTGCTCTGGCTTTCCTGTAAATTTCGGGAAGCCTGCTGGACTCGCCCACGCTTGCGTGCTCCAGAGAAAGCGCATGCAACACATACATTAAACACAGATGCGTGTGTCAGATAGAAGCATATTATTCACAGCCCTAGACATGGTTTTAGTTTTTTTAATATTTCTTTGTAAACGAAAGGACATGTGGCAAATTTAGTTACATTACAGTTTAGTTGCATTGCCCATTTTTGCTCCCTGGTGAATTATTATTATTATTTTTTTAGACACTTATTCCATGACAGCCGTTTTTTTTCAAATACAAAAGCAGCTATATAGAACACACGTTTGCTGTTTTGTGTCGTTATTATATCACATTATTATGCATAGTGCATCGCGTTATGGCGCAAAATAAACACCTAAATGAATTGACCGGAATTCTTCCAATTTGTCCGGCAAACGTTATCATTCCTGGAAAACGTTGGCAGCACCAAAATTTCTTAACGGACACTCTGCTGAGATCACATTTTTCTCCCATTCTGATGGTTGATGTGAACATTAACTGTAGCTCCTGACCCGTATCTCCATGATTTTATGCATTGCACTGCTGCCACATGATTGGCTGATTAGATAATCGCATTAACAAGTAGGTGTACGGGTGTTCCTAATAAAGTGCTCAGTGAGTGTACATCAACATGGAAGAAAATTGTGTTCACCAAACCATTTTATGGACACTTTAAATGGGTCAAGTTTGTAATCCCTCCAAAATGATAGTGGACCAAGGAAAGGCAGAACACCAATAATACACACTCTAACTTCAAACACAAGGAGTCATTTTCAGAGGCAAGAAATAATAATAAAAAAAAAATTAATCATGTGGGTCCAATTCAAGAAAGAATTCATTATTTTTTTGATGTAAGAGCATTAGAACTGACAGTGTTCTTAATCCGCTGATAATTAGCAGAACAGTGGAACAACACTCCTTCCAGCTACAGTAGGTTTAGAACAAACCCTTACCCCCAAGTAAGAGCAATGCTTAATCGACATGTTTGCAAAGCATCACACATAATAATTATGGCTGATATGGTTACTTTTAATCCCCTCAAATGTATTGAATGAAACAGTTAACGTAGGTTGCTCTGAAGGATGGTATGATTAAACATATATTCTTGTGGTGGAACCACAGCCCAAAATAATGTATGGCTACCCCACAAACCAGGCACATTCAATTCTTGCTGAACTATTTGGGACAGGTCGAGTGTAGGACTACCAAGCATAACTAGAGAAAGTGGTCATGTGTGTAAATTTATGGGATTTTTTCGCCCGTTTTATTGCCCACTGAGCAAGTCTGATTAGAAAGGTGATAGCAAACTTCTCCTCACAAGCCACACAATTTGAGTTATCTTTCATGTCTGGAGCACATATTAAATCGAATACGTCTGTGCAATAGTCACGTGAAGTATGAACAATGGTAATAGTGATAATTGCCTTACCCATCACCACTCATAAATAATGGAACAGAATGCAGTATGTGACAAGGAGGAGGGCGTGGCCGGGCTGTGACGCCAGGACGCCTGGCGCTGAGTTGCCCCAATCAGCGGGAGAGAGATAAGGAGGAGTCAGGGACGCCAGTTCGAGAGAGAGAGTGACGGAGCTGTGTTTGTGTGTGCGCACGTGTTTTGTTATGCTGAAAAGCAGCTTTATTTTTGTGTTATTAAAGTCTTTTTGATTGTTCACTCTGGTTCCCGCTTCCTCCTCAGTAGGGAAGGCAGAGGTCTGCCATAGTGGTGCTGAAACCCGGGATTGGAGGAAGATGCGCCGTCAGAGAGCCCTCGCCGCTGACAGAGGGTCGCAACGCCGAAGATACACAATCCGGTGGTACTGGATAGGTTCGCCAGGAGGCGGAGGAGCCCGCTTCCTCCTTAGTAGGGAAGGCAGATGTCTACCACAGTGGTGCCGAAACCTGGGATTGGAGGAAGACGTGCTGTCAGAGAGCCCTCGCCGCTGACAGAGGATCGCGACGCCGAAAATACACAATCCAGTGGTACTGCAGCAGTTCGCCAGGAGGCGGAGGAGCCCACTGCTGTCTGCCAGGAGGCGGAGGAGCCCACTGCCGAAACCATGAGGCAGAGGAGCCGCTGCCATTGCCCGGCGTTGTGGAGGTACGCTGCAAAGCTGGCTGAGGACCGAATGGCAGCGTGGTTGGGAACCAGAGTTTTTTTTCTCTCTCTGGCTCTCCCGCTCTCTTTCTCTCTCCCTCCCCTCGTCCTTTTCAGGTTCCCAGGAGGTGGGGAAGACCAGCCAGCTGCGGAACGGCCAAAGTGGCAACTCCTCCCCTCGGGGCCTGAATTGGGCGTTGGGGGTATATGACAAGGAGGAGGGCGTGGCTGGCTATGACGATGGACGCCTGGCGCTGAGTTGCCCCAAGCAGTGGGAGAGAGATAAGGAGGAGCCGGGGATGCCAGTTCGAGAGAGAGAGAGAGACACACGGAGCTGTGTTTGTGTGTGCGCACGTGTTTTGTTATGCTGAAAAGCAGTTTTATGTTTGCGTTATTAAAGTCTTTTTGATTGTTCACACCGGTTCCTGCTTCCTCCTTAGTAGGGAAGGCAGAGGTCTGCCACACAGTACAATTACCCTCTAATTATTGTATATATCAACTAAAGGCTTGTACTCTAATCGCAGTTATACAACTATTTTCCTTCAAATGAGAATATTAGTGCCATTTTGGCACCAGGAAGAGTGATTCTAGCTGAGGTTACATAAAACTCAAACACCTTTAAAAGCTGTACAAAGACAAGGCTAAAGCAAAAATTAATCACCATCTAGACAAATGAATGAAAGCGTAAGTGAAGTTATATCATAAACTTTTTTAATTAAGATTGTATTAACAAGATTTTGAGTTCCAGTTATATTAAAATTTTAAGATTATTAGGAAGTAGTAGAAAAATACAATTTTTGTAAATAATATGGCTTAAACTATTTTTTTCTAGAATAAATGATTAAAGGAAATTATTTTTCCATGTAAAAAACGTTTTCTATCCCAGTTTAATGTGCATCGACAATTATAAGTAAGTCACTCGTAGGTTGACTTCCTGAAGACCCTTAATCGCATGACCCTTGGTTTCCCCTTCCCTCACCCCAAGCTTACTGATTAAGGGGGAGCACAAGAGAAACTGCATTTTTTTTTTTGATTGTCAGTTGAGAAGGTATTTTTTATAGGTACTGTATTTAAAAGGTGCTTTTTTTTCCATTATCATTGCATTTATTGTACTTCATATTTTATATTTGTTTTCTTTTCTTTTTTTCTGTCTGTTTGTCTTGTTGCAAACACCTATCTTCCAGTGACATTTTGTGTGAGAGAGTAAGCAATATCACTGTTGAAATGTCATTTACATGTTTTTGTCACAGTATTTTTTGAAAAGCAACAATAAAAAAGTTTAACTAGACTTCCTGAAGAGTGTAAACACTGTGGCTCTGTGGCACTTTCAACATAACTCACTTTTAAAAATGACTAGTTTGTTCAAGTTTCCCGACATACCAACACTGGCTCAACCAATGCCATGAGTTTGTGATGGGACTATCTGTTTTTGACCAATGGAAGATGGGGGAATTTTTGGGATTTGTTGTAATTCCATTTGTTGTCACTAATAACACAAACTTTTCACATATCATCCATCTTTACATCACACTTAACTTTGTATAGCATTGTACTATACAACTTACTGCAGTGGACAGTCTGGATGCAAGTGTCATTTCCAAGTTCCCTTTCAGGCCCAGGAGAGCAGGAACCAGGATGAATACTTCAGTCACCTCTGTAAACACTGTCCAATGCTGTTGAGAAATTAAAATTAAATTAAACCGTGACACCAACACATCCTAGACATGTTCTATATTAGCCATGTTGGAACAGATGGATTTTTCATGAGTTATATTGCAATCGTTTTGCTTTTGATCATGAGTGACAATTTGATAGTCTAATTACTACTTCTAGTGATTTCTCTAGTCAGACAACAGTGGAATTTAATCTACTAGCGGCTACATCTTGAAAACAGAGAAAAATAGCAATGTGATATACTCATAGGGAGGAAAAATAACAAATTAGATATCTTTAAAATCTCAAATGTTTCTCGTAGACACTTATGATACTAAATGGAGAACAAGTGGAGACTTTTGCTTAAGTTTCCTGCTTCTCAAATTTTTCTCCTGAGAAGCCCCTAGTAATCTTGCATGTGCCTCCTCTGAAGTTTCAGAAGAGATTTCAACAATCAACACAGGGTAAAATTCAGAGATTGAAATATGAACTCTGAGAAACATCTGAGACAAAGTTTATACTCCTATGAAAAACTAAATGAGAACTCAATTACGTCAACCAACAGATGAAAGCGCAACCTCTAAGCAATTATATATTTTACCCTAGATGCACCATTTTTGGATCTCCAAACAAAACTCAAGAGCTCTATACAGCCTCTTCACCAAAAAAAAAAAAATAAAAAATAAAAAAATAAATAAATAAATAAATGTATTGGTGATCATAGTGGATATAATCACCATTATAGACAATTAACCACCAGAATCAGTGTTTAAATCCTTAAATTAAAAACATTATCTTATTTTTAACAACCTTTCTAACTCTAACTCTCCAACTTTTTTAAGGGGAAGAGCACTGATAACATCAACTTTAATGACATCCTTCGCCAATGTTAAATTCAGGCCAATTATGCCTGCATCCATTTGAACTTCTTCCAACCGTCCTGCTTGATATGTCTGGAGTTGATGACTCTAATAACTGGTAGGCTGTTTTTTTCCCCATTAGGCTGCAGTGCTTAAGATGCAATGCAGTAGAAGGCTGTGAAGATCAATACATAGAATGAGTGCTTATCTTTAGACCCATTCCCACTGGTACACA
Source organism: Myxocyprinus asiaticus (assembly GCF_019703515.2). NCBI lineage: Eukaryota > Metazoa > Chordata > Actinopteri > Cypriniformes > Catostomidae > Myxocyprinus > Myxocyprinus asiaticus. The sequence goes on from NC_059378.1 coordinate 35,936,847, forward strand.
GCAATTACAGGCCTGACACTGACTAGCTAAATCAATTCTAGAACCCTGTCAGCGCATAGAGAGAGGGGGAGAGTGCAGATGCGCGGCTGACTTAAAGGTGATCTGTGTAATTTTTTGATGTTGAAATACTTTCTCCTATCCAGGCTTAATATGCAGAGACAACTATTAGTAAGCCATTCATAGGTTGATTTCACCTAAAAGTGTAAGACTGGCGCTGTGGCGCTAATGATCTGGGGTCCGTTCTGGCATTTTTAGCCAACTATTGTCGCAAGTTCCATCATTACCTACATGCAGTAGTTCAAATATTTGCAGAAACTGTATTTCCAAGGAACATTTGCGAAGTGCATCGCAAAGTTGTATGGTTAAAACTATAGCGCTCCACCTGTGGTTAGAAACATACTATGGTCACAAGTTCCATCATTACCAACACAGTTCATCGATTTGGTGTTTCCCGAAACCGTATTTCCAACAAACATTCGCAAACTGCATTGCAAAGTTGTGTGGTTAGAACTACAGCTCTCCATCTGTGGTTAGAAGCATAGTTCCTTGTTAGTGTGCTGGGTGGACATCATTTGACTTCGCTGAGGCTTCTATATATTTTATACCATATACTGTATGTCTTTCATTCTATCAAGACTTTGACCACGTTTACATGTACTTAGGAAAACTGCTTATTCCAGGGTTTTGCAGAAACGTCACGTAAACACGAATGCAGCCGTTTAAGGAATTTAAAGGCTGTTAAGAGAAAGCACTTTAACATACATGACTTCTGTCGGAGAACACGGCCTATGTGTCCATGTTAACGCATAAGTGTTATATTTTTGAATAAACGTGGTTTAAACAATGGATGTGCGACATAGTTACTACGGTATCGGGAAACAGTCGTCACTAGCTAGTTAATTTCACCAACGATGCATCATACTATGGTGGTTAAGCAGTGAGTTATGTAGTTGTACAGGAAACGCACCCCTGTTTGTTGGAGCATCCCCACTAGCCCGACACAGCAACTTTGGCTTAACCAATGTTGTGAGTTTTAGGCGGGACTATCTGTTTGTCCAACCAATGTCAGTATAAACAATTCTGCCTGCTATTTAAAAAAAAAATAGTAAGTGAAATGTAGGCATCATTCCATGATATGTGTTTCAAGCAGTACAGTAGTTCGCTACAGTGTTGTCAAATGACCTCACAAGTATTTTTAATCCAATTTAGTTGAAAATGTCTTATAATGTATTATAACGAGTATTCTTTGCATACTGTTCACAGTATATATATTATATACTAGGGCTGTCAACAGGGCTGAGAAACTAAATTACAAATTTTCATGCTTTGGCCACTGAATTTTGTTAAGCACAGACCGAATTCAGCTAAAGAAAAGTCAACATTCTGATTCCGATTTCAGTGTGAGATCAGTCTGGTACTAATATGGTAATCAAACTTCAAAATACTGACGGTACTACAGTGTTTTTTATCAATTAGTGCTGCATGTTTGGTAGTAATATTCCCAGATAGTAAGGCTGTCAAATAAAAATTTTAATATTTGTCGAATTTTTGGATGTGTGCCAAGCACTGACGATGGCTTACATGCCGTTCAGACTGGTTGTGGTGCTAAAAACAGACACGATGCAATGAATTTAACAGAACACGGGTGTCTCGGGATATGTTTTCAAGGTTGAATTTCCTTTTAAATTGACACAACGTCTAAAAACACAGCGCTCCAGCATGAGACTAAAAAAACAGTGAGATGTGGTGCAACGGTTTAAAGACGTCTTTTCGAAATTCAACTCCTTTCCTGGCACAGCATTTAAAAATGCACTGCTTATGCTGTGAGACACTGATAAGAGAGCAAGAAGCAATGGCCAAAGACCTCCACCTAAGTCATTTTTGTGCATTTTTATCTTAAATTTGGCAAAATATTCAAATTTAGAATTGTATTTTGACAATCTTACTATATACTGCAGCAACAGTATGAGCAGTTTGGTAGGCTAGTATGCGATTCTGAAAATAGCCATGACTTTCGCAATTACGTTTGGTGATGTCAGTGGTGCAAATATTACACACTTTGCCAGTAAACATATAAAACAACAACACATTATCTACAAATAGCAGCAAAAGCACTAGTTATAACGTTTGAGCAGTGCAAATGCCAGGTTTAATGTCTGTTCCTTTTCCCTTGTGTCATTGGCAGTGCAGGGGCCACTTTTAAAAAAAGGACGAACAGCAATTGAGAGTTGGCGCTAGGCCACTTTGTCTTTGGTTTCATTTGAGCGAACCTCCTCTACTCTCTCTGTCTCCCTCCCCTAGTACGATGTTGTCTTCAGGGAACAGGGCAGCCCTTACAAATGCCTCCATGTGCCTCTCAGAGTTCCGTGAACTCGATGCACATCAGTGCAGGCATGCCACTGGGGGGGGGTCAAAATTGCAAGATCGTGTTATGTTGGCTGGCAACGCTCCTCGCTTCCAGCACCATTGGTCTCCAAGGCACAGCATATAAGATCACAGTGGAATTCTGCAGACACGCTAGCAACAACCTACAGTGGTGATATTGATGCACACTAATGCATGATAAACACACTAATGCATGCATGATCTTATTTAGGCCTATAATTTAAGTACTTAAAGTGATTAAATTAATTAGAAAATTGCTAGGCATAATCTCAACTGGAGTAAGAAAATTTGAGTAATGTTTGCCCGTGCAAAACTGTCCGGCAAGATGCCAAGGTGATGCTATGCGTTTACTATAGTGTTCTGAGTGTTTTTTTGTGTGTGTGTTTCTATGTGGTTGCTATGATGATCTGTGTGGTTGCTAAGGTGCTCTAGAGGGTTGCTAGGTGGTTGCTTACTGGCCCAAGTCAGATATGGCTCTGGTCCCTTCATCAATGTAAGTAAATGTTTTGTTTTAAACTGTTTAATTGTCCAGGTTGGGGAAAATAGTGAGTTTAATAGCTTATCGTTTTTTTAGGTATCATTCATGTCCGTAGCACACATGGTGTGGGATGAGTTACGTTTATTACTTATGGTTAGCAGATTGTTCAAATCGTTAATATTTCAATATTTATGACACTATTTTGTGTGTTTATTAAACTGAATAAATCATTAGGTTTATCTTTAAGACACTAGGACTGTCACCTGTTGTTGCTTACTACAGTTATTCCACAGGACGTCTCGCACAGAACCTACTATTCACCTCAAATCACTCAACTGCATTTGTGATATAAAATGAAATAATAAAATAGCCTAGATTATGGTCAAAAGATAAAAAGAACTATGTGGAAATGTACTTTAAATGGGATTGTTCACCCTAATATATATATATATATATATCTTAATTTTAAACCCATATGGCTTTCTTTTAAGAATATTTTAGATATTTCAGAAGAATATCCTGGACAATGTTTTCCATATTAAGAAAGTAAATGAGGACTGGAGCTGTCAAGTTCCAAAATAATGAAAAGTATTATACAAGTATCATAAAAGTGGTGCTTTTTGTGCTTTTGTTGTTGGTGCATTGATTGTAGGGCTGCCCTCGATCAAAGATTTTCCTAGTCGACTAGTTGGTGTTAATTTAAGCCGCGCATTTATGATATTAATTTAATTACTTAAATATATATATTTTGGGGGGTATGAGAAAATGGTTTGAGTTCCAGGACTGAGAAAGAATGTTATAAGTAACATTGCTAACACTGTTCTACATTACAGAGAAATATTAAACCGTAATAATGAGCCTTTAAAATATAAATTTTACAAGAGCACGCACGAAGCGAGCCGCAGCGACACTGGCAAAAGCAGTAATAATTCTGAATGTGTCGGAAAAAACCAGCAAGGAAACTGTCTGAACATTTTGTTAATTTATAGAGAGAAATGCACATTAGGGTTGTGCCGACAGACGATGATCTCAGAGACCGACGATGGTCAGAGTGATCGCCAACAGCTGATGCCTTTGACGATGCCAAGACGTTATTTGGCTCGTTTTCCCATGTATTAAATTATAATAATAATTATTATTAGGCTATTATTATTATCAAATTAATATTACAAATAATTTGTCCGTAGACACACAGACACGCGCTTGAAGAAACACACTTTAATATATTATTAAGAACAGATGACAGAAAAGCCGTCTATGCTCATGTATGTTTATACGGAGGCGTGCAGTCTCGTGGAATACGCGCATGTAAAAGTTTCTCACTCCTTCTTTGTTTTTGTCTTCTGATTTATTTTTGTTTTGTTGTTGTTGCAAGAAGAGTAGCCTATCGTCTATGAGAGTGCTGCAGATGACCTCTGACATCTCAGCTCAGGAGGTGCTTTGAGTTCAGTTCGCTTTATTTCCACAGAGCAGTTCATTGTGACCACAACTCTGCAGCCTATACAACTGCGATTAAAACATAAATAATACAAAAACACATTCACCTCGAACCATGATTTATATTTCAGTGATTATTATCATCATTATAATTATTATTTTTACATTTATACTTGTTTTTATGTCCTCATTTGTGTAAGTAATTTTCCGCCTGCATGTTTAGATGGATACTTGCCTGACGGTAAATGGAAAGGTGTATATATATTATTCTTTTATCACTTCATTATTTTATTTGCTTTTTTGTTTCATTTTTAAATCAATTAATTTAACTTTCAATGCAAAATCACTAAAGCAAGAATATTCACCGATCCCTCATCCCGGGTGTTGCCGATGTAATTGGATATTGCGAGATATACATATATATATATATATATATGGTGAAGGAGGGAACATTTATTCACACACATGATGTATTTTCCCGGACAACGAAATACCCGACCGGTAGAGAATGCACAGATTAAGTAGGTTCTTTGCCAGAGAGATGTTGCCCCTCACAACTGTTGTAAAGCCATCTTTCAACACACATTTTAATTGCACTTATTTCTTTTTCCTGTTTCATTTGAATTTTTTGTTAAAATAAATACAAAATAAAGTTCAAAGTTTCAAATCAAGGTGTCTTGCTTTATTGTGTAGGTTTAACCATAACCCTGCTTAACGAAAATTACGCCATAGTACCATCTAGCGTCCAACCAGTGGTAATACCAGTGCTCGTGGGTTTCCTGTGGAGTTTTTTCTGCGACCAAACGACCAATCAAAGCTTGGTCGACCAAGACTCTTCTCATCGACTAACGTTTGGTCGACTATCAGGGGGCAGCCCTAATTGGTTGATTCTACAACTTGATGGCCCCAGAGTGGTTACAAAAGTCAGGACAGGTTATACTTGTCTGTCTGCACCAATTCCTGTTAGAATAAGATGACAGTGTGGATGTGGTAGACCCTGACTGGCTTCCTGTCAAGCCTTAATGTTCAGTCTGTCCTTGTGGTAAAAATCGTCTGGCTCAGACTAGTCAGACACAAACAGGTCTGACTAGAGATTTTCTTCCACATCATCCACAAAGTAAAAGGCAAAATTGACAAGCCTCTTTAAAACAAGTTTCTTATGAAGTTCCAAACGTAAGTTTGGAAGGAGCTTGTTCATCTTGGACTGCCAATCATATACCAATAATTTATAAGCAGCTGCTTCCCTCACAAAAGTGTAAATTCTTCCGTCATCCTTCCACCTCCCCATTGACACTTTTATATTTTATAACGGCTACACCAATCATTATTCAAAGTTGTCTTTCTTTTTCGTGCTTTAGTCAGATAGTCCATGGGGTGGGGGGTTCTTCTGGGTTCAGATCCATTTGCCTTAATGTGCTCCAGGACTATACGAACCAGTGAACTCATGAATGCTAGTTAGGACTTTAAAGGGTGTGGAGTTGTTGTCTGTATTATGTGGTAAATGAATGCCTCATGGCAGATTCTAGATCTCAAGGCTAAACATCTGAATCTCTTTCACAAAATTGCAAACATTGTTACGTCAATGGGCCTACACCCTTTTCTCAGAAAACAATAGTAACTATTGAACCAATCACTCAAACAATTGCACTATACATTACATTTTATATATGAGATTTATATCTTTTCCAGAAAGACCGCAGACAAAATGCACTTTTAAAGTGCATAGGAAACAACAAGAAAGAAAGGAAATTATTTAGGTATGCTGGTTTAAACCGTGGTGAGTATTACCTGGAACCAGACTTTATCTTCATAGACGTGGTTCCCACATTGAATTTGGAAAGCCTCACAAAACTTATTATGGTTAGCCACATTGACATTTTTGCATCTGTATGTCCATCTGTATGTGTAGTATGTCTGTTTGTATGCCTAGCTCTTTCAGGGCGTCGATTATGCGATTTAGCAGCACTATGGAATTATAGTTAGCAGCCAAATGTTATTTTTGTGTGGAAGATCTTAAATACATGCTAAACACTGCATACGTACCACATAAGTTTCCGTTTGAAAATGCATTTATTTTTCTGCGTTTATGCCTCTCATCCACACAAGAACAGACTTTACCTCCACCAAAAACAGAGCATTTTAAAAAACACTCTTGCTTACCGCATTCTTTGGAAAACGATGACGTTAGGAAACTAAAAATGGTGCTTTCAAATGAAAACAAATCAGTGTGGATGTCCACACAATTAATATGTTTTCATTTGAAAACACAATCATTTCTCTACGTTTATGTTTCTCATCCACACTAGAACTGTTTTCCTCCACCGAAAACAGAGTGTTTTGAAAAAGCTATCATTAACACATACTTTGGAAAACAATGGCGTTAGGAAAACTGAAAATGGAGCTTTCAAAACCAATTAGTGTGGATGTCCACAGTTAATACGTTTTAGTTTGAAAACATACATTTTTCTACGTTTATGCCTCTCATCCACAGTAGAACTGCATTTTCCTCCACCGAAAACAAAGCGTTTTGAAAACGTTCACCTTTACCGCATTCTTTGAAAAACTATGACGTCAGGAAACTGAAAACTGAGATTTCAAAACCAATTAGTGTGGATGTCCACAGTTAACACGCTTTCATTTAAAAGCGCATTCATTTTTCTACGTTTACGTCTCTCATCCACACTAGAACAGTGTTTTCCTCCACCGAAAATTGAGCATTTTGAAAACGTTCACCTTTACCGCATTCTTTGAAAAACTATGACGTTAAGAAACTGAAAACTGAGATTTCAAAACCAATTAGTGTGGATGTCCACAGTTAACACGTTTTCATTTGAAAACGCATTCATTTTTCAGCGTTTACGTCTCTCATTCACACTAGAACTGCGTTGCAAACTAATTTGTGTGGATGTGTCCTAAGGCTCTTAATTCTGTATTACACTGGGAGAAATGATATGATATGGAAAGAGAAAGTTGTCTACCAAAGCAACGAAGTTAATCCACTCCAATCTTTCTAAACAGACACCAACAGTATCATTTTACACATCCTCTTCATCAAACACACCACCCTTCAACATGGTGTTAGGGGCTAGGAAAACCACTTTAAGCCCACACAGCGTGGAGCAACACGTGTTAGCTGCTTATTTGGACAGAACTTGTTATGTGAGCACCTTGACAGACATACAGGGCACTCTCCACCGCTTACAGTGTAAAAACATTTGTAAAACCCTGACTAATGGCTTTCTGCTTCACAAACATGCAAACCTCAGAATGAGTCACAATGGGTTTTACTACAGCATTTTGACATTTGTAAAGGATGTATGTTTTGACAGAGTCAGCTTCTTTTCAGAAATTGTAAGCTAAAATATACTGTGCATATGTGAAGTCCCTTTATAGATAAAATAGCCTGGTAAATTAATAAATATAAATTATGTACTTTTAAAGATAAGACACTTTATGATGCCTAAACTAAAGTCAGTTGCCAAACTAAATGGGTCTGAACACCAACTTTATATTGGATATTTACCAGAAATCAATCTAGAATTTGGAATATTCATAAAAAATATTAAAATACTGGAATATTTTCCATAATAATAATAATTTTTATTATTTGATGCTAATTTTGAAATAATTCCAATAATTAGCAATATACAGCAGGCAATGGGCTTTTACTCACCTGAACAATGTCCAGAACCATGCCAGCTGCAACTGTCCCAAACCCTGCCAGCAGGAAAGGGATTAGAACCTGGAGTCCAATAGTGAACGATGTTTCCTTTAGTGGAACCGGCGGCACCGGGCTTTGGTCCGTACTAGTGTCATCACTCTCATTACTTTGGCTGGCGTTCTCCAGGAGTGCGTCCTCTTCTCTCTGGCCCTTTGCGTTGGCCCGACAGTCGAGGACCACCATGTCTGGCCGCTCGTTCTCCTGATCACCGTGGTCCGGTAGGGAGGTCACCTCGGTGAGTTCGTACTCCCCAGAGTTTGGGGGTACCCCCTCGGGGTTGTCGGGAAGTATTACAGGATGAACCGACCCATTGGAGTGGTGGTATGCCGGCGGCGCTCCCTCCTTCTTCATCTCTATCCTCTCCGTCCCCGTAGACATGTCAGACAGTTTGTCTTGATCTTTCGACCAGAGTACCATGCGGAGGCCTTAGGATGTAAAGTGTGAATTAAGAAGAAATTAAGATGCTTTAAGGCTTTAGTTTAGTTTAGATCAGCGGTTCACCTGATCCCGAGAGATAATTTATCCCATTAAAGATTGCACAAGTTGGTGCCAATGAATAAAAATTGTGCGGAGCATCTACAGGTCAAGGAAGAGAGACAGGTGCGTTCCCCTTCTCCAGGCTTGTGTCAGATCCTGCCTGAACTTGGGTAGCATGCAAATTATGTTCTCCATTCAAAGTGACTTTCCTTTAAGACGTGACAATGACAAAAAGCCACATGTTAGTTTGTGAATAAAAAATCCAAGTGAATTATTCTTCACAAAAAGGCTAAAAGCTGACCCCAAAATATCACTTCTCAAAAATATCAGTGAGAATAATGGGTTTGTAGGTCTTGATCGAACGTCCACTGCTTGAGTCTCTTGTAGGCACTTGGCTTAAACTTTCCAACCAGCTCTCGGCAGTTGGACGGCTTGAGGCTTCTCACTTTACACCACGTGGCAAATTGGTTTTTGAAATGTATTTAAAGGTCTTTGGAGCCAGTATACTATTACAACTCACAGAAGTTCACGTGGCTGATAAAGTGGACTTGCCCCTTCACCTGCCAAAGAGAAGGACATCTAGTATAAGTTCCTATATGAGATTTTAGCTCTTAAAACATTCTTCCATGGAAAGTTACAGACAGACAGACAGACAGACAGACAGATAGACAGACAGATAGATAGACAGACAGACAGACAGACAGATGATAGATAGATAGATAGATAGACAGACAGACAGAAAGATGATAGATAGATAGATAGATAGATAGATAGATAGACAGACAGACAGACAGAAAGATGATAGATAGATAGATAGATAGATAGATAGGCAGGCAGGCATGCAGATAGACAGACAGACAGACAGACAGACAGACAGATAGACAGATAGATAGATAGATAGATAGATAGATAGATAGATAGGCAGGCAGGCATGCAGATAGACAGACAGACAGACAGACAGACAGATAGACAGATAGATAGATAGATAGATAGATAGATAGATAGGCAGGCAGGCATGCAGATAGATAGACAGACAGACAGACAGATGATAGATAGATAGATAGATAGAGAGATAGATAGATAGATAGGCAGGCATGCAGATAGATAGATAGATAGATAGATAGATAGATAGACAGACAGACAGATGATAGATAGATAGACAGATGATTGATAGATAGACAGATAGATAGATAGATAGATAGATAGATAGATAGATAGATAGATAGGCAGGCAGGCATGCAGATAGATAGATAGACAGACAGACAGACAGACAGACAGAAGATAGATATATAGATAGATAGATAGATAGATAGACAGACAGACAGACAGATGATAGATAGATAGACAGACAGACTGACAGATAGACAGACAGATGATTGATAGATAGAAAGATAGACAGATGACAGATAGATAGATAGATAGATAGATAGATAGATAGATAGATAGATAGATAGACAGAGATAGATAGGCAGGCAGGCATGCAGATAGATAGACAGACAGACAGAAGATAGATAGATAGATAGATAGATAGATAGATAGATAGATAGATAGATAGATAGGCAGGCATGCAGATAGATAGATAGATAGATAGATAGATAGATAGATAGATAGACAGACAGACAGATGATTGATAGATAGACAGACAGACAGATAGATAGATAGATAGATAGATAGATAGACAGATAGATAGATAGACAGACAGATGATAGATAGATAGATAGATAGATAGATAGATAGATAGACAGATGATTGATAGACAGACAGACAGACAGACAGACAGATAGATAGATAGATAGATAGACACACAGACAGACAGACAGACAGATAGATAGATAGATAGATAGATAGATAGACAGACACACAGACAGACAGACAGACAGATAGATAGATAGATAGATAGATAGATAGATAGATAGATAGATAGATAGACAGACAGACAGACAGACAGACAGATAGACAGATTCCTTGTGCAGTTTCAAAGGAAAACACGTTACAGTAACTTATGATGGCTCTCAAACGTTTTAATTTGAACGCTCATGACGTGATACTTTTAAACTTGACGAAATTCCTTCTTGGAGATTATGTACTGAGAAACCCTCCAGAAACATCTTTTAGCATGGCAAAAGGAAAAGCGGATACAAGCCAACAACAATTTGCTCATGACCTCCGCATTGAAACAGAATCCCTATTTAGTAGTCCGATCAAATCCAGCCCAGCATGATGCGACGTAAATTAAAACGGCTCGGTGTTGGTTCACTTCGCATGAACACCTCACTCCTATATCCCTCAGCATAACTCCATTTATTTAAAACTTATTTAAGAGTTCACATCGTAGGAAAAAAAGGGTAAATTAGTTTATTCTTATTTCAGTGTAGAAAAGTAAACAATTGTGGAATTGTAAATGTTCTCCCTTGTCACTAGGCTATAAATACTTTTTTGGTTTTAATTGGAACCTTTATTAAAAAAAAAACCAAGTTTATGGTTAAAATATTATATTGGATTAGTTTTAAATATTTTACCAACAGGTTATATTAGATCATATATACTTCAGTTAATAACTTCATTCTTAACATTAGAATAAAGCTAAAACAAAATTCTCCATACATTTCGCCATCGAAGCAATGCAAACCACAAATTGCAGTAAAAAAAAAAAAAAGACTTTCGGTCAGCTAACATTTAGTGACCCAGGTTAAGAAGTCATCTCTAGCGCCTACCTTGAATAGAAGACACAGAAATCTTCAATGCTGACCTGCTGTCATTCTTCTTAATTCATGCACGCGCAGAGCCTGAGGCTGATCTGCCGGTTCGCATGCCCTTATCTAAGGTTATGGACCTGGACCTAGATTAATGAGTAACCCCCTCGACTGAGGCTGTAAACTCAGATCTGTTACATTGTTCCATTTGACACACACGCTCAATCCTGCGCATCTATTTGATAGGAGGAAGTCGTGAGGCGGGCAACTCTGACGCGCTCGCGCTGCATTCTCACTCACACCAGAGCGAAAGTTACAAATCCTACTATGACAGGGGCTGCTCTCATGAATATGTAATTAGATCACGCCGACGTTGCTTGGTATCCTTTTACCAGCGTCTAGCCACGTAACCTAATTAATATTCATAAGCAAGAAGCCGTAACTATTTGTTATTTCGCGATGTGACTAGAACGTGTTCCTTTCAGCCAATCAGATATCCGTGCGTCACGTTATCTAATTGATATTAATGAGCCAAGCCTTCGCCATAGTAGGGAGTTTCGTTCCGGCGTTATGTGTATTATGTGTGCCGAAATGTATTAATTTACAAGCACTAGGATGCACAGTTGGCTTTAATTTAGCATTCAGTGCCCCCAATGCACTCATAGAAAGAATGTTTATATATTAATAGTATTATAAATTAATATTCAGAGGAAACTATTAATCACTACTGGGAAGTAGAACCATTGAAGAACCTCTTTTGACTAAATCCCTGATGTGTTTAAGCAGCAGGGTCTACTGGTAAAGTGGGACAAAGGAAAAGTTATTCTCTAGAAAATTTATATATATTTGAAATTATTTTTTATATATATATATATTTTCTTCTACACTTTCACATCATAACATTAAGTTAACTTTTACTTGTTTATAAGTTTAACTAGATTTACCTCAAATTTCTGTCATTTTCTTTACCATTGCTTTTGCCACCAGTGGTCATGAAATGAGTTCTGCCACACATCCCAAAGTAAAATCATCAATATTAAACCTTAAAAGGGATAGCTGACCAAAAAAATGTAAACTCTCTTATCATTTACTCACCCTTATACCATTCCAGATGTATATGACTTTTTTTTTTCTGCTGAACACAAACGAAGATTTTTTTGAAGAAAATTTCAGTTCTGTAGGTCCAATGCAAGTGAATGGGGTCTGAAACGTTGAAGCTCTAAAAAGCACATAAAGGCAGTATAAAAGTCATCCATAAGACTCCAGTGGTATAATTCATGTCCTCTGAAGTGATCTAATCTGTTTTGGGTGAGAACAGACCAAAATGTAACTCCTTTTTCAGTATACATCTTGCAGTTGCAGTCTACAGAAGCTCAATTACACTTACTAGTACAGTTCGCAAAGTGCTAGATGGCGCTGGGAAATATAATCGAGCTTGAAATCATGATTGCCAAGGAGACGGCTGTGTCAAGATTTACAGTAAAAAGTTAAATATTGATACGTTTCTCACTCACACCTATCATATCGCTTCTAAAGACATGGATTTAACCACTGGAGTTGTATGGATTACTTTTATGCTGCCTTTATGTGCTTTTTTGGAGCTTCAAAGTTTTGGACCCTATTGACTTGCATTGTGAGGACCTACAGAGCTGAGATATTCTTCTAAAAATCTTAATTTGTGTTCAGCAGAAGATAGAAAGTCATACACATCTGGGATGGCATGAGGTTGAGTAAATGATTAGACAACTAAAATTTATTTGGTGAACTATCCCTTAAATTGTTTATTTCCCAAAGATTAGTTTAGTAATGATTTATAATAATTTAATTAAATACAAATGGATTCAATGTGGATCAAGCTTAAATGTCTTTTGTCACTTTGCCCATATTCGCCCTATATTATAAAATTTGCAACATTTACAATCCACATTAAACATGAAAATACCACTAGATAGAGATAACACAAGACTGCCCAGAGAAACGTAATGATGTTAGACTTTTTAAATTACACCAGTAAATGCTCAGCTTTGGCACCCATAAAAATAGTCAAACTAAAACTAAAATAAAACTAACTAAACTGAAACTAAAAAACACTGAGAAAACGAAAACTAAACTAAAACTAACTGACAAACTGTGAAAACTAACGAAAACTAAACTAAATTGTAATGACAAATTGAATATAAAATAGAAATAAAAATGAAATTAAAAATCCAAAACTATACTAACACTGTCTCACAGGACCGGCACATTTTTAGAGTGTCAAGTTAAAAATAACTTCAGGTCTCAAAAACGCACATCGAGACACCTGCGTTCAAGTTCAGGCTGCAAAGAGGTGACTGTTACAATGTTTAAGATTATTCCAGGTTGTTCTGTACCAAGCAAATTTTCAGCGCTTGATAAACAGCAATGTTTTTTTTTCCTTCTGCTCTAGTGTGCTGAGGGGCTGCCATGCCTTGTATATTTACTTTTACTGTTACGAATATTGCCTACGATGCTAACATAAAATACAGCCTTTTGCAACATGGTGAACAATACACTGCAGCGTCAGAATATAAGAACTAGGTGAAAGTAAAGTAAGTAAGACAGGAATATATTACTATAGTATACAACAAATCCTCAAAGTAATAATAATAATACTGTATCATTCTGTATTATAATGAAAAACTGGACAACAATGAATAATTGTTGGGATATAATAATAATAAATAACTGAATTCCAAAATGTTAGTGAGTGAAGTAGTAGGTTTTACACACCCTGTTCATAAAAAAAAAAAAAAAAAAGTGTTTTGTAAAAAATATATGTAGGTAAATATTGCTACAATGGCTGATAGGATGAATTTAAAATTATGATTTAAAATCGATTTTATGCAATTTTTGATGCCAAATTTTCTAAATGGGGCCCCGGGTTGTTCGGTTGCTTGGGGCCTCAGAAATCATAAACCCGCACCTGGTCATACATGCTCGATGCAGCATGTCTTGTGTTGTGTTTGACTAATTGTGCAGCAGCGTGCTCACCTGCTTAACTCAGTATGTCTGTGTATGTTCAAAGTTTTCTAGCAAGTCAGTCCACTGGCAGCCATCTTTGGAACGCTCTCGGGAAGTTATTTCCAGTCATAAAAGTGCAGCTTCTATATACTTGTATGGGAAAGACAGAAATCTTCAAAACGGTTGATCAAGATTATGATCAAAGAACATATTTTAAATCAGCAGTAAAATCTGACAACATAAGTATCAAATATTGTGCTTCTTTACCTTAGATTACGGCAAAAAAAAAAAAGAAAATGCAATTGTTCCCAGCTTGTATAGCTAATGCGCACGTGTGTTCTCGAGATGATTGACAGGCGGTGTCTGAATCTAAAAGGTGATTGGCTCTTTTACCTGTAAGGCAGAACTTCCTTTCTAGATTCGTTGACTGTTGGGTATTCCAATTTCTCCCATTAATTTTAATAGAAGTGGCTTGTCTCTGCTAAATAGTCTCTAGTATATTCTAGCAGTAGCATGTCTCCATACTTGCTCTGCGTCAGCAGCAGCGTAGCAGATCTAGTCCGCCAAGACCAATATCCTATAAATATGTCATACCCACATTAACATGGTAAATCTTTCTGAGAGTTGTCATGACGGAAATATACAGTATATATATATATATATATATATATATATATATATATATATATGTATGTATGTATATACGCTTATAATATTTAGGAATGCACAAAAGAAATACAGAAGAAATATATAGAATATATATGTTATATAAGAAACTTTGAAAATTGAACTTTTCGAGTGTTTAGTATGGTATTATGATATTTCTTTAGCAAAGACAGTAATTAACACAAATTAAGTGTTTAAGTAATTTGACCTTTAAAAGCAAGAGCACATTGAAATGGATTATTAGTGGCCCTCAAAACACAGTTTTTTCCCCAATACATGAAGCATAAGCCACAGGACTGAGAAGTCACAAGGCATGATCTGGCTGACAGGAATGTTCTCGGCTGGCCGATCGGGACCAAAACATGCACAACCCCAAGGCATCAACACAAGACACAAACTGACCCCTAACAAGATCCCCTGGCGCTCTGTTCTCAGTAGTGCTTCTCAGGGGGCTTTAGGTTACAGGGAAACTATGTGCTTTGAGTTATGCTGTCATTACTGTACTTGCAAACAAGGTCCAAAGTAGTTGTTGAGAGAACATAAAAATTTAAACTATTTTCATTGAAGGCTTCTAGCCATGGCCAGAATCTTATTTACGTTCACTGTATGTCTGTATAACATTTTAACAATAAAAGTGATTGTGTGTTATCTAGAAAAGTGCAATTATCTTTCATGATTCATACATTAATAATGGAGTTTAATAAGAATCTAGCCATAATATTACAAAGAGCATTATGAAATCTACAGCATAGTATTGTTGAAAGCAATGCTTGCCATTCTCATGAGAGTGGACTAAACCATGCAGATAAACAAGTTAATCCGTCAGAGGAACAAGGTGGGTTTTGAAATGCAGTCATATGAAGTTCAGTAAGTTCACATCCGCTGATAGACGGTGAGAGAATGTATTGAAGTGGGCTGGAGACTGGCCTTAATTAATGGAATGTAAAGTCATTGGCTTATTAGAACAAGACTCATAAATTAAGAAAAATGATTGACTATATGTCATCTGACAAAGTGATTTTGAAAACTTGACTTTGTTAAACAGGGCTGTTAATTCATCCCAGTTGGAATAGAATAGAATATTTATCTAAATGCAAAAATATTCTGCTAAAGTACATTTGGATATAAGTTGTACTGTATAACAGAAAGATGTTTTATGAAAGTAATGCGAGTAATAGCTAAGTATATGTCTTTGACAATTATGTTGTGTTGCTTAAATGCAGCGTTTTCTCTTATAACTTCATGACATATAAACGGAACATAAAACATCATATAGCATTACTTAGAGGAGGCGATTATCTTTCAAATGAGCCCACACACAAGGTAATCGGGATGCATAGATCATTAGATAACCCACACGAAGCACAATGTTACATATGGCCACCAGGAGATGGCGCCATGTAAATGACACATACTCAAATGATGCAGACTCATCGAGTCAAAAGGCACTCATTCTGTGAAATCTCATTACTAAAGTCATGTCTGCTTGCTATGCAAACCTTTAGTCATTGTTTTGTTTGCATGTGTAATTAGTTCTTATGTACAATTATTATGTTTTATTTGTTTGGGGAGGCTTTTGGACACATGGAGGCGTTTTTGTACACTAGGATAAATTACTTTTGTAATGCAATATCTTTTGCTTTGTTGTATCAACACAACATTTTTCTTAGATACAGTTGACATGATTGGGAACAAAAAAAAAGCAGTTTTTCGGAGCCACCTTATTTACACCCAGAGATATATAATGTCAAATCAGAAAAATAAGAAAAAATTACATTTTTGGCTCAATTTTGTTTGTTATTTTTCATAGGCTGAGAGTCTCAGAATGTATCATAATCTATATCATTAAAAACAATAAAGAAAAGTTTTCTCTACAATGATACCAAGCACTTTACCCTCCTTGTTTTTTTATTTTTTATTTTTATTATTTTTATTTTTTGTTATATATAAGTTATACATTTTGGGTATGTCACTGAAACGGGAAATCTTAAAAAAAACAAAACAAAAAAAAAAAAAAACCTTCAGAGCTTAAAGGGTTAACAGTTTTTAAAAAAAATTTTTTATGAATGTATGAGTCCATACATTCATGTTTATTTTCAGATTTCTTGTTTTTATGTGTTTGGCCGCAAACCATTTGGCAGATATTCATGCTCAGTTGGCACAAAACTTTTGTAAATTGGATTGAACTATTATCAGAGTACCATTGTAAGATATTTGTTTTTTTTCATACCTATAGCATCCCTTACAACAAAATGGGGGTTATATCAGTTATATTTTTGTATTGTATTCATATGGTATAATCTTGCCAAATAATGTTTGGAGTTAAACTAATTGTGGAAACTTTTCATTTTGGTGATCAAAAGTCACTTAATACCAAGACTACATTGTTTTACTGATTTGGATATTTTTGGATCATTGGATCTCAGACAAAGGCTGACTATGATTCTCACAAAATCAACCATTTGAACCTTAATCTAAAACCAGCTGGCTGTTTGCAAACTTGTTCGTCATTATGGATGCTCAGAATGAGCAAGGAGTGTTTTCTTCTAACAAGAAGCGAACTAGAGATGAGCCGACAAAACAAATCTATCCATAGTAACGACATCATGACAACCACTCTCTCCTGGCAACTCTTCGGATGTCTCTGCCAGATCTGTTCGCTGTGCCCTGTGTTTTCTTCCTTTTTGGACAGTCAGTAAGCAAAGTGTACAATTGTACACTGTCCTAGTACGCTACATTTTCAGATCAAGAGTGCCAACGCCTCTTAAATTTTATACACTTTATATGAGATTTTATGCTCCTGTAGCTCAACTGGTGTAGTACTGCGCTTACAACACCATGCTTATGGGTTCGATTAAGAAACAGGTACTGTTAAAATGTATACCTTGAATGCATTGTAAGTCTCATGGATAAAAGCATCTGCCAAATGCGTATACAGTATGTAAATGTATGCCAAATTATTACGTAACAGATTTCTCTATTTTAGAAGTTGGTACATCTCACATTTGACATTTGGCACAAGGTTCAATGCCACAAATGACTCAATTGCACACATTTCAAATAAAATGAAAGAACAGAAAGAATTGATTTTACAGATTATACAGCATATCTGTTTATTCTGGGCCGTAGTTCACACACCAAGTTACGAACATCAAACGAGAGACATGATATTGCTGTCTCCTCTTGTACATTACATAAATATGTTCCAACTGAACAATTTTGCAATGCACGGTGGCCACACAAAGTTTTATACACTTTTGGATGCTTCTAAATGTGTGAAATTCATTGATTAAATAACACAATATCAAACCAAGTGGCTTTTCTCAGAACTAACTTTTGCAGTGATTTTTAACCAACTGTGCTATATTTCTTTAAAATAAAAGCCACTTGGTTCAATATTTTGTTATATAATGCAATGACTTTAAAGGTGCACTCAGTAACTTTTGTCTTTCTGTCATCTTGGACTTACACTTACACCTAGCGGCTTGGATCCAGCATCATTTAAAGGTGCACTCAGTCATTTTTTCCTCATTAAAAAAGTTTAACTCCTAAAGACATGAATTGTAATTTTGCAACACATGTAGGAAATCGTGAGCACTCACATTAAAATGAAGACTCCAGTCATATCAGTAACCTTATAAAAGCTGTTTTATTCTACATGGAGAGGGTCCGCACATGGGGGCTGCCATGTTAGAATCACATGACCAGCCAAATACTACTTGCTTAATCTCAGTAACCATCCTGTTATTATCAGACACTTTCACTCATTGATTAAAGTAATCATGGCTGACTGTGAATACTAAATTTCTACAACGGCATCTGAAACTGAAAACTATTGATTTTAAATGATGCTGCATCCAAGCCACTAGGTGTCAGTGTAAGTCCAATATGACACAAAGACAAAAGTTACTGAGTGCACCTTTAAAATCAATAGTTTTCAGTTTCAGATGCCATTGAACAAATGTAATATTTACAGTCAGCCATGATTACTTTAATCAATGAATGAAAGTGTCAAACAACAGGACGGTTACTGAGATTAAGAATAGTATTCGGCTGGTCATGTGATTGTAACATGGCAGCCCCCATGTGCGGACCCTTATTTAACATCTTTGCCATTATTTCGGATCATTGTCAGTTCGGATCGGTACTGACTTATAAATGGTTACCCGTTGGCCTTGTTGACATGCCCTGCTTTTTGCCTTTAGTGACACATCTTACTGGAAACAACAACAGTTTATTTTGCTCACCTAACAACAAAACGAGTCATTGCCCATAACTCTGTTGTGGTTTTCTCTCTTCAGGTGTGTTTCCACTCAAAAAATGTTTCTCTTGACTTTGTTTATGCTCAAAGCGCACATCACAAAAAAGTTGGAATGTAAGGGCTGGAATATTGAGGTAAACTCATTTGTTTATGGCTATTCACAATCAAAATAACATTTTCTAAAAAGGTTTTTGTAATATGAGAGCCATATGCTGTTCTAACTGCTGAGTTAACATCTTCCTTTTTCTCTTGTTGACTGGTTCAAGTACAGTAGTACAATTTTATAGTTATGCAACTTGGGGACAGACAAGCTTATCTAGCAGTCATCAAGTTCAGTCTCCAAACAATGTTACCGTGAACAAGACCCTCGGTCATTGTCCATATTAAAACAGAACATGCAGAGAATAACCTCCATGTGTTGGCTGAGCAAATATAAATGTCCTTAAAGGAATAGTTCACCCAAAAATAATTTACTAACTCACTTTGAAGTAAAATCTTCATCTGAGCTCAACAGAAGAAAGAAAGTCATGCACATGCACAGCTCTGTAGGTCCATACAATGCAAGTGAATGGGTACCAAAATTTTGAAGCTCAATAAAACACAAAAAGGTAGCATAATAGTAATCCATACGATATGAAAGGTGTAGGTGAGAAACAGATCAATATTTAAGTCGTTTTTACTATAAATATCCTCCCTGGCCAGTAGGTGGCATTATGCATGAAGAATGTGAATCGCCAAAAACAAAAGAAGAAGAAAGTAAAAGTGGAGATTTATAGTAAAAAAGGACTTAAATATTGATCTGTCTCTCACCCACACCTATTATATAACTTTTTCTCCCAATTTGGAATGCCCAGTTCCCACTACTTAGTAGGTCCTCGTGGTGGCGAGGTTACTCACCTCAATCCGGGTGACGGAGGACAAGTCTCAGTTGCCAGTCAATCCACGCATCTTATCACGTGGCTCGTTGTGCATGACACAGCAGAGACTCTGCATGTGGAGGCTCATGCTATTCTCCGCGATCCACGCACAACTTACCATGCGCCCCACTGAGAGCGAGAACCACTAATCGCGACCACGAGGAGGTTATCCCATGTGACTGTACCCTACCTAGCAACTGGGCCAATTTGGTTGCTTAGGAGACCTGGCTGGAGTCACTCAGTACATCCTGGATTCGAACTCGCGACTCCAGGGGTGGTAGTCAGCGTCAATACTCGCTGAGCTACCCAGGCCCCTATTATATCACTTCTAAAGATATGGATTTAACCACCAGGACCCATATTCTCAAAGATTTTTATCTTACCACTAGGAGTTCTCCAAAGAGATCCTAGCTAGGTGTTTTTGCTTAAAACCTATTCACAAAACTGCTAAGAGCAAGTTTTACTGAGGAAATCTTAAGATACGAGTAAGGCGGAGTTGCTCTGGATGATGTCACCTTTTATGAGCACAATCTTTTAAATCGCCCACAGTGATTGGTACACATTGAACCGCTATTTGTCAGCTAAGACAGACAACGACATATATACAGTATATATATATATATATATAGATAGATAGATAGATAGATGGATAGATTGAGTGATTCTGCTGATGCATGACAGTAATTCCTAAATCATCCACGCTACATGGTTTATTTTGCCTGTGGCCAGGGAGCGCAGAGTTTTTAAAACCTTTATCTCCGGTGTAATTGGGTTTTTTATATTTTTGGGAGATGTAACTGCATCTCTAACTAATTGTTACAATAATGAAAACACCCTTGTGATTCAGGTGATGCCTTTTTAAATGGTCAATGGCATAATAATATTCTAATACATTTAATGTGGATAGATAGCAGCCATGCTTTGGATAGTTTGTGAGTCATGTTTTCTCTCCAATTTGGAATGCCCAATTCCCAGTGCTCTCTAAGTCCTCGTGGTGGTGTAGTGACTCGCCTCAATCCAGGTGGTGGAGGACAAATCTCAGTTGCCTCTGCATCTGAGACCATCAATCCACGCTTCTTATCACATGGCTTGTTGAGCGCGTTACCGTGGAGACATAGCGCATGTGGAGGCTTCACACTATTCTCCGCAGCAACCATGCACAACTCACCACGCGCCCCACCGAGAGCAAACCACATTATAGCGACCACGAGGAGGTTACCCCATGTGACCCTCCCTTGCAACCAGGCCAATTTGGTTGGAGTCACTCAGCACGCCCTGGATTCGATCTCGCAACTCCAGGGGTGGTAGTCAGCATCTTTGCTGGCTGAGCTACCCAGGCCCTTTGTGAGTCACTCTTAAGGATTTAGAAATCCTCAGGATGACTTCTAAGCTGTCGTGGGGTTAGGAGCTACTTTTAGCATTAAAATGCTTCATGAATCACTCTTAGAGTCCTAAAATTAGGAGTGACACACCCCTAATTTTTAAGAGTTGCTCCTAAATTTCCACGTGAGGAGCTACTTTTAGCCTTAAGATTTTTTGTGAATACGGGCCCTGGTTATCATGTTAAATAAATGTTGCATAGACTTGTAGTGTAGGTACATTGTGGTGAATGTGATTTTCATTTGTTTTTACAAACTGCGGGACGTGTCAAAGTTATTGTCTGGGGTAAGTGACATTATACCACAACAATTCTGTCAATAAATCTTAACTTGTATGCCAGTCCATAGACATTAAAATACATACTGTTTTAAAAGTATAGTCGCAAGACATTAACATTATATGTGTTAAAATGATTTTAGTGTGACAAAATCCAAGATTTACTGGCGTTACAGCGGCATTGCGTCGTAATGACAATGAAGCTGTAATGTTGGATATACAGTAACTTCACACAGATATGCTTATTAACCAATATTATCACACAAAATTTATTTAAACTTGTATAATATTTATGTCTTGTGGCAATACTTTGAAACAGTGTGCATTTTAATGTGTATGGACTGGCCTCATTCACTTCCATTGTAAGTGTCTTACTGTAACTGTGATTTCTGCTTCTTCTTATTTTAATAAACGAGGGGGACAAGTTTATTACTGAACAAACTCAGAACATTCTCTGAAAAATTCTTTATAACACCAGCCAACAACTTTTCATTATATACTGTAAAGTAAAGCCTGTAAAAAGAATAAAAATGACAAACTTTCAAATGTAAAAACGGTAAAATGTATTTTTTAGCTGAAAGTGGAGATTTACAGTAAAAAAGGACTTAAATATTAATCTGTTTCTCACCCACACCTATTATATCGCTTCTGAAGACATGGATTTAACCACTGGAGTCATATGGATTACTTTTATGCTGCCTTTATGTGATTTGTAGAGCTTGAAAGGTCTGGTCACCATTCACTTGCATTGTATGGACCAACAGAGCTAAAATATTTTTCTAAAAAATGTGTGTTTAGCGTAAGTAATTAAGTCATAAACATTTGGCATGAAATTAGAGAATTTTCATTTTTGGGTGAACTATCCCTTTAAGTGTGTAGCAGTATGCTTTTATTTGTTTAAAAATTAGGAATGTAAATTGTGTTGAATTACAGCGTACAGTTTATTATTAAATATAACAGAACATTGTTTCAACCCTGCCTTTTGCAGTGTTCTCTGAAATACCCATAAAATCGTGTAATTTGTTCCTCATTCTGGCAGTAAGCGTGCTAGTTTGGTGCAGAGTGTATTTTCCACTTCAGACAAAGGTCTGCTAAATTTTTACCCCATTCTTCTTACAATGCAACATCATTAAGCCTCTGCTTTAATACATTCAGGGCTGTGCCGCAGATAGCTTAACATAACTAATGTGGAAAACACTCCATTAAGGCCAGGCGCATGGTGCAAAAGCCATCCCCAACGGCACCCCAAGGGTCTGCTACTTTGCATTGGTGGTCACCCAGTGGTCTGGGGCCCAGAGAGGTCACGTGATCAGAATACGGTCCAGGTGGATGGAGCCAGGAGGCACCATGCTCAGGAAGGCTTGGTTACAGAGTAGCTTGACTGGTACTTCAACCCCAGAACATTTCACCCTGTGTGCCCTTAGGGAGCCTGGATGTCCAGAATAGAAAGTGGTTCAAAAAATGAGAGTGTAAAGATTTCTTTTTCTGCTAGAAAAACTTTAGACAAACACCACTGTGTGCCTGTTAAAGAATAATGCAAACTTGCTTATATAATCTAATGATATGCAGAATTATGGATGGTGTACACTGTACAGCTGTCCTCAGACTTGGAAGCTGGAAATTCAATTTTAATAATCTGGCCTGACTAATTAGGATATAATATAACTCCACGGGAAATGGATATATTTATAGCATATGGCTATATGGCTGATAGGCTCTTCACAGTGGGATGCTTGAGAATGGCTGGAAGAGGGAATTCACTGATTAACAGTGCCATCAAGTGGCAAAATGTATAACTGCAGCTTCTTGGACCAGCAACTAGCGTTGAGAAATCCGAGTCATTTTAGAGAATCGGTTCGTTCGGACGGTCGTTTGATGCTGTCAGTCTAACCATACGTCTCTGTTATGTTTTGCTCCAGATAAATTCCGTACCTCATCAAAAAAATATTTATTAACAATGTTTGTGGTTCCAACATGTTACTCACCTCTCAGTTTCCCAAATGTTTAGGCCACGCCCACTCACCTCACAGAGTTCCCAACGCTCTTCCGTGATTTGCGAACCGGTTCGTCAAAAAGAATCGATTCATTTGCGACTCGGACATCACTACCATGGAAAATGGAAAATGTGATGGAAAAAGAAACTTGAAGGAAACCTCCTTATCGAACTCAGAATGCTTATGAACAGTGTTTTTGATGCAGGTGATCCCGCATTTTAAGCAATCTTTTTTCTTTCTTTTTCATAGGCGACATGGGGGCTAGTTGTCTGTTGTTTTTACTATTAAAATACTAATTATTTCAAATTATTCAACACAATCCAGCAATTTTTTTTTTAAAGGGTGACATTTATGAAGAAAAAATAATAACAAAACAACAACATATTAAACAATTTTTTGTTGATCTCATATTGTAATTGCTAAAATGCATAATTATTTATGACATTAAATATTATTCCTTTAATTAATTATTATTAATATTAAATTAAATATTATTAATATGTATGACATTCAAAAAACATGTGACCTTTCCTGTCCTGAGCAAAGTTGCCTAAATGGATATATATATCAATCAAAATGAATAATTGCCCAATTGCTAACACTTAATCTATTCAATGAATACATGATTTGTATTACACATACCATAGATAAATAATATTGTAAAATGTTCATGATGTAAAGCCAGAGGAAGATGGGTCATCAAAGCGAGCATTAACACAAATTAAGGCCTAAGTAAAAAAAAAAATTATGGATAATTTTAATTACAGGTCTCTCAGTCAAACTCCTACAGTATCATATCAAATAATCATCCAGTGAAGACAGGGGCGGGGCCAAAAGGGTGGCACCCTAAAAATGAGCTTTGCCACCCCAACTCGGACCCCACTCACATCCTGGAGACGGTGCACAACAGCTTAACCCGTCCAAGTCGCACATGGTCCATAACAATGTTCTGCCCGTGTCTGTCAGGACACAGTGTTCCTCCTCATTAGACACCCCCCCCCCCCCACCCCAGACGAACTGGATGCCAACCCTTACTCGACTCTTGCCACCATTTGCCACCCCTTTCAAAAAATCCTGGACACGCCCCTGCTTGGAAACGATGGGGAACCTCATGTTGTCATTGTGGGTTGACTTGTCATGATCCAGTTTCCAGTGTGAAGCGCGAAAATGCACAAGATCGCAATTGCTGCATATGGAAAGCCAAAGATCTATTTATTGTATTTCTTTAGGCGTAACGTACAGATGTAAAGACAAATTTCGTGTAAAGACGACATAACAAATGATTGACACGTCTGAGTGCAGCTTGAATAGTAGATGGGGATATTTTACAGCTGCTGCTAGTGGTAGGTCATACTTCATTGTGCTAAGTCTTAAGAAGCCCCAGCAAGCCCAAAAAACACTGACTGAATGCTGGAAATAAGCCCAAAAATCTGCAACCCATATTTGCAAGTGACTTTCTAAAAAGTCCAAAGTCGCTAAGCGGAATTGTTGCATTCTTAAACCGTAATGATTTATGGGCGTTAGTCAGGGTAGATGCCATTTTGGTCTGTTCCAAAACTCACTGTCTCCTACCTACATAGTCAGCTTCTATGGCAGTATCCTAACTGAAATGGATCTTCAGAGACCGATTTGGAATGCTCTACAAAGGCGGCAGCTCTATGTGTCTTTCAAACAGTGCTCCTCACGCTAGGGAGACTCGACTAGCAACTAATTTCAATACAGGTGATGCGAGAGGAACTATGTGATACTCTAATGAGCACAAATGTATAGCACAATCAAATTTTGGGTAAAGAATTTCAGTTTTTTATCATATTGAACTATTTTTTATCGGTACTTTTCAGTATGCAAAATATTAAAAGTATATTTATTATAAAAATGTATCTCGCTTCGTCCGCAATCTTGGATATATTTTTCCACCGAGCTCATCACAGTGCATTCTGAGATTGCCTACCCACACAAGGAAACATGCGATGCTACCTTAGAATTTGGCCAAAACAAGATAGCTTATGAGGCAGCATATTTAAGATGCCTTTTGGAACAGACTTCGTGTCGGGAGCGCGCCTATGATGCCTTAACCTCGTGCGAACCCATGTCCACATGTGTGGACGTTGTATTTTGGCTTGGCTCTACGCAACATATAATTTAAATTAATTTCTCAACCGGCTGAATACTGTTCACAAGAACCTAGACTGTCATTTAAGGGTTAAACTTCTGCCGCACCGAGTCACGCAACACAACAGCATG
This sequence comes from Myxocyprinus asiaticus, assembly GCF_019703515.2. NCBI lineage: Eukaryota > Metazoa > Chordata > Actinopteri > Cypriniformes > Catostomidae > Myxocyprinus > Myxocyprinus asiaticus. Next base: position 35,962,758 of record NC_059378.1, read on the forward strand.
ACGTCAATTTCCTTGAAGAGCTTCTATGGGTGCAGATTCAACAAAAGTGCCTCTGGTAAGAAACCTCTTTAAATTCTTTAATTCAAACCTGTTTGGGTGTAAAGAGTAGTGTCTCTAGTTTCGTTTGATATGCTGCTTTAAAAAATGTATTCATTTTCGTGCATCAGCGTGTTGATAAACATGATGTCCATATATGTGGAAATTGGGACCGCATTCCCTCAAAAGTAGAACATTTATTTATTTATTTATTTATTTTTTATAACTTTCCACATTAACAAATCTGTGGGTTAATTTGCTTCACTTTAAAATACATTTTGTTGTCACTGTACAATATGGTTCTATTCATTAACATTAGTAAATGCATTTCTCATCATCATGATGGTGCCGCGGATGGCTGCCTCGGTGTGGAGCTCCTCAGTTCTTTTGTTGTTTTTGTTTGTTTGTCCTGTGGTTAGTAATCTTTTTCCAGTCAGTTTTAACAGAGACGAACTGCTGAACATTCGACAGCACGTACCAGAAAATCTTTTCCCGGTTTTTGAATATTAAAACGTTTTGCTAGACACTTTAGTTGGAGGTGCAGCTCTGCTGTTCAAGAGACGCAGGCGAGGGAGACGAGCCGGTGCGCTGGTCAAACTCCGTCGGCACGGATTTCGAACAGCGCTGCTGAGTATTCACTTAGCGACTCTCCCCTCTCTTCCTAACAAAACAGACAAACTACATCTCCTCACACACACAAACAAGGACTTTTCAACCTCTGCTGCCTTGTGCTTCACAGAAACCTGGCTGAGTAAAGCCATTCCGGACAGCGCGTTACATCTCCCAGGCTTCCAGCTGTTCAGAGCGGATCGCATCACGGAGTTAACGGGGAAAACGACAGGCGGTGGAACATACTTTTATATCAATGAAAGTTGGTGTACAGATATAACAACGTTAAAGAGGATGTGCTGTCCTAATTTGGAAGCGCTCTTTATTAACTGTAAGCCTTTCTACTCGCCGCAGGAGTTTTCCTAGTTTATTCTGGTGAGTGTGTATATCGCACCAAACGCGTGTTTGAACACAGCGCTGCAACAGCTGGCTGATGAAATCACAGACATGGAACAACAATACCCGGACTCAGTTATTATTATTCTTGGGGATTTTAACAAAGCAAATCAGCAAAGCAAATACAAACAGCATATCACATGCCCCACCAGAGACAGGAACATACTGGATCATTGTTACACAACAATAAAGGATGCATATCGCTCTGTCCCTTGTGCAGCTTAGGGACTCTCTGATCACTGTCTGGTTCATCTTCTTCCAACCTACAGGCAGAAATTAAAATCAACCAAGCCAGTAGTAAGGACTGTAAAGAGATGGATCAATGAAGCAGAGCGGGAACTACAAGCCTGCTTCGATTGCACGGACTGGAGTGTTTTTGAGGCTGCAGCAACAGACCTGGACGAGCTCACAGATACTGTTACATCATATATCAGTTTCTGTGAGGATATGTGCATTCCTACTAGGACTTATTTAAAGTTCAACAATGACAAACCGTGGTTTACAGCAGAGCTGAGGCAGCTTCGTCAGGCCAAAGAGGATGCTTACAGGGGTGGGGATAAAGTCTTGTACAATCAGGCCAGAAACACACTGAACAGGGAAATCAGAGTGGCTAAAAGAAGATACTCAGAGAAGCTGAAAAACACGTTTATAGCTAACGACCCTGCATCAGTGTGGAGTGGCATGAAACAACTCACAAATTACAGGACTCCTACCCCCAACCCTGTAGGGAACCAACAACTGGCTGACGGCCTGAATGTGTTCTACTGCAGATTTGAAAGGCCCAATCTCACACCCCACACCCACTCTGACCTTCACTTCACACAAACACCAACACCTCCTGCAACCCCCCTCCTCCCCCCTCCTGCTACTCAACCTGCACTTAAGATCTGTGAAGATGATGTGAGCCGCGTCTTTCGGAAACAAAAGACGAGGAATGCTTCAGGACCAGATGGCGTCTCATCAGCGTGTCTTTGATCCTGTGCTAACCAGCTGGCCCCCATCTTCACACAGATCTTCAATAGATCAATGGAGCAGTGTGAAGTCCCATGCTGCTTCAAACACTCAATCATTATTCCTGTCCCAAAGAAACCAAAAAAAAAATCACAGGATTTAATGACTACAGACCTGTCGCCCCGACGTCTGTGGTCATGAAATCATTTGAGAGACTGGTGTTGGTCCACCTGAAGAACATCACTGGACCCTTTCTAGATCCCCTTCAATTTGCTTTTCGAGCAAACAGGTCTGTGGATGATGCAGTCAACATAGGATTGCATCATATCCTGCAACATCTGGACAGACCAGGGACATATGCAAGGATCCTTTTTGTGGACTTCAGTTCAGCTTTCAACACCATCATCCCAGCTATACTCCAGAATAAACTACACCAACTCTCTGTTCCCATGTCTATCTGTCAGTGGATTACCAGCTTTCTGACGGACAAGCAGCAGCTTGTGAGACAGGGGAAACTCACTTCTAGCACCTGTACAATCAGCACTGGTGCCCCCCAGGGATGTGTGCTCTCCCCACTACTCTTCTCCCTCTACGCCAATGACTGCATCGCCAAGGACCCCTCTGTCAAGCTCCTGAAGTTTGCAGATGACACCACTGTCATCTGCCTCATCCAAGATGATGATAAGTCTGCATACAGAAGGGACGTTGAACAGCTGGCTGTCTGGTGCAGTCAAAACAAACTTGAGCCAAACATGCTCAAAATGGTGGAGATCATTGTGGACTTTAGGAGAAACACCCCAACACTGACCCCCCCTCACCATTCTAAACAGCACTGTGGCAGCAGTGGAGTCATTCAGGTTCCTGGGCACTACCATCTCACAGGACCTGAAGTGGGAGACCCACATTGACTCCATTGTGAAATAGGGCCAGCAGAGGAAATTCAACCTGCCACAGGCGCTGCTGATAGAGTTTTACTCAGCAGTCATTGAGTCTGTCCTCTGCACTTCAATAACTGTCTGGTTTGGTTCAGCTACGAAATCAGACATCAGAAGATTACAAAGGACAGTTCGGACTGCTGAGAGGATTATTGGTTGCCCCCTGCCCCCCCTTCAAGAACTATACACATCCAGAATGAGGAAAAAGGCTGGAAAAATCACTCTGGACCCCACTCATCCAGCCCACTACCTTTTTGAACTGTTGCCTTCTGGCTGACGCTTCAGAGCTCTGAGCACCATAACCTTCAGGCACAGGAACAGTTTTTTCCCTCAGGCTATCCATCTCATGAACAGTTAAATTGCCCCATTGAGCAATAACTATGTGCAATACACAGTTTAGTCTTTCTTATATTTATCCAACACACCCAACCTCTTCTGCCCTTTCATTCCTCTGAAAAAACAAAAAAACAAAAAAAAAAACATTTGCACTGTACATAATGGATTTGTATTTGCACTGTACATAACAGATTGTATTAGATTTGCACTACACATATGTGTGTCTGTACGTATGTGTATAATTAGTTTTATTTTTTATTATTATCAATGTCTTGCTGCTGTTTTTGTATTGTTTTTGTATTGTTGTACACTGGAAGCTCCTGTCACCAGGACAAATTCCTTGTATGTGTAAGCATACTTGCCAATAAAACTGATTCTGATTACTATATTTACTATGCATCGTCACATTGTGAATCAATGGGTTCATCCAAAAGCTTTTTATGGAGATAGGATGAAAATAGGGTGCATTTCGTTCTGTTCTGAGACCAGTGCAGACAGACAGCACACAGGAGGTCAAGTCATTCACTAAATAGGGAGCATCCTATAGCTCTCTATGAAGCTCATTCTCTCCTAAAATATGACCAAAAGTTCAGTTTCAGGCTGCGGAAGACATGGTACAATGGTAATCAGTACATAGATTCAGAATTTATAATGCATAATTTTATTTTAACATGATTGGCAGTGATTGGATGATGCTGGCTATTACTTTGAATCCAAATTAATTATGCTAATTTCTGATGTAATGTCTGTAACATCTCAAAAACAATTTGTTTAAAAAAATCTGGATATCTATAGTTTGGTATTATTTAATTATTCACAACTTAGTCCTGCTGTCCACATATGTGGACATACATTTTTAGGAAAACTATTTGCTAAAAAAACATTTTGAATCTTGTTTATTAGGTGCTACTAGTTACAAATCGTAAAAGGGAAATGGAAAATGCACACGGCAGTCATGCTCGGGTCTAAGGAGGTTATAATGCCGCTTTTGGAGGAAGCTCACTAGGTTTTGGAACAGACCCATTTTTCCAAGAAAAGTTTGCATGATAGGACCTTAAAACTAAACAACCCATTGAACATTGTCAAATGCATAGCAAATATGACGTCTATCGTGACAATTTTCTCATTCACAGATCAAATTTAAATCCCAGACAGCATTTGTTCACAAATACTTTAACTATCAGATCAGACTGTTTTGCCTCTCACTTCCAGGAAAACAGGCCAATAGACCACAGCACCATAATACAACAGCACTAGCCTAAGTTTGCAGATAAACTATGTCGAAACACTGCAGTACTTTTAAACTGCATCTCTGTGGTGCGAGCGTGGCCGACAGGACCGTTAGTCACATTTCACCTCTGCAGAGGTGAGAGAAATCAATAGAGACAAATAAACCTCAGGCCAGGAGTCCACTCGGTTAGAACCTGTCCTCATTCGGTGTCAAGTGCTATCCCTGCAAGACTGGAGTAAGTGAGTCTACTATTTGACATTATTAAATAAAACCTTTTTATTTCAGGTCTACTCTCTTGATAAGAGTGACATGGTGCATTTAACACAAGGAAACAAAAAGATTAATGCAGGACAATTTGAGACAAATTTAATTTAATGGCAAAATGGAAAATCTTTTAATACAGTGCTTAATTTTATTGCTATGTGCTTCCCAAGACACATTACATCCTAGTGAATGAGCAATGAGAGCTTATGGCCAATAGAAACAAGTGAAACATTATTTAAATAGTCATAAAACTAACAAACAGTATTTAAACATAGAGTGTCAAAAAAGGAATTAGGACACTTAAACATATACAGTATATATTTCATTGCTTCAATCTTTCGTTAAAATAAACACCACATGGATTGATATTTTGTTATCTAATGAAGTGATACTCATACATTTTTAAATAAGGCGTAAGGGTCCAAATACTTTTTGGCGCCATATAATAATTAATGTTGGCCATTGCTATAGTAACTTCTCAAAAGTCTGTTTCAATTGTGACACTCAGTGCCTAAAAATACTGCATCTCGGAACCCTGACACAATCATAGCAGTCTAGCATTTAAGACAAAATACATAACACTCTTTATGTGCTACCATATATTGCAGAAGACCCTGTAAACATTTAGAAAAAGATTGCATGTGTGCTACAGCAGTGCCAAGTTATATATATGTATATATATATTCACCAAACAAAACAGACACTTAATGACCGAACTCTGTTCATGTATCACTCCTCCTTCATACAATAAACACAGATAGGGCTTCAATAACATCATGTGTGCACAAGGAATATTTTAAAGTTGTCACAGACTGATATATATATATATATATATATATATATATATATATATATCAGCCATGCTTATTAATTGGTCAATTTTTTCTGTGCCATTTGTTCTATACGCACCTGCTTATAACCATTCAGGAGTGCAAAAGATCTTTATCTGAGTAAACATTGTCTACAGTAAGTGTATATAAGTGTTAATTTAATTTCAGCAATCTTGTGTACTTCTCACTGGCTATGATTAGATTGTATTATATCTGCCATCAGTGACGATGCCCTCTGTTAATGGAAAACCCATACCGACCACTATTTCTAAGCTAAACTTCACTTTATTAGTAAGACTTCTGCTGTATTACTAAACAATAACACTAAAATTGCTGTAGATTCATAAGCATCCTTGTAAATACCCTAAACATATCTCAAGACACTGCTATAGAGAGATGACTGAATCTGTTTCTCTTTAAACAAAAATGTAATCTCATTTTGAAGTGTGTGTAGTTGTGTGTGTGCATTTGTTATTGGCTTAGATTGTTCAGTGGGTGTTTGCGTGTTTTCGGCTTAGGAGGCAGATTGTCTTAGGCTGTGCATCCTGTAAAAAATGGCATTAACAGCAAGCTTTGTGGAACAATACATCTGTGTTGTTCCCTACTGTGTGCTTTATTATCACTAGGATATAGTGTATTTTATTCATTTGAACAGTAAAGCATAAGAGAACCTTGATGCACAGAAAGTATGCTTGGAATATGCTCTACGCAAGTACGTTAACGCAAGTACGTAACTCGTTGTTGCGTTATGAAATGTGTGAGAACGGAATTAGTTTGTGTGCGTTGCATTCTCAGCATTACTGCATGGGGGCGCTATAGCATGCATTAGCATAAACTGCTATGGTCAATTTTCTCATTGAGATCAACTACTAAGGTGTCAAGCACACTTTCAAAGACTATCTTGATAAGCAAATTAGTTTAACTGTCAAAATTTGTATCGCTATCTACCTTAAAAAAAAATCCAGAGTTCTGCAAACTAGCCACAAATTTGCCACTCATTATTTTCACGTGCAAATGAGCCACAAATATTTGCCAGAAGTTTGCAGCTCTTCACCGGTAGTGGTGAACCTGCAGCAAACCTTAGGCAACAATGGACAATTTGCTGCAAGTTTGTGGCAAATTAAGGCAGCGTACACGGTGTGATTTACGGCTGTCGTGCGATCTCTCAACCGATTTCTTCCAGTTGGGAGAGATCGCGTGGAAATCGTTGGTGCTCGTGTGGTCACGACTCGCATCATGTGAGAGGAACTATGAGTGGAGCCGAGTGGCTTAAGAGCAGCTCACGACCTCTTGATAAGTTTTAAAACTGTCTAAAAAATGTGCCCACTGTCGCCTTGAATTCGTGAGGTGTCTGCGGTTGAACAAGCAGATTTGGCGATCTACCTGAAGTTGACCAATCAGTGGAAGGTGTTACAACTAACACAATCAATGAAAACTGAGTGTTCATGAAGCTTTTACACATTTGGAGAAAATGGTTGTGTTAAAACTGTGTTTTCCCATATTATTCATGACCACATCACTGAAGGATTCTACAGAAATGCTATGTTGTTTTCTGCTCTTCAAACAAATAATTTGAAATTCGGGTTGCTTTATCACTCTGATGGAAAAAGTTTTCTTCATACTTGCATTTGTTTCAGTTCTAGGGCGACATTTAGGGAGGTTTAGCATCTGTTATACACAATAGTGGATATGTGAAAGATATTTTTCAATCCCCTAAGTGCAAGTCTGGTGAAACCAAGGATGAAAGTTCTACCTGTCAATCAACCGCTGCGCTAAAACAAGATTTTTAAACTTTGCTACGTGTTTACATGGATGAGACTTCTTCAGCATGACAGTATGACACAGATGAGAAGGACGTAGCCTACATCTAAAGCTGAATAATACAGATAGCCTACTTCACTAAAATAACTCAGAATTCTGCACTAAACATCATGTTTGCGCTTAGATTATATCCAAGTATAACTGTGAGAAACGGTGCGTGAATTTTGCGCACTTTCTTTTTAATCTTGTTCATTTTGTGCACTTTATTATCATGCAGTACTGGCAGCAACGCACTGTTATTATGATTGATGTATGCAGTCATGAAATCACACAGCCTCCCTTCGAAATCTGAATTTGTCAAATGTTGGACAGCATTTGAATTAATTATCCATATATATAAACATAAATCAGCAGTTGAGTTTTCAGCTAATGCAGCCCCTGGCCATGCCAGTCTTCTTCATTTCTAAATCGCAAGCTACAAGGAATGAAAGCAATGTCCACCTCTGGCTTTATGTCTTATAATAATAAATAGTGCAGAAATTAATGCGATTGCTTCAGAATTCACCAGGTCATTAAGTCGTGTCGAATACCACTGCATCTGTACGATTATCAGATAAACTGACTCACAACGTGTGCTGGGGCTCACAACCTCTCGAGTGTCAGAACTCACACCGTGTACGCCCGAGCTTTAGCCACGAACTCTAGATTTTGTTTTCCTCCCATTTTTCCCCAATTTGGAATTCCCAATGCGCTCTAAGTCCTCATGGTGGCGTAGTGACTCGCCTCAATCCGGGTGGCGGAGGATGAATCTCAGTTGCCTCCGCGTCTGAGACCGTCAATCCGTGCATCTTATCACGTGGCTTGTTGAGCGTGTTACCGCGGAGACCTAGCGCGTGTGGAGGCTTCACGTTATTCTCCGCGGCATCCACGCACAACTCACCATGCGCCCCACATTATAGCGTGAACCACATTATAGAAACCACAAGGAGGTTAACCCAAACGTGACTCTACCCACCCTAGCAACCAGGCCAATTGGTTGCTTAGGAAGCCTGACTGGAACGAACTCTAGATTTTTGTAAGGGAGGGCTAGGGCTGAACGATTAATCGAAAAATGTTTTTATCGAAATCACGATATGACGTAGTGTGATTGATTATCTAACCACAAAGGCTACAACTTAATTAAATAAAAAAATAGTCTGCACGTGCTGCGCTTTCTGTATGTGCACAGCTCTGTTCTCTGTAGTGTTACACATACTAAAAGCACATGTGAGGCTAATGAGCTGAGTGATATTTACAGTGCTCTAGATTCACTAATTGCATATTTGTGTAATTCCAAATATGCTTAGCCACTATCCAATCTTAGTTACTATCCAAATCTAAAGTAACCTCATAATACCAGGTTTTTGTGGACAGAGTAGTGGATGAGAGCATTTCTCTGCATCAAAAGGCCATTGTCATCTCTACTACTTCCTCCAGTGTACCACCAAAATAAAGGCCAGCACAGCTATGCTGCATGCATGTTAAGAAAATATTACATAAATATGGTACTGTTTTATAATAATAACAGCTGTTATTGCTAATATTACACAAAAATATATTTCCATAGTAATAACTTAATAATAACTTATTATTGGGTTCCACAAAATAATGATGAAAAGTGTTTTTTTCTCTCTCTATGTTTCACTGTATTTTGTATTTATTTAGTCTGGTTCTTTCTAAGAGAACTCAAGTTTAAACACCCTTTCTTGAACAGTATTTCTATAGGCAGTAGAGCATATTTGGCCATGACTTAATTTTGGTCAAAAGGAAACACTTACAATTTTTTTTTTATGTTAATAATCATATCGCAGTTTAAATTGCAATCACAATATTTTTCAAATCAATCGCAATTAAACTGATGTCAATCAATTAAAGTTTTTTATATCAAATTAATGATATAACATGCCTATTAATTAATCAAATTAATCACAGTTAATCACATATATCAATATTTTCTGAGAAAGGCCCCCAAATAAAGATAATTTAACATAAATAATACATAATAATTCAAGTAATTATAAAATTAATTAGTATGTAATAAATATAATAATTCAGATATGCAGATTGAAATATATTGCATAATTTCGGCAGATGAGTAAAGCATTGATTAGTCAATACAAAAAGTGGCTTTAAACATCAATATATGGTTTGTTTTATTCCCTTACCATTAAACATAAGTCTACAGTCGACAGCAATCCTTTTTGCAATTAAGTTCGTCAAACTTTCGTGTTCTCACAGATGCATTCTTGCATTCAGTGTACGGTATTTTTAAAAATCGGTTTATGTACATATGCGTCAGATGGACGCTTTTGGTAGGCCAGTTCTATTTCAGAAATTTGGGATTCCATTTAGATTCCTGGGTTCGGAATAAATGGAATAGATTTCAAGAGTCGATTCCAGACATATTTTCTCAATTATTTTTTCATTCCGAAAAAACTGGAGGCAAAGTTAAATCTCATTTAGTGCAATATAAATCTTCCGTTACACCATCTATAATGGCATGAATGACAAGTTCTTGACATATACTATTAATAGGTCTGTTCTAAAGAAAGAAATATGGGTATACGCACATCCCAACATGCGACGCTTCAATACCATAGGATACATTTTAGGGAAGGTTATCTGAGCAGATGCGCCTGTATTCCAAAGAACTAACAAAAATAATGTTGAAAGCACCATTTTGCCTAAAGTTAAATTGCCTATTACCACTCATCAGCTGTTCTTGTTTGGAAAGGTTGTATATGGTGTCTACTACCTGTACACTGAATAAAAGGTTGAAACAATACATTTTAGTTTGATGATTTTAGATTTTAAAATGCAGGTTCTTGTAAAACTCTCGTTTATTTAATACAATTTAAAAATAAACATTATTCGTAACATGTATTTAAATGTAATTTTATTTAGTAGAATGATTTTTTATGTAAACTTTGTGTAAAATGTAATGTAAAAGTACTGTAAAAATGTAGAATGCTAGACTGAGTAGACTCTCCCTTTATGAGTGCAGTCCATTTATCAATTAAGCTTTTAAAGGAATACTCCGGATTCAGTACAAGTTAAGCTGAATCTACAGTATTTGTGGCATAATGTTGATTTCCACAAAATAATTTCGATTCGTCCCTCTCTTTCTTTAAAAAAAAGCAAAAATCAAGGTTACAGTGAGGCACTTACAATCGAAATGAATGGGGTATAAAGGCAGAAATCTGAAGCTTATAATATTATAAAATCAATTCTTCTGTTAAAACTTGTGTATGATTTGAACTGTAAAATTGTTTAAATCCGCAATTTTGGGGGGATTACAGGGTTTGTGGCTTTACATGGTAACTGTACTAAGAAAGGTTAGTATGCGATTTATCACACTAAAAGCATGTTAACTGTAACACATATTGTTTACGTCTTATGTCTATTCTTTTAAAACAGTGAATATTTTAACATTTACAAATGGCCCCATTCACTTCCATTTTAAGTGCCTCACTGTAACCCAGATAAGTCTAAATTAATTTTAGTGGTAGTTAACATTATGCCACAATTGTCAGTTGAGCTTAACTTGTATGGAACTGGAAATATACATTTAACCTATTAATAGATGGGTAAACTGGGTAGCTAACTCATTGATACTTGATACTCCTCTGTCATCTCTTGGTTGTGTCTTGTGAAGTGTTTTAACATATGGAAAGTTGTTATTATATGCCAATTTTCTGTCACAAATATTGCATTTTTCTTGATTACTCCTTTAATTCCAAAGTAAAAGACCAGCAGACTACAGAAAGCATCTGTCTGATGTGCTGAAGGGCTCGTGCGATTAATTCATAGATTAACTGATGAACAAACGGAGCGAGTTACTGATGGCTGTCGGAACATCTATGGTCCGAACATGTCACGGCCCTGAGCAGAGTCTATTCCCCAGGGCGGAGTCGACTCCAAGCTTTGGAGTCTCCTCGGAATTGAAGAATTGATTCTTTTTGGAATCAATTCCCAGCCATTGATCTTGGAGCATCTCACTTGTTTTCAGTGTCATAAATGCCACATTTTTAGGACGCTGTGTCAAGTTAAAAGTAGTGAAACTATGAAAATTATGTCTCAAGATCCCTGGATTCTGTTGTGCTTCTTCCAGCTGTCAAGAACTCGTCCTGTTTGACCGTCTCTCACTCTGTGGGTGTGCTGCTTGTGAAGTGTGTTGAAGCGCGCAGACTGACCCCTGCTGATGGGGCTTGTAAAACACAACATTACATGTACTTCAAGTCTGAATTGCTCAGATGGTAGGAAAATACGTACGTTTACTACAGAATTTATGTATGGGTCAATTGTGAACACACAGTTGTGTTCATTTTTTGACGCAGTGTTTTTTATTTATTTAATCACATTAAATAGACAGCACTAATAATAACGCATCTGCTTTACTGGCACAGATGTTTGAAGGTAAGTGTATTGCCCCCTTGAGTACTGAGATTTGTTACCGTATATGTTTTACACAAAGTTGTAGAGTCGATGATAGATCGAGTGCATGCTGTCATTTTAAGCAAAAAGGAGATATACAAAGTATATACTTTATCAAGTATATTGTTCTTACACTATTGTGTAATTTTCTTTTTCAATTCAGCTTTACACTTATATTGTTATGGTGATGATATAATTTGTAATGGAAAATTTTTGTATTAAATTTTAAAGTAGTGGTCTCAGACGTTTGGATCCCACAATACAATACGTACAACAGGACTGTGTACATGCAATACTTGCGTAGAGTATGTTTCTGGCCTTAGTGTAATAATTAGTGTTCTACTGATCATTGAAGGCAACTTTTTTCAACGTTTTTGTAAATCTTAACATTGGCAGTTAAAGAATCTCCTCCTCTTTTACATACAGAATCTCATGGGCGGAGCTTGGGACTTGATTGACACCTCCCACTACCAGTAGGCGGTCACGAATTACAATGCTGGAGGTGGAGCAACGGGGCGTGGCCATGGGTGACAGCCTCTCCCATTTCCTTTTTTCAGGGTGAAACGCTTCAACAGTGTCTAACACTGATGGTTGATGGCCTGTAAGGAGGGACCAGATGTTTGGTTGACTCCAACTGTGACAGCAACAGTATAGTTGATAAATATATGGTGATATATTGTTCATACCCAAACCCCCCGCCACGATCATCCTCCCTCGTACTAAGGCTGCGGCAAAGTCTGCTCGCTTAGTCTTCAAAGGTACCGTGTCCTCTGATTTCAACCATAATCCTATGGAATAAAACACACACAAACAAAGAACAAAAAAGAAACGCTAAATGTTAAAGCTGAAGTGTGTGATTTCTGTGCCATTGAATGGAATTGCAAAAATAAACATTGCTGATCAAACAAACAGTCCCACCCTCAACTCACGCCATTGGTTTAATCAATGTTGTTGTGTCGGGCTGGACGGGTCCCTCAAAACAAACAGAGGAATTTTAGAGCACCACAGAGACACAGTATTTAGAGTTTTTCAAGAAAAATAACCCACAAATGGCTTACTTATAGCTGTTTCTGCATATCATAAATTAGTGTTTTAACACTGAAAAAGTTACATACTTCAGCTTTAAAGGTGAAGTGTGTAATTTCTGTGGCACCAAACAGATTTGCCAGTATAACAATTTTCCGAAGAGTTTTCCCAAACACTATTATTACCCTGCTCCATATTCTTGTTAATTGGTTGAGCGAGAAATTGACATGTCGGATCCCTCAACCAAATAGGGCAATGTTTTGAAAGCGCCACATAGTGAAAGTGTTTACAGTTTTCAAAAAGTCAACATACTTATAGATGTCTCTGCATATTAAACGGGAATTGGAGAAAGTATTTTAACATCGAAAAATACTTCACCCGTAGCACTCTGTAATTGGACATATGACGCAATAAATCAGATTTATACAATGTGAGGGGAAATTAACAAGCTATTTACAATTTGAAACTCTTTGACAGCTTTTCTTAAGACGTGTTGAAAAAGATACAAATGGAGAACTTTCCTGCAGATAAAAGCCTGCGTACTTGTCGATTAAAGCTGACAGACTGTTTTCCATTTTCAGGATCTAATTTCTGTATAATAACTAAGCCAATAGCTTTCCGTAATAAATGTAAGGACCAATTATTCAAAAAATTACTGAGCTAGAACACTTTAATTGCTTTGAAAAAAGGCAGTAGGAGCTTCTCTGCTTTCTGTGTTTCACAGATGTAGAACATTAATTTGGCATATTATTTACACTTCTCAGTCAACCTAATCTGCCAAAAAGCACAATCACAGTCAAAGACGCACAAACAGCTGTAAAATAATGACAGTTGTTTGAGAAACGCTAACGCCTCAGCCATGCACATTCTAAGCGTACTGTTTAAAAACACTACATGTAATGAGTTTTTGACTGCTAAGACACATACACAGATGGTCAATGCGAAACCTTTTTCTAATGGAGAAGCAACACTGCCCAGCCATGCTATACTCCATCTAAAACAATTTTGGACAGCATTTTGTTAATTTTGTTGATGAAGTTTTATCACCTCATTAAACGAGAGACTACATTGAACAGTCATATTTAAAAAAAAAAATATTTATCACATCAGCATGATCACATGATTATTTAACATGTTGCTTCAGAAAGATCATGTACCCTGAAATTAATCCCATTCAGCTGAATTACGGATAGGCGCCATCCCCCATCAGACATTTCTGAATCAATTGAAATGTGTGTACATTTTCCTGTGGCACTACTGATAGCGAACTGTGCGAGCAACCTCTGACACACAGGTTCTGGTCCTGTGTGAACCAGGAAGAGATGACGTTCACGTATACGATGGTGAGTGTCATGGTGAGGTTGCATTTTGCTTTAAAATTCCTTTTTTACTCCAATGACGGTTAGGTTTAGGGTTAGGGTTTGGGCTAGGGGGTAGAGTGTATAAAATATGCATCCATGTCGACTGTATTATATCATTTATAGCTAAAAATACTACTTGCTTTTGGCACCACTCTGTGGACTCTGTAGTAACTGGAGCTCAGACGTGCCCTTATGTTCAGCAACACTTTCAGCTTCGGCCACTGGGGGCAGTGATTTAAACATTTCAGTTAGCACAGACCACTTTCAGCATCAAAACTTTCGACCAAGTCTGGTCACATGTAAAGGCAAAAAGGTGATTAAAAGAGGTAATAAAATGGTGATCAGTCACACCTAAACTACACACATCCCCTTCCCCTACATTCATTTAAATTTAAGGTAAAATCTTGTTGGAAAAAAATGTATGGACATATTTCATTTCAGATACCCCTAACTAAAAGTGTACTATTTTACCAATATTTGTGTGTGCTGTGTATTTTTATGCTGAACAGACTGGAATAGAATAGGGCACTTCACGTGAGAGTTTTTGCCTATGCGGAGCGTTTCAAATCAGTTACATATGAGGTTCCGTTTCGGTAAGGATGACTTGAATGAGCAATGAAGGGTCTTTCAACTTTGGACAGGATATTGATTTCAGCCCTTGGCGTACAATACTTGCTCTGTTGTTGGCCAAAAATCCAACCCTTTGTTTGACTCACTTTTGAAACAAAATGAATGCCATTTGTGATTAATTCAATTACAAACTAATAATCTCTTAAAACAGGTGGTGAGGGGCTTTACCAGTGGCATAGCATTAGAAAAACACACTGTTTGGGTCTAACATTGCTTTAGGGAGTAGTTCACCCAAAAATAAAAAAGTCTATCATTTACTAACCCTCATGTCATTCTGCCAAGCTCCAAGATGAACACAATAAAAGTAGTCCATACAACTTGTGCACTATATTCCAGGTCTTTTGAAATCATGTGATAGCTCTATGTGGCAAATTTCTACAATAAATCATTTCCATTGAACATTTATTGGATAATATATATATATTCACAGTATATATATATATATATATATATATATATATATTCACACATCAATCAGCCATAACATTAAAACCACCTGCCTAATATTGTGTAGGTCCCCCTCGTGCCGCAACCCACATCTCAGAATAGCATTCTGAGATTCTATTCTTCTCACCACAATTATACAGAGCAGTTATCTGAGTTACCGTAGACTTTGTCAGTTCAAACCAGTCTGGCCATTCTCTGTTGACCTCTCTCATCAACAAGACATTTCCGTCCAAAGAACTGCCATTCACTGGATGTTTTTTGTTTTTGGCACCATTCTGATTAAATTCTAGAGACTGTTGTGCGTGAAAACCCCAGGAGATCAGCAGTTACAGAAATCACTGAGATCACATTTTTCCCCCATTCTGATGGTTGATAACTGAAGCTCCTGACCTGTATCTGTGTGATTTTATGCACTGCTGCCACACGATTGGCTGATTAGATAATCGCATGGATGATTGTTGGTGCCAGACGGGCTGGTTTGAGTGTTTCTGTAACTGCTGATCTCCTGGGATTTTCACACACAACAGTCTCTAGAATTTACTCCGAATGGTGCCAAAAACAAAAAACATACAGTGAGCGGCAGTTCAGTGGAATAGCATCTCAGAATGTTATTTTGAATTCAGAATGTTAATGCTGTTTTGGCAGCACGAGGGGGACCTACACAATATTAAGCAGGTGGTATTAATGTTGTGGCTGATTGGTGTGTGTATATATATATATATATATATATATATATATATATATATATATATATATATATATATATATATATATATATATATATATACACACACTGAAAGAAAAAATAAATAAATATCATAGCATGATGATTGATGTGAAAAAAGGTTATTTTGTACTTCTAAAAAATGTTTGCACTTCTGTTTTTACCATTCAAAACAACAGAACTCACATTTTACATGTTTGTGCTGTATGCAATAGAACATCACAAATTTATATTATTCATATGTTGGGCAATTCCACAGAAATGTCAACCACGTCAAGGAAAAATAAAAAGTTTTAACCAAAGGAACAAAACGCCCTTTTAGTTCTATCCATCCAGACCGCTAGAAGGCACAGCTTGCTTACACAATGCTGACTGAAGTGCTGACTGAAGCGCTGATTGCAGTCTATTTTTAAATGCAGCCTTTCAAGATTTAGTAATCGCACAAGGCCATATTGCGATTTCAATCTTAATTCAATTAATCGTGCAACCTTAATGGACACCATACCAATGTCTCAGAAGTCAAAGTTTGCTGGTTTCAAAATGTTTTGGATGATTTTACCTCATCGTCTATAGGTAAGTGCCACTTTCACAACCATCACGTCTGTAACGATGGTTTATCCACATTATTGTGAGAACGAGAGTGATTTAAAAATTAAATATTACTTGTTCTTAGAAGTGCCAACCCTTCTACATTTTGTGGCTATCATTATTTCTGGATTGTGCATTTCAATTCAAAGAGTTTTTATAAAGGGTATTGATAATTAATTATAAATGAACCATTGTTTTTTCTTATCGGCATTTTCATGCCTAAAACTGGTTTTCCAACTGGTGCATCCCTAGCAAGAACCCATAATGTTTGATGTCACGGATGTCAAACCGATGTGACGTATCTAAAGGCACCATATTTCATAATCATATCATTATCGACTTAAATTTCAGTCTGTTCTTCACACAAAGCCATTGTATGTCTTCAGAAGATTTGGAATAAAGCCGACAAGTCATATGGACTACTTTTATGCTGCTTTTTCAATGTTTGTTTGTCTTTTTTGGAGCTTTACAGACATGGTCAATATGAACTGTTGTATGGAAAAGAGCAGTGCAAAGACTTGTCAAAAATTCTTCATTTGTGTTCCATGAAAAAAATAACAGCACACAGGTTTGGAACATCAGGAGGATGAGTAAATAATGACAGAAGTTTAATTTTTGGGTAAGGTTTTCAAAGTGAGTCCATAAGTAAAGAATACATCCATCTTGTGCTCAGACGGGGATTTTCCCGAGATCAAACCCTCTCTGTTGCAGTCTGCGTAAAGACCAAGAACAGATGGGCAAAGCTCTCTACCAGAATGAGCTTTGGATAAGATATGACAATATGTTCCTGAATAGCATCATTTAACGCCCCCCGAGATCTTATTGCCTAGTTATATTAGATTGGGAGACTTGTATGAGAAGGCTTTTATTGCCAGTGGCGCATTCGGGCAGAAGGAAATTAGATAGCCCGGTTTAATTCCCTGTGCCGCTCTCCTTATGCCAGCACATGCACCTGTTGGCTGACACATGCACTAGTAATAGAATAATTAAAAAAAAGAAATGATTCATACGGTACTGTGCAAAGTTCAGTCTTTTCAAGATGACCTCCTCTCTGCCCACTGACTATAGTAACTTTTTTATTGCCCTTGGGGCAAAAAAAAAAGTCTGTGCAATTTTCCCATCTGCTGAATTCGATTAGAAATGATCAAATTTGAGTGGAAATGATGGCGAGGAAGAGAAAGCGCGAGAACCGGGAGAGAAATCAATAACTCATTTCAGCGAGTCCTACATTTTGTCACACCTTGTATCTTTTCACACCTTTTTTTGAGTTAATCCAAAAAAAATAAAAAATAAAAATCAAATAAAAAGGGAAGAGTTACCTGTGATTACTCACATATTTGGGCATTGAAACATACTTTTTTGCAAAATATTGATTTATTAGCACAAACTATTTTTCTTGCCAATTTTACAGATAAAGGTAAAGATAAAGATTTAATAACTAAAGGGAGTTAGTCAGATCAGTGGCGCCCTGGCTTGAATCGGGCGGGAGAGGAGTGTGACGAAGAGGAAGATGTGGCCGGGCCATGATGGAGCACGGTCGGCGCTGAATCAGCTGATCAGCGGGACAGCAAGATAAGGGGCAGCCGGAGATGCCGGTTCGAGAGAGAGAGAGAGAGACGCACGCAGCCACGTTGCATTTGTGTCTGTGTTTATGTTTGTTTGTTAAGTTCATTTATATCATTAAAGTTTATGTTGACTGTTCAGCCGGTTACCGCATCCTCCTTGCCCATCCTTTATCTGTTACACCATTCCTTTAAAACTAAACCAGAAAATGTAAATTTAAAACGTCTAGCTAATCGTACCTTGGTTGGTGTCAAAGATGTTTACGTTCTTGGTAAACTTGGAACTTCGGTGTATTCCTCCTTGTCTGAGGCCTCCTAACCAACAGAGACGTCCTGCTCTGTCCCATAAGACCCCAGAATATGATCTCTTGCAAGGCAGACTGGGTAGAGACAACCAGGTGCGGCTTTCCATGTCAAAGACTTCAAAGGCCTTCACCAAACGCTTACACTGACGTCCACCTGTAATGAGAGATATTGAGTGAAATGTTCTGACAAGGACAAAGAGAGATCAACACAAACACACACACATGTTGGTGCAGCTATCCTTATGAGGGCTCTCCATAGACATAATGATTTTTATACTGTACGAACTATAGATTCTACCCCCTAACCCTACCCCTAAACTTAACCCTCACAAAAAACTTTCTGCATTTTTACATTTTCAAAAAATAACATCGTTTAGTATGTTTTTTAAAGTGATTTGAATTATGGGGACATCTCAATCATGTGCATATCAATCAGTGGGCAGGGCTTTACGTGAGACTGAGGGGATTGAATATACATTGACAGGGTTGTTCCGTCATTGAAAATTTCGGCAAATTCAATTAAGTTCATCTTGCGTTCGACACTTCAGAAGCACTAAATAAGCTTCTCATCTTCTAACGTGCATCTGTGTTTCATGTGATTGTGGCACATGCTATCTCTGGAGCATGCAACTGCATGCAAGTCCAGCAGATTTCTCAATATTTGTGCTCAAGAAACAGGAGAATGCAGAGATCACTCACACTACTTAATCCGGCTTCTCTCGATATTTTCATTGAAAATTATTTTACTAATGTATTATTCTCTTTGTTGCATTTCTCTAAGAAGATGAGTTTCTTGAGGAAAGTTCATAATAATAATATTAGTCAACAACATATCAGACTAAAATGTGGCATAATGTAAAATTCAGCATTTTGGTAAGGTTGATTTAATACCAAGTTGAGTTCTTGTTTGTTTGTTTTATAAGAGGATGTAGTTTTTAAAATAGGCATTTCAATATGGTTATTTAAAGGCTCTTTTTTATTTTATTATCTTCCCTGAGGTCCACTGATAATGTTAGTAACGTTTTTTGCACCAAAACATATTAAAACAAATATATTAGTAATATATGATAATTTTCCACCCTGTCTCTGGCCCTCTGTCTGAAATGCTCAGTTTTGGCCTAAGCGTCTTCTTTAACGTAAACGGCCATTGTTATGACTGGCTAGCATCGTGCAGCCCCTCAAATACAGCCATATTTTAAACTCAATCGGAAGAGAAAGAGCAAGCTCCACAACATTATAAAACTAAATTTCAGGGTTTACACATAACGCACATCCAACACATTGCATCCAAATATTTTAAACTGTTCACTTACTGTAAGCACAGCTTCGCCATTAGGTATCACAGTCATAACATATGAAATATTCATGAATTAAACTGTTTACTTAGTTTTGGGATCGGGTCCAATAGTGTTTTTAACTGCCCCATCCTTCAATATCAGTTCCTTTGCAAAGCTTGGCTCGTATTAAGACTGGTTCACAAGTAATTCACGCTGATATGAGCTGAAAACACGCATACATAGCCCAAAGCAGGAGAGCGCACACACATACTGTACAGTATCATCGTGCACTGAGGTGTACATCGCAGGAAACGCATCAGAACTCTCAAAGATGTCTGTCTAGTGCATGTTTACATATATCAACAATTAAAAATAGTGCAGATGGGCACAAGAACGTGTCCAGGATGCAGCAGCAGAATGAAACAAGGTCTCCTTTTCAGAGTTGTAACTTGACACCGCGTCTTTTAAAAGCAGCACGAGATACATGACAACAGTCAAAGACGTCTGTCTAGTGCATGTTTATATACAAAAGTAATTCAAAACAGTCCAGATGGGTCCCCTTGGACCACACCAGGCCTGGTACATATTTACATGCTCAGATGACTGTATATTGCTCCAAGTAATAACTTATCAAAACTTCTACCAACCCACACTTTTTACCCATCACTTCTGGATTTATTTCTCTGTTTCCTGGTTTTAAATGTTTAGACTATTTAGACTGTTAGCATTACTGTGCTAACTGTATAAGGGTGACTTTTGACCTGATTGCTGCATTAATGACTACAGTCCCTACTCATCGCGGCCGTCTCTCTGTTTCCGAACTCAGTCCCAGTGGGCGGGGCCAAGTGTGCGATGACGTTTCAGAAACTGTCAGTTTATATGATGTAGGCCTACATCATATGTTTAGTTAATTTCAACATTTAAATAAAGTTATCACATTTGAATATCTAACTCATTTGAAATTTTAAGTCACTTTAAGGCCCCCTTGGATTTTTTCTGAGGCCCCCTACTGGGCCCCAACCCTTTGGTTGAGAACTACTGTCTTACAGTAGAAGACAGCAAGACGATGCTGCCTAGCTTTTGGAACTTTTGATCTTTGTGTCAGGATTTTGCCTATGATGGCTTAAAATGTTGCCTATGTAAGCAGCTCACTAGGTTTGTGAACAGAATAACATGTTTATCTAGCTGTCCAAATGGGAACTTTCCATTTAAATCAATCAATCAATCAATCAATAAAACACCAATGGTTTACCACTGTGCTGTACAACCACTATGAAAGGACATCACAAAATACATCACAGATGTTTTAAAAACTATGCTGTACAATCGGAATGCAAGAAAAGAGGACATCACAAGCACATGCTTAAGCTTACACCACCCATGACAGACTCTAAGATTGATTATAAGCCTGATCGAAAAGGTAGGTTTTTAGCTTAGATTTAAATATCGCTTCTATCGAAACTGTTCTGAGGGACAGAGGTAAAATGTTCCACAGTTTTGGGCCTGCTATAGCAAAAGCACGTTTGCCCCTCGACTTCAGTCTAGACCTAGGAACCATCAATAGTCTCTGATCAAATGACCTTAGACATCTAACAGGTGTATTTATACACAGAAGGTCAGAAAGATAAGGAGGTGCTGGTCCATTTAAAGCCTTAAAAATAAAAATAAAAATTTTCAAATTAATTCTATAACAGGCTGGCAACCAATGCAAAGAGTGTAAGACAGGGGTAATGTGTTCATATTTACGAGTCTAGCAGCTGCATTTTGGACTCTTTGTAAACTATTAATGCAAGATTGGCTTATTCCTATATAAAGTGAATTGTAGTAGTCAAGTCAAGATGAAACAAAACCATGTATAACTCCCTCTAACTCTATAAATGATAGAAAAATGTTAACCTTAGCTAGAAGTCTTAATTGAAAAAAGCTGGATTTGACTACTGCATTTATCTGTTTATCAAATTTCAGTGCAGATCAAATCCGACACCTAGACTTTTCACAGAGGGTTTAACATAAGATGCCAAATCACAAAATTCAAGATTAATGCTGCCTGAGATGCCTGAAGGCCCAAATACAATAACCTCAGTTTTACTCTCATTTAGATTTAAAAAGTTTAAGGACATCCATGATTTAATATCCGACAGGCAAGCGGCTAAGGACTTTAAGCCATTATTGTCATTGTGCTTCAAGGGCAAATAAATTTGAGTGTCATCTGCATAACAATGAAACGACACTCCATGTTTGTTAAGGACTGATCCCAAAGGAAACATATATAATGAAAACAAAATTGGGGCAAGAATGGAGCCTTGAGGGACTCCACAGTTCAAAGTAGATTTAGACGATAAGAAACCATCAATATAAACTGAAAAAGTTCTATCATCCAAATTGGCCAATTGAGAACATGACCTTTGATACCCGCACATTGTTCAAGGCGAGAAATAAGGATACTGTGGTCTACAGTATCAAACGGAGCGCTTAGATCTAAAAGCAGAAGTATCACAGAATCCCCAGAATCAACAGATAACAGGATATCATATAAAACTTTTAATAGAGCAGACTTAATACTATGATGTTTCCTTAACCCAGACTGGAAAGTTTCAAAAGTACTTTGCAATTAAAAAATAACAACTTTCTCTAAAACTTCAGAAATAATTGGTAAATTGGAAATTGGTCTAAAATTAGATAAGACTGTTGAGTCAAGATTTGGCTTTTTAAGCAGGGGTGTAACAGTAGCATGTTTAAGGTATTCCAGGGCAATCCCTGTAAGGAGACCCTTATTTATTATTGCTAAGATACTTGGCCCAACGAGGTCAAATACCTGAATAAGAAAACGTGTGGGGATGATGTCATACGGAGATGTAGTAGGTTTTAACTGCTTAATTATTTCAAGTGAGTTAAAAGAAATTGACTCAAATTCATTAAAAATCAATGTACAAGATGGAGGATCAGACTGATCATAATTTGAGAGTATAATATGCTGTCTAATATCAACTACTTTATCTGTGAAAAACCAAAGAAAACTTTCAAATACTGTAGTTGATGCATCAAAGTGAACAATAACATGAGGATTAATAACAGAATGTATAGTGGCAAAAAGAGTCCTAGGTCTATAACGACTTTTTGCTATAATGTCCGAGAAATGTAAGCGCAGCGTAGTTCTAGCGGGAAGACTCGCAGCTGTACATCATCGCACCATTAGCAAGGTAACTCCTAGCCAATCATGCGTCAGCCATCACTTTATAAGTCTGCTTACAATCTATCACATTGCTGTTTCAGGGTGCCAATACAGCAACCTCCACCACCCCACCGCCACCAGTTGAGTCCCGTCCTGCACAGGGGTAGGCTCCTCGCCCCAGCCTCCTATCTCCAGAAGGATCTGACGGTTCCGAGTACAACTTCTTCAGACTGCCAGACGGGGCTTACACCAAAAATGAGAGACATTACATTCCTGGTTCATATTCATCAAATAAATATCATCTTAAACTTTAATTAAGTCTGTGAGTCTTCCTGATAGAAATACTTAGACTTAGCAGCTTTCACTGCTTTCTGATATCTGTTTAGTGAGTCACATAACATTTGAAAAGACACTTGTAACTTGTCTTTTTTCCACTTCCGTTCAGCTCTTCGACAAGCCCATCTTAGTGCCTGTGTGGTGTTATTTAATCAAGGCTCAGACTTGGGTTTTTGTTGTTTTGCTCTCAAAGGAGCTACATAGTCTAAGATGACAGTACAAATAGAGTTAAACATCGTAAGATGTTCTTCTGCATTTAAATTACTGGAAGGGCATTCAAGGGCATAAAGTTGACAAGCTTCTTTCAATAATAATACAGAAAACTCATCACTAGATGTAGAACTGAACATGCGAGTCCAGTATACCGGCCTATTGGTTTTTGAGATTTGATTTAAAATAGAACAGGTAAACATAACAGGCTTATGATCAGAAAAACTTAAATCACAGATTTCAAGATCACAAATAGAAAATCCATGCAACAGAATAAGGTCTAGTATATGACCCTGTTTATGAGTGATCCTTTCACCATTTGGACCAAATCAAAAGAATCAATAATACTAATAAACTCCTTTGCCAAGGAATTTGAGTCACAGCAAACATAAATAAGTCCCCAACGATCAAGAGTCTATCGTATTTAAGAACAATTTCTCCTAAAAAATTTGAAAACTAATTTATAAAATCTTTGTTAGACTTAGGCGAACGATACACCACTGTGATCATTAGTGCTTGATCCTTATCCAACTGAAACAATAGTACTTCAAAACTTGAAAACATCTCTGTTGTTAAAGTCCGACAACACAACGGATGCTAGCCCTCCACCTTGTGTTGTTCTAGGGCAGTTTAAAAATGTACAATTTGAGGGTGCAAGTTCAGAAAAGGGACTTATACCCCCGGCACTCAGCCAAGTCTCAGTCACAAATAAAAAATCCAATTCATTAGAGGTGAAGAAATCATGCAAAATAAACTTCTTGTTTACCAGCGATCTAGCGTTAACCAGAGCCATCCTGATTCACATTGAAACGCCAGCCGGCTGTGTTGCATGACATAGTGGGCGAAGATTACAATGATTTACTCCGCCTCGACGAAGACGTGGCGACTGATGCTGGGGAAAATTCGATTAAATGTCCGGAGTCACAGGCAAAACCCATTGACGTGCCAACTCTAGCGATCGCCACGAGATGAAGCGGCCACAGCCAAACTCACGCTCAAGGTAATCCAGGTGAGGGCGAGGCAAAGGTAGGCGTGCTAGGCAGGATTTTATTTTAACCGCTATGCCTCCCCGCTTTCCTCTTTTTCTGCGGCGTTTTCTCCCAGGAAAGGTCCATGGCAGTCAGCGTAGACATGTTGGGACAGATGCCAAGAAGGGAGGGGGAGGGAAATTGGAGTGTGGTCCTCTCAGATCTTTGTTTGATAATACCTCAACTGTGTTTTTTATGTTGAGTTGCATTTAACGTATACCAGCAAAGTAAAAAAAAATATAGATTAAAAAAGAAATATAAAACAAAAGAAACAAGCTGGATAGCAGACGGCCAGCCACACACACTGGCGCCATCTTGCCTCGATCCAGATCCACACATTTTTTTCTTATCATAAGCTAATTACACTAAGCACAGACTAACCCTAACCCCAAATGTAAAATTTAACTTTTTGCATTTGTAGAAGTGAATTAAGACATGATTTAAGACTCTTTATTAACCTATTTTAATTTAGATGACATCCCAAAAGGATTTTTTTTAAAGTCTATATTTTTAACAGTTTTGTCCCCAAAAGTATCGAAGGTCAGAAACATATGTTTTATGTTTGCGTATGTGTCAAGTACAAGGAGAGATTACAGATACATAAGGACACTCTAAGCAAACCTGCCACGTAGATTTTGGAGCCCATTAGGCAGACGCTGGTGTCATAGCGAGGGGTGGGCATGGGAGGGAGAAGCGCCCACACGTCCTTGCGAAGGTCGTACTGCTGGAGAACACTTTTAGGCAGGAGGTCTGCTCCCATTCCCCCAACAGAAAGAGCCCTGCCATCTGATCAGAGACAAAGAGACTGAGATGAAGGTCTTTATTCTGAACAAAGAACTCTTGAGCAAAGCATTCATTCACCTTACAATGTCAAATACTCAGTAAACAAAGCATAAATGTTATAATTTTCAAGTGCTGATAGGCTAAAACAAAACTGCCAGTTCCTAGTCTTATTGCGCTCATCAGTGCATGTTGTTAAAAAAAATTTAAATAAATGTTCAAGTCACATCAGAATGATCATATTTACGAAATGAGCGCATATGAACACCACCACAAAGTCAATATCACCATTGGGAAACTGACTTTCCAAGTTGCTGGCGTGTCAATGAATGACTCATGGTGAAAGCAAATCGGTATTGGTCGTAATCATAGGTGTCATTTATGAGTGGGATGGGTGGGACAAAACTACATTTCCCATCACTATATGTGGCCGCACGATAATGCAAAAATAGATAAAGCATATATTATCCACCTAATGCACAGCTTTGCTCTTCGTTTTGTTGCATTGGTGCTAAAAAAGCTTCCTGTCTTTGTCAGTAAGTGAAAAACAGAGTAAGAAATATGAAATTGCAAAACGGATCCATTCTTTGTGACTAAAATCACTTGAGCGCACATCACATCGTAATTACGACTTCTGACCTAGGAAGTACGAACATCCTAGGAGGAAAGGCAGCAAGAGACCACTTTTCACAATCCAGTAAAATCTAGATAGATAAATTAAGGGACGCTCTTGGATAGTCCCACCCTATATGTATATATATATATATATTTTTTTTTTTTTGAATATCCTGTTTCCCTTGGAAATATGGCAGATTATGGAAATAAACGGGTAGCAAACACCATTTTATGATTTTAAAGTTGAAGTGTATAATTTCAGTGCCTCGAGTGACACCAAATGGAATTGCAAAAATTATTATTTTCTATCAGGTTTCCCAAACACGCCCCCCACCCCACACACTTCACCTACAATTCTTCTGTTTTTGTACCTTTTACAGTTACAGAAAGCCCCATGGACGCCTCCCTCAACGAACATCTCTTTCGCCATTTGCCTTCCTCTGTGTTGTATACTTCCACTGCCTTTAAGGGGTGCTGATCCTTTCCCATCCCACCGACCACAAGGAGCTGCTTCCCTAAGACTGCCACTGCTGCCCCGGCTCTCGGCGTGGGTATCGGAGGAAGACTTACCCAGCGGTCCACCTCAGGGCAGTAGAGTTCAAGAGCGCTGGTTGGTCGACCCGATGCATCACAACCTCCTACCATATAGAGCTGCCCCCCGACATCAGCCAATGAGTGATACACACGGGCACTGGAGAGAGAAGCTAGGCTCTGCCAGTGAAACTCATGGGCCGAGGGCAGCGTCATCGCCCTGACCAACCAGCGAATGCAGTTTCTAGATGAGACCGCAGCCTTGATAAGACGACAAGACCAAATATGTCCACTTCGGGTTTTGGGGTCAGCACCTGTAAGACAGAGTTATTTGTTTACATGGTTATAGAGCACAACAGTTGAGCTTCAGAAGTACAAATCCCATACATTTTATCCATAGGCAAATTGATTTTCACCAATAACTTATAAACCTTTAAAGACAGATCTACCGTGAGGTCCGAGGTTGTTAATTGATGATATATGCTTCTGTTGGAGCAAATAATGGAGCATTACTTAAATTTCCAATTTTAAAGAAAATGTTTCACAGTGGAATTTCTGGTCAATAACTACACCAATCATGATCCAGCAGATCCAACAAAGTGTGCCAAACAAGCCCATCACCGAGCATCCGCTCCCATGACGCAGAGTGAATGACGCAATCGAGTTGGTCTTCCTACACTCTCAAACTACTCTGTATTTGTATATATCTGAATATTTTGCAACAAACTTAAAATGTATTGTTTCTATACTTATAATATGTTGTGTTCCGGTCATTTTGACCCGGACGACTTTTTCTTTCTTATGATTTTTTTTTTTTTTTTTGCTTAATCCAATTGGAATACAATTCCAAGACATTGTTCACAAATGGTATCTAAAAACAATTTTTTTTTTTTTACCATTTCCATAAAATTTTTTGGTTTTCACTTTGTTACACTAGTTGTGTTTCCGGTCAAAAATGACCAGCTATTGGAAATGAATGGATTAGACTACAAAATACAGAAATATTCTATATTATAATATAAAAGTTCAGGAGCATCCCAATCCTTTAGATGAGCATATATGTGGATGTGTGTTTGCACACATAAAATCATCAGACATGTGCACACACACAACACACACAGTTTTAATGATTATTAATATTAATAAATACTGTATAACTGTTTATTAATCATTGCTCCCTTTTATCATATTATTGTTGTGGTAATTTTATGTAAACAATAAGCCACTCAGCTTTGCGTTACAGTGACCACATTTAAGGGTTGTGCGTTTCTGCTTCATGTTGTGCCTATGAAGACTGCTTACCCATGGTAAAATCCTTGTAGTATCCCTCATTTAGCACTATACATTCTGATATAAAAAGCTTATATCTACACAATAATGTCTTTGGATCTAGAAAGAGAGGCTCACCTTTTTAAAAAGTATCCACGCCAACATACAGAAAGGCTCATTTTGTCTTATTTATGGCTGTAAAGTCTACTTAAGTTATGCAAACACTCATAAACCCTTTTTCCCCCATTCTATTTTCATCAAAGTGGAGGCAGAGATATGAGAGATGGCCCAGAATAGCATTATCACTTGATGCAATTGACGCAACCAATTTCACACAACTGTTCTGCTCTCTTCAGCTGTGTACACAATGAGTTTGAAGTGGGCTGTTGTACCAGAGCTTAGCATCCATCAGTAACCAAGCAACCATGATCTTCACCTCCCTCTATCTCCCTTAGTCCCTGTTCTTCTGGAGAACCAATTCCCCTGCTTCCCCTACAACAGGCCACCATCAATTATAGAATCTACAGAGGAATATACCACTTTCCCAGACTGGTGTCATAACCAGTGAACATAATCGTAACATTTGTGTTGCAGCTACATCACTCAAGTTAATACTATGTCAGCAAACAAAGGTGCAACACACTTTAAGGCTGAAACATATTTTACAAATTTGTAAACTAGGGCTGAAACGATTAACGACGTTATCGACAACGAGACTCAAATAGTCGTTTGATGTCATTTAATGTAACATAAGATCACATTCAACTAATGATGATGCGTGAGAGCAGTACTGCAGTTCACGCCTGACTGAGGAGAGGTAGAATTACACAGCTCACTACTCCAGATGTACTCTAAATTTTCCAAACAGCTTCAGGTGATGTAGATCGCAAAGTATGAGGGAATTATAATGCAAAAATACAAAATAAGTAAATACAGAAGCACTCTCATTGTGGAATAAGTGGAACTGGAGCTGCCGCTCCGCTGAAGCAAAACTTGCGTGTCTTGTGTCTTTAAAGGAAACACCTCGGCATTACATCTTTAATGCAGTTATATTTAATGCATTATGTAAGGAATAATTGATGACGGACCGTTGAATTGTTGAAAAATAATGCACACCAGGGTGGTAATGCGGTCACCACGCGGATCCATGGTAACTGTGGTATAAGTGTAAATTATTCTGCTTATACCATGGTTACCACACCTTAAGACATCGTTCAGGGTTTTATCTCAAGACATTTTCTGGTTTTCGTCCCTAAAATGCTCTTATGATAAGAACTACTTTCTTCTGCCACGGATTCAGCTTCTTGCTCTGATACAGCTAAAGCCTTCGTTGCTAATTCAAAAACGTAATTTTAGAACTAGCAATGAAGGATGCGCTGCTTTTCTGTGTGTGTGTGTGTGTGTGTGTGTGTGTGTGTGTGTGTGTGTGTGTGTGTGTGTGTGAGAGAAAGTGAAACGCGGTGCTTTCACTACAGCTATGTGAGGCCTACATTGAAACATTAAAAGTTATTTAGGATAATAGAAACTGTTGTACTGATCAAGTCGCGGGGGTGCGGCTCTATTTGTTGGTCGTGACTCGAGTCTCAATGTGTGTGCGTATATGTGTGTGTGTGTGAGGGTGTGTAAGTGCGGGAGAGATGAGGGAGAGCGAGGACTCTTTTTAACCGAAATTGAAATAAATGTAGTATATTTGACGTTCTTAACCGATTTACTTTAACCAATGTCTTTGTTTCAATTTGTAATTTTGTTGTGGTAGCCTGTAGGGCTCTTTGAAATAACTGAAATAATTTGGCAAAGTGATATGGAACCGTTATGCGGTCAAGACCTGGAACTACTTTATAGCCGTGCATTTAATTGAAAAATAATTGCACACCTTAGAACGTCCATGAACTAATCAGAATCAAGCATTCAACAGACCCGTGGTATAAAGCTTTATTAAAGTTCAAATAATAATGAAGCAGATCATGTAAATAACTACAAACTCCGAAACTGGCATTTCTCTGTGCGGTCAGCGCCTCTTCTATGAGTTGTGCGAATGTCCTGATCTAAGGGGGAGAGATTGAAACTGCACCCGGCTGATGCACACTCTGTCGCGGGGACGCTCGGCCCTTGAGCGCGCACGCTTAATGCAGCTAGATTATAACGTGATGGCTCGCGACTTATTGAATCTATAATATATGTGTCACTGTGCATTTCTTATCATGAAGAAAATTGGCAATTCGCAGCTTTATTAATAAGAGAGAGTTTGTTTTATTGTGAGTTAAAGATGGATTGAAGTGAACAGAAAGGTGAGAGAGGGTAGTCTTCACCCCATTATACACTGCAACAAAATACATTTTTGATTTGTTTTTGTTTTGGCTTGTTTTCCAATATAAATATCTAAATATCTGACATTTTCTTTAGCAGCTATACAGCAGAAGAAAAAATTGTTATCTGAGAATGTTTTAACAAAGATTTTAAAATATCTAAAAATCCTTTAAAAAAAAGATGCATTCTCCTGAGAAGCAGCATATAAGATATTTAGACTTGCTTTTAGAGAATATATCTTGAATATAAGTATATTTTGTCTTTACTGCACTCGCAGAAGTATAACCATGTGAAAAAATACACTTATATTTGTCTCTTAAAGCAAGTCTAAATATCTTATATGTTGCTTTTCAAGTAAATGTATCTTGCTTTAAGGATTTTTAGACAATTTTAAATAAAAAACAAGACAAAAACATTTGATAACAATAGGATTTTTGCAGTGAATTTCTTTGCTGAATTAAACTTAATAAAAAAGTATTTTTTTCACTTTAATTCAGTGAATGTCATTTAAAGGTATTTTTAAAAGATGATTTTGTACTCTTTATTGTTAGTATGCACATTTAATACAACCATTTAAGTCAAGGTACAAGCTGAATAGTCGGTTAAGAGCTAATGATTAATCGTTGCAATAATCGCCGAATAGTTGAATAATCGTTCTAATAATCGTTTGATTAATCGATTATCAAAAGAATCGTTAGTTGCAGCCCTATTGTAAACGCAGGTGCTTCGAGCTATGCAAGCTCAATTTTGTGCATGTTGCAGTCTCAACGTTGCCACAAGGGACGCTATAGCAGACATGAGTGTGATTTGTCCTCTTCTATGGTGAGTTTTCTCTTTCAAGTCAACTACTGTAATGGCAGACAACAGTTTGAAGACAGCATTGCTGAGCATGTAAGTTAAAGTCAATATATTTATTGCAACATACCTGAATAAAAACACATCCAATTTAATGGCACAGACTTTTGAAGGTAACTGTATCACCCCCTTGAGTACTGAGGTTTGTTACCACCACAGTAACTCAAGAATGCACGTAAAGCATGTTTAACGGACTGCCCATTGGCAATGCATTGGCCAAGTGCTCAGGTTTGTGTACGCATACTCATTTATTACAACAGTTTGTTTATCATTATTATAACAGAACATTTTCAATGTTTTAACATATTTTAATTTACATAAATGAATAACAACTAAGAGCTGTCTGCAACTGCTTGTGCATGTTGAGCGGAAGGAGAAATAGATCCAATCATATGCAACTACTTGTTTATATAGTTAATTTTTTATCAAACATATACTTATGAAACACACTTATAAAACATTAGTTTTCATGGTAAATAAGTAATGTGTATAAATAAAAAAACTAAAATCACTAGTTTATTAAAAACTTTTAGGAATGATAATCAGTAATTTAGCATCAAAATATTTTGCAATAAAAAATAAGACTTAAAATGCAGTGCAGGGTTCTTGAAACAGTAACTCGTTTTATTGAACATACATGAACTGGCTGAAAAGAAGCGATTCTCTTACATTTGAATGGGCATTCACACATTGATTAAATCGCTGGAAGTCATCAAGCATCTATGCTACGGCATTCATACTCAACTTCTGTATCCAACTATATCAGCTCTCATTGAAACTGTATTATTTCCAGTTGCTTTGTTGCTGCTAGTCGCTGTACATGTGAAAGAGAGGACAGTTAAGGAGAAAAAATTTGATTAAAGGCTGTGTGTGCAATACAATGTGTCTTTAAAAAACAGCAATGTAGCGGTTTGTCACGGCTACTTGTTGAAAAAAGCTGCTCATTACTGGGAAAGCTACACTGTTGTATACACTACTTATTATTTATGTTATTTTTTGGGTGAACTATCCCTTTAAGTTTAGTATTGCTACTTTTAGTTTTAGTTAATTACTCCCCATCATTGGCCATCACATAGTACTTAGATGCCTGCTTACGAAAAAGCTCCCAGGCATGCCTCAATTTATGAGACCCTCATTCATGAACGTTCCCTCTCAAAACCATTCCAACAGCATTTACGGCAGTTCAGGTGGAGGGCACATCCCTGATCACATTCGCTGGAAAGTTGATCACCGAATAGAGGGGTTTAGTTGCTCTGCACGCATTGTAAGCTATCAGACAATGCTGTTATAACAATTAAACTGGGTTATTACAGGTTGAGTGCTCTGGGCCTACAGTGATTGAGAAGAAGAGTGTGTTAACTTCACAGGGACTCCAGAGAGAGGTGAACACTTCATCATGTCCAATCATGGTGTAAATGAGCTGCTCTCTCTCGCTCTTTCGATTTTTCATACTCTCATTCAGGTTCTAGAAATCGCTATATCTTTTAGAAGATAGACAGGCTTAATCATTTTCTTTCAACCCCATATGGCAAAAAATATATTCTGCTCTGTATTTTACATTTATTGTGTGTGTATATATATATATATATATATATATATATATATATATATATATATATATATATATAAAATGCTAACATGGTTATATTCATATATACAGTATATTGTGTATATAGTATTTGTTTCACAGCATTTATTAATCATCATTAATTTACCAAAATACTGTTGTTCATTGTTTGTTACTGTTAGTTCATTAATGAATGTTAACATGTTACAACTTTATATGTAGAAATCAATATTAAGCAAGATTAAAGAGATAGTTAAAGTAGATAGTTTCTGTTAAAGCATAATTTTCTGTAAAGTTGGAGAAATCTCCACTTTCACATTCTTCTTCTTTAGTTTTGGTGATTCACATTCTTCATGCATATTGCCATTTACTGGGAAGGGAGGACAATTTATGATAACAAATTACTTAAATATTGATCTGTTTCTGACCCACACCTATCATATCTCTTCAGAAGACATGGATTTACTGGAGTCGTATGGATTACTTTTATGCTGCCTTTATGTGATTTTTGGAGCTTCAAAGTTCTGGACACCTTTCACTTGCATTGTATTGACCTACAGAGCTAAAATATTCTTCTAAAAATCTTTGTTTGTGTTCAGCAGAAGAAAGAAAGTCATACACATCTGGGATGGCACAAAAGTGAGTAAACTATCCCTTTAATAAATACTGTAAAAGTGTTATTCTTTGTTAGTTAACTATTGCTTTAACCAATGTTAACCAATACAATCTTATTGTAAAGGGTTACCATCAAAATATATTATAATATATATCCAAAATATATTTTAAAAATACACTTCATCAAGAATAGAAAAATGTTTTTACTGTTTGTTTTTTTTTTTTCGGTATATTGTTTGTTCCAAAATAAAGCTATTTAAATTTTTTAAACAAACATAAAAAATGTGGAAAGCTTAGCTGGTTCTAATTCACATACATTTACATGTGTATCTAAAATGGATTTTGAGAATGCAAATGTATTTTCTTAAAAAGCATCCAAAAAATACTTAATAATATAATAATATAATTTGAAGGTTCCAACAAAATAAATTTTGAATTTGGAAAATTTCTTTCTTTCAACCGTGCTATTTACAACTATTTCCATCTACTTCTATTGTTTGTTGAAGAAGTTCTTAAATAACGCTACAGTATCTCTGTCAGAAGATAAATAGACCTTCTCATTTTCTTTCAATGTACTGTCTTCTTAGTCCAAAGACTGATATGCTAATCTGCAATATAATCTCTCTTGAACCAGGAGAAATGGATCCATTTCCAATTAGACATTCTGACGCTGTCACCTGAAGAAAATACTGTACTTTGAAGACCGTTTGTTGTGTAGATTATCAGCTCAGATTTAAATAATATTTCACGTAACAATAGCAAAGAGCCAGGAAATTACCGCAAATTGGGGAGATATTCTCAAATGTAAATTGACTGTCAAAAGCGAGGAAAGATGAAAATACTTTTTCCTCTGAGTCCACGCCGTTTACTTTCTTTCTGCCTTTGTATTCCAATCACAGTCTTTCACCTGGAGTTTTTACTATCTTCAACATCATTTACAGGCCAAGCTGTTGTACGTTTCATCCGCGAGAAGACAGAAACTTAAAAGAAAGCTCAAGAAAAGACACATTCCTCAAGTCTTGTTTTTTTACACACTCAACTCAGTATGCAGAGGTTTGTTGCCATAGAAACAATGAGCTGATCTCAAGATGTGGAGACCTGGTTTTGTGCGGAAGACTTCTTTCGCTTTTAATGATGTATTAACAAACAAACAGAAATTGCAGCGTTCTTAGTCCTTTGACCCAAGCTGACTTTCCCTTGTTAACGAAGCAGGATTGCTCACTCTTGACATGCCTTGCAAATCGCATTAATTGCAATCTGTAACCATTTGCTCCACCACGTCTTCTTCTTTTGGTTAATTAACTGCTTGAACAGCTCGAGATCAACATTAGGCCTAAGAGCGCCAACTGAAGTCATTTACAATCAGCATGCATCCTTCTCAAACTTTTAATTAGTTAGTCTCCTTTCCCCTAATACATAACTTGGGCTTAACTGTGCATAATTTTATCCTAAACCTGAGCTATTAGCTATGAGTATGATCCAAAAGACTTTGCACAAATTATCCATTTAAGGTTCTGTTGTCATCGTCTTTTCTGGCAAGATCCATACGGCCCCAGCAGGTAAGCCTTTATCGACTTCTATGTAATTAGTCTCCCAGAATTCAAACAGCGCCAACTCTAAAGTCCACAAAAGTGCGGTTCTTAATCAGAACAAAATGATCCTGGGAGGGTTTATCTACAGAGCGTTGTTAAAGTTCTGCAGGGGATTCTCTACACTATTAAATGCCAATCTCCATTTAAATGTACATTTACTTTTGAGCCAGATCTCATTAAAAAAAGAGATACCTACTAAGTAGGGATGTACCAGGTTGGTCGACTAATCAAGTAGTCGTCCAACAACTGACCAGTTGATTAGTGGGGTCGACTCAAAACATAAATATTTTTAGTGGTAATGATTTTATTGGGAGAAGCATTTTTCAAATTAATTAAGTGCCGCAACTTCTTGGAGAAATTTTTTTGCATGATGATAACTTGCTGTGCTTAACAGTGAATAACACTCAGCAAGGTAAAACCCTCTGCAAGAAGTTTAGTCTCTTTAATGCATTAAGTTTAGTCCTTTTATGTGCTGCTTTTACAGCAATCAAAGAGCCAAATCAACAATAGATTTCAAGACGATCACTGTCAAACAATAAATCCTTTGCTGTTAGCAATTCTCCCGTATTTGTGAGGTGCTGTGGAGAGATTAAAGTCTTTTGCTGATGCTGTCTGACACTGCTTGAATAAATAGTTGCAGTAAAAAAGGTTTAAACTGCTTGATGTAATGAACTAGATATACAGTATACCCGCAATATTATCTTGCAGTTCTGTGCTTTTGAATGACGGCGAGGATCGCACATGAAGTGCGATATTCTGTGTTCAGGGTGCGCAAGTGGTTTCGCGCCCCTCTGTATCGGAGCCTTTCTTATTTCTTACTTTTTGTACTTTGATAGTTTTGTGCAATATGATGTTAGAATCATTTAGCCTATTTATTTGTTGAATATCCGTTTGTTACTATGTTGAATTGCTGTGCTAAGCGTCCATACCTCTTTAGTTTTTACTGTTGCAGATCAACGTTGCGAACAGTGTTGGGTACTGTAAGTTACTCAAAAAAGTAAATTACTTTTACAAATTACTAATTACTTCTCTGAAATTGTAATCAGATTACGGACTTTATTGATGACTTCATTGAAAAAGTAATTATATTATGAATTACTTTTAAGTTAATTTCTACTTTTGTTTTGCGCCCAACGAATTCAAAATGTCAATTTCCACTTTGTTCATTGTCACAAGTCATACACTCAGCACCTACTTAAAAGTAATTAACTTAATTGTAATATGTTACACTACTTTTTGTACAAGATGAAGTAGTTATATTACAGTAATTAATTACTTTGTAATTAGATTACACCCAACAAAATGTGCAGTCATAAGCATCCATGTATCAGATATTTTACAACAAATATGCTTTGAATGTGGCTCATCAGGATTTAGTCGGAACTATCCATTTTATAACACTGTTTGACCGTTTCAAGTCTTTTTCACTAAAGTATTACATAATGCGAAGCTGTTTTTGTACTGATGCCAGAGATTTCATTCATTTGTTATGAATAATCTTAGATAATCTTAGAATAATTCAGTACCTTGCATTTGTAATGTTTTTAATTCTCTGTATAATCCAAAAATAGCCATTTCCATATGGTTCTTAAATATATAAAACATTTAATTAAATTTCCAGCAAAAATAACCACATTATGGTATATACTGTTACCGTGATATAAAAATACTCATACTGTGATATATAACCTTGGTCATACCGCCCACCCCTAGTATCAAAGAATCATACAGTATAACAAAGCTAAATCAAAGAGTACTACACTTGACCACTTCTTACATCATTTTGTGCTTCTTTAATCCTTTGTGCTCACTGTGTGGTCAATGTCAACTGTAGCAGTGCAGATAATTTCCATAACAACCCTAAATTCAGCACAGAAGTGCATTATACTGAACATAATGCTATTCCACCATCACCATTCCCCGGAGGATTACATAAAAGGCGTTTGTCTTTTTGTGACTGTGTTATATTTGAAACTCCCAAAAAAATCTAACTTAGACAGGGTGTCTAAAACACAATGGAATCTAAGTCATCCAAGCTCAAAAGTAGCTTATCTATTGATTTAATAAATGAAACTACGACTCCTGTAAAAAACCTCTGATCACACCGAGTGGATCCGATTCAATGACAAAGGCCTTCAACGTGTCATTTAAATATAAATGCACTGGGATAATAATGTGCATGAGAATGGTCCGAATGAGGATTCGGTGTGGAAGATTACATTTGGAAGCTGGGGATGTATTTCTCAAAAGCAAGAGCCAAAAGGTCTCATAGCTAATTGCTATGGAAATACCTTCCTACAATATGAATGAGTCCAAGGCTGTGGATACTTAATCAGCAGACCGGCTATTCCCCCATGGTGCCTTAAAGACACCAGTGCAGGAGAATTCACTGAAGCTCGACTCTCAAAATCTGGCAGGCTGTCAGTGCTGAGGAGCAGACTGTTAATATTTGGAGCTGGTGGACATTATGCATTTGCAGTTTAAAAGAGACTGAAACACTCTTGAGAAATTGGGTTGTCTGCACCTTGGGTAAAAACGTGTAGAGCAAATGCCCTGAAAGATTGCTGCGAGTCAAAGTAGGATAACCTTTAATGCGCATTATCAATTGCATTAAAATGAGATGGTTGACTGAAGGCCTGAAAAGGCAGTGACCTTTCAGGTAGACAAACGCAATCCTTTCTCAAAGTCTTGTCATCAAGGATGAAGATGTGACATCTTTACCAAAGGGCAAGAGGTAGTACTGCCTAATTTCTTAAAAAAGCACTCAAAACATAACACATTTTTTCTAAGCGACCTACTTACACATGCTATCTAATTACAGTAGCTCACCTGACTTTCACAGGTGCACTGT
The DNA here is from genome assembly GCF_019703515.2 of Myxocyprinus asiaticus. Taxonomy (NCBI): domain Eukaryota; kingdom Metazoa; phylum Chordata; class Actinopteri; order Cypriniformes; family Catostomidae; genus Myxocyprinus; species Myxocyprinus asiaticus. Next base: position 36,000,228 of record NC_059378.1, read on the forward strand.
AAAAAAATGTTTACCTTAAAGTCAACATAAAATCAAAATTGTCCCTATTTACTTACTTATATGTTCCTGGTCTTATTGTGCATGATTTATAAGGTTGTCCTTGTAATCATTTATCAAAATGTAATAACTTACGCCACCACTGAAACAACTTTCCTTTTCAGCTGACATCATAAATAACTCCTCCCCTCCAACCATCTGTCATATAGAAAAGAACCAATCAATTTGCTATGAATAAAACAACATGGACATACGGGAACTTAAAATGTTGCTCCTGAATGTTCCGGTACCCTGACATCAACCCCATTCTGCTGAGTTACTGACAAGCGGGATCTCCTATCAGACATATTTGCATCAATTCACTCAAAAAAATGGCTCTTTGGCTGAACATGATTCAATCGTGGACAGTGACTGAATGAACGAATGTTATATTTATATAGCGCTTTTCTGACACTACACTTAAAGCGCTTTACATACTGAACAGGGAACTCTCCTCATCCACCACCAGAGTGGTTCCATGTGTTTGAACCTAACAAAATTAGACGCATCAATGTAACTCAAATAAATCTTTTTTTATTGATGAGCACAAGGTGAGGTTGATGAGGTTGCATTTTCCTTCTAACACCCTGTCTACACCAGACGTGAGTGTCGCCCGTGTCTAAAGCCATAGAACTGTCTACACTGCGTCACGCCGACAGTAAACGGGTGTCCCGTTCCATATTGCGCCACACGCACTGGTGCTACTATTGCCAACAACACAAATAAACAGTTTAGAACGCTCGTGTCAATGCGTCCAGTGCTGACAGCCTCAAGCCGTCGTGACGCATCAACTAACGCGCCCGGTATAGACACTACATTACATTTTTAATCCACTGATAGTTAGGTTTAGGGTTGGGGTTTGGGTTAGGATGTATGGTTAGTACAATATGCATTTATTGACTTTATGACATAATTTACAACTAAAAACAACTAGCTTTTGGCATCACTCAGTGGACATTTCATCCGGAAACTGGAGCTCACACATCCTTTTACACTTCCAGTTTCTGTAAACAGTACAGATTCAGCTGGAGAACTTTCATCCTACTGTCGCCGAATTCACAGTCTGAATAAAATAAAGTCCAGTCCTATATTTTCTCTAATTGAATATCCTGTTTAACTTGGAAGTACATTTAGAATAAATACGTAAAATAGGTTGCAAATGGCGTTCCATGTGGACTCTTCTGAAATAAGTCTTAGAGTTGTTTAAAATAAACTAAGCAAAAACAAAATGTTGGTAATACTTTATTTTACAGTGTCTGTTTGAGCAGCCTGACTGGCTGCAACATAACAACACTGGCTCAACCAGTGGCATGAGATTGAGGCAGGATTATCTGTTTTTCCGACCAATGACAGATACAGTGAGTGTTTGGGAAACCTGTTAGAGTTTTTCCAATTGTTATTTTTTAAATTCTTTTTGATAATTGTAGTGATGCAGAAATGACATGAGTTTGGAATGGCATACTACTCTTTTACTACTTTGCTGTATAAAGATATGGCAGAAAAAGTACGAGTAGGATGGTAGCATGCCATTCTGAACTCAGCCATACTTCATCTTTTAGTAGTTGTCAGAAAGAAACTGCCACTCACAATTCAGAATGCAAATAAACTGAAGAAAGTATGAAAATGTTACATTAACGCCATTGGTGTAGTTAGATTCTGAACATTCAAACAATGTCAAAGTCAATGGGACACTTTCAAACTTGAATAGCTGGTTACATTTCTTAAAAAAGTACAACGTTTACAAAAACGAAAATATAACAAA